>NC_143586.1:42417641-42734248 GCF_048544385.1 Mastigoproctus giganteus | reverse complement strand
CTGCCGTAGCAGAAGCTGATGTAGAATTAATGGCGACAATAAGCTGTTCTCTGGAGTTGATACTGCAGACAGAGTGTCAGGCGGGATTCTAGTTGTTGTTGTATGAAGATCAGGACATTGTTCAGTGTTCGAGGGAAATCTAGATATGAAGTCAAGCCACTGGTCAGGTTCAAGATTTAGGAGGAAATCAGAAGGCCGCTCAGAGTAGGGGCATTTTCCGCTACGAAGGGTTCTATCTATGTTATTCTTAATTGCTTTTGATTTCTGCTTATTAAATGTTGCGCGAGCTCTGGAGTAAGCTATCCTGTCTTGGATACTGTGCGACTGCTTCCACATTTTGTGCAGATGCTGCTTTAACTTGAAGCTCATGTTAAGATGGGGAGTCCACCATGCTCTGGACCGAGGCATGATGGAAATTCTCTTTGATATTGCAAATGTCGCAATAGTCTTCAGTCAGCTAGTAAGCAAATTCACTGTAATTTCTAGATCACAATTTTCTAAGACTGTCCATGGGATGACAGAGGCAGCCTCAACACATTTAGAAATACTCAAAAACCTGGGACTTACTATTACTTTGGTACTAGTCGAATTCACAACATTGAAGTTTGGAGCAGGTATGTGTAAAAGAACACCAATTGGCTTGTGGTCCGAATTGAAATAAGTCTCTGGCAGGTAATCAGGTGTGCAAGGAAAAGAAACAAGGATGAGATCTAATTGGTTGTTACCTCTGGTCGGGAGATTGTTGATCATTTGTAACCCTGTACAAGATAAGTTTGATAGGAGCATTTTCGGAAGGTTAGCTAGCTGAGGAGGAAGATTAAAATCTCCACAGACGAAGTGCAAGGCTGAAGGACGAAGTTGGTTGATGGTCCAGTTAGATATTTGATGGATGGCTTCATAAGAAGGTGCTGGGGGTATATATATAACAACTACATCTATGAAGACTCTATGGTAGCTGAGAGTAACAGCAAGAGCTTCGTACGCTGATGTTTAGCTAGAGACTTGATGAATGAGTGAGGTTTGTGAGCTCTTAAAGAAAATTGCAACACCACCTCCTCTTTGTCCAGATTTATATCCTGCTGGAACACAGGATATAAAATATTCTTGGTCTTTATCGAGCCAAGTCTCGGTGACACAGAGGATATCGATATCATTGGCGAGGAGAATTTGGTCAACGGTATCCAGCTTATTGCGAAGGCTTCTAACATTCTGGTACAAGACTCTGACTGCATAATTCCGGGGGATCTTTTTTAAGGCACATACCTCGTTTTTATTGAGGGCAGGCTTTCGAGTTCGTCGATTCGATATGAATGTGCATTTATATGCACATTCATACAGATATAAGAAATACATAAACATTACATAATATACATCCATCCATTATCAATCCACTGCAGGATGGAAGCCTCCTCAACGATTCATGTTGAAAGAAATGGGCCATAATTTCCCACGCTGGTCCAGTGCGGGTTTGCAGATAGACCGTATTTAGCAGTCAGGGGCATGAACCAGGGTATACTCAAAGAGAGTGTACTACTGCTCTCCCGCCTCTGACCACTCGGCTATGGAGGCCGCACATATATGCCTACAAATACATAAATAATTGAATCATTACATTAATACAGATTATGACCTCTCTATCACGAAAGCCTATGGTACGATTCCATAAATCGTACCATAGGCTTTCCTGGGCCGCCTCTTTAGACTGTTCAAAGAACACTTTAAACAGGCGGCCGTGGCAGATATGAAGTCTAAACTTTTCAAAGAACAGTTTAAACTTTATATCTGCCTGTATCGTAACTCCCAGATTCCTTTCTTCCTCTACTGATTTTAATTAAACCCCCGCCAAATGTATAAGTTATTTTGGGATTGCTGTTCCCCAAGTATAAGACCTTGCATTTGCTGCATTAATACATAGCTGTCCCTTTTCTGACTGTTCTTGAAGCCTGTTCAAATCATCCTGAAGGAGTGCTGCTTGCCACTGATTATTAATGACTCAGTCTTTACGACGTCTGACAATTTTGACGTCACGCCCTTTATCCCTTCGTCGCTGTCGTTTATGAAAATAAGAAACAAAAGTGAATCAAGAACCGATCCTTGGGGGGACCCGACTTCCAACGTTACACCAATCTGAAGAATGTCCATTAATCATTGCCCTATGCCCTGCAGCCATCCTGCAATCCATCTTAGACTCTTTCCAGTAATCCTAACATGTTCCAGCTTATACAGTAACCTCGTATGGGGTACTAAGTCAAATGCCTTGCTAAAATCCAAGTAAATTATGTCGAAATTGTTCCCTGCATCCAGCTCATAAGTAAGTAACTGTGTGAAAATAGCCTTCGAGGTTAGTTAATCATGGTTTTGCCCTTAACAAATCCATATTGTGTGTCATTTCTATTGAACTGTCCCTGTATTCTACTCTTAATCATTGCCTACAAGATGCTCCCTACCACTGAAGTCAGACTAGCCGGTTATCGACTTCGCTCTTAGAACTACCTTATGTATTGGCAATACGTTGCACTTCTCCAATCCAAAGGAATAGTTCTTAAGACCAATGATGCCCTCATAATTAATCTCAATGGTTCGATACATTCGCTGGCTACCTCCCTCGAAATTACTGAGTATATGCCATCAACTCTAGGAGCCTTACTTGCCTTTAGTCTCCAAAGTTTTTCTTATAAACAGTAATCTGTAATTTCGAAATCATCATTTCTACACCCAGTACACAAGGGTCCGATCTGATTCGTTTTCCTCTTCTTCGTATTCGAACATACATGAAAAACTCCTTGTCCCCATTCTCTGCTCTCTTAGCTAGTGCTTTCTCGTATTCAGCCTTTGCCTCCCTAATCTTATCTGTGGCACTATTTCCTGTAGTTTTAGGATTTCAACTGTAAATCCATTTTAGTCATCTAGTTTATTTAAAAATTTTGTTCTACATGATGTTTCCTTCCCACTTATTCCAATCCATTAGAGGAAGATTGAAGTTACCCATAATAAGACATTGACACTTACTTACCCATTCCATCTGCATGTACAGACTCTCATCATGCTCTTAAGAATCTTCTGATCTGTAAATTACTCTCCCTCTCATTATACCTTTGCTTCCAACTAACTGACCACGCAGAATATCTGACCCAGCAAAAACTTTCCGCGCTCTGGCTGCTTTTGATAAGAAGCATGATCCCACCACTCCTTCTATCTTCCCTGTATTTCCTAAATACATTATACATACCATAGTGGATCTCACCCCACCCCTTACAATTTCCTGGTGGCGCAAAATTTCTGTTAGCCCTGTTATGTCAGCATTAGTCGTCCTAACCAGGAGTTAAAATTCAGCCATTTTATTCACAACACTCCTGACATTACTGTAGACGCGGTTAAGACTAAGTATTCTTCTATAGTTTACTACTCTGACACACCCCTTAAAGTCATTTAGGCTTCTTTTAAACGTTGCCGCCCTCAGAACATCTTGCCAACATCGGCTGTTGTGGCAACAACCAAGAATTCTTGAGGTGAGCGCAGGCATTGCTTTGACCCATATCGTCAGATAAACGCTTGTCTATATTACCCTTCTTCCCTCTAACTAGCAGTATCTCCAAACTCTTAGGATATCCTCAATGATCCCGGCAGAAACTCTTGCACCACGTCTTTTGTAATGAATACCGCCTCTACAAAATAAATTCCTACTGCCTTCAAATGCAGACCACGCCGATAAAAATTTCATCCCAAGAACCTTAGAGAGTGTCTCAAGCCTTTGTAGTTATACTGACTACACAAGGCTTTCACTGAATAATCTCTCCAATCATCTCTGGGTAGAATTGCGGACTCATATATATTCTGACTTAACTGGCGGCATTTTTTTCAACATGGTGCTATATTTATCTAACAAATGGTCAGGTCATGTTTGTCATGTTTGTTTAATATCGTTAGTCCCACATGACCAATATAATACTCTCTTTACTCCTCCCCCTCCTCCATTTAAAATCTGATCCCTTTAAAGTCGGTTGCTAACATAATCAATTGTTGCTCCTGGAAAACACATACTGGTTCTGGTCCATCTATCGTTATTACAAAATAAAGTTACCCATTTCACTGAACAGAATCTTCCAATAAAACTAAATCGCCTTAAACCAGATCAGCATGCACTTTATTATTCTGTTCTGGACCCGAATTGGAGTGCATCACTAGGCAGGTCACGAGAAGTACCAATTGCCTTTGTTTCTAGGGAAAACATCCGTTTCTTCAGTGACTCAAATTCTTCTAGTAATGTACCAAGTTTTAATTTAGGACCAGTACACTCCTTACTTCTGGTGCAAAGAAAAGAATAGTCAGTTGAGCTAGATTTCTCTACTAGACCGACCTTTGAATATTGAATACACGCCACAGGCGATAAGAACGATGAACTCATGACTCACACCGGAAATTCCGTAGGTAATTCCATCTTGTATCTTGTACGTGTCTTGTATCCTGTAACATATTGTAAAATTTATATTAAAATAAGGAAAGCCAGAAACTTTTATGGGCAAACAACAAATCCAGAAAATTTGATTCTTGAATTATTCTCCAAAACTACTCTCCAGTGACTCTGGTTGCTTTTACTTCTTGTGCCCTTCAAACAATATCTAATTGACGTGTGCGATGTATTTTTGAACACTCACGTGCTCTTTCTATATTTCAATAACCTACGAATGTTAGTAAGGCTTAATAATTAAAGTTCCCTTAACCTTCAATGCTATGGAGCATTAACCTCATTTCCCGAACACAATTAGTATTAAATCTACCTGTAATAATCTTGTCATCATAAATAACATCTTCTATTGTTTATTGTTGCAAGTACCAGATGGAATAGCAATTAGTATTTGTCTCATTCTGTCTGATGCGCCATCTGAGTCGATGGAATGCAGATTATAAGGAGAAATATGTTTGCTGTATTGAGATTTTCTGCTTATTCATATCACCACCAGAGGGCAATGATTGTAACTGAATTCGAGAGTAACTAATAGTTGTAAGTTCACAACGATCTTGGTCTTGAGTGCCAATGGAAAGAAAATGAGTCTTAGTGCCAACCTATTTAAGACACCCCGAATAATACGTTGGGGAGGAAAGACCCCTACGGTCATTCTATTGTAGTGTACATGATTAAATTACTTGTGTAAAATTCTTACTAGTATTGTCTTTTCTAGACAAATAAAATAATCAGCACAAATATTCTGAAATTAAAACATCTGGGTTTCTTCATAGTCTGAAACTAGTTCCGAATAGACCTGAAATTGAAATGCAAGTAATATGCAGGTGTCAGAAAGACAAAAAAGAGATGGCAAATTACGCAATAGTTGACAAAGAGAGAAAAATCTCGCAGAACAATAAATAAACAATGATTTTAATTCTACATCTTTCTTCCTCATGTTCTCGTTTATGTACAAAATAAAAAGTTACAAATATCCTTTTGTTGTTCTTGTTGTAGTAGGGATTTAGGAGCATTAGCGACTAAGGCCATATTGCTCTGTATATACTGTCTGTAAATTTGGTGTGTTCTGTGGTCGATTTTCTGTTCACTAGACAAAAAACCTAACTCTTCAGGAAGAAAACTGTTGACCTTGCATGAGACCGACTAACTTGGCCACATTTTGAAAAACGGTCCATTAAAATTCTTTATGTCATCGACGGGATTCAAACTCAGGTCTTTTCCACCCGCTGTGAGGAGGGCGGCTATATTCTACCAACTGTGCTACCCAAGAGGGGGTAGCTGCAAACTGTGCTGTTCCTGAACGCAATTGTCTTTCTTAAGACAGAATAATTGTTCCAGGAAGGTTCTTTCTTTACGCATCTATGTGAACTTTCACAAAAGACTAACAGATTTAAATTTAGCAATTTCCAGAAAAAATCCATTTAAAAAAGTCCTTATAAATAAATTCATTGCCGTTAGTCGACGCTATTTTTTCACACCTTCAGTTTTTTCGAGTGAAAATGCATAGTTGAATTCAACATGAGCTATTTTCAATCCATATAAACAGAAAAGCTGCAGATATTTTTCTGTTGTTTAACTTGCGTAGTGAACCACTAGTATCATAGTGGTTCACTGCCACTGTTGCTTCTTTTTCAGTATCTCTTGAATCCCATGAGTCATTCAATTGAAGCTGGCGACACACTTTCTGCTTATTCTGTAACCCGCATATAAATAAGACATATAAACGCTTAACTGTTTAATATTCTGCGTAAGTGCTTGTTTATTTATTTTAAACAGACAAGATTGCCTTTTTACCTAACAAGAACTGGGTGTTCCGTTTCGGCAGAGAAATAAAAAAACTAGCCAAGCAACTAATTGACCAAATTTTGGATGTATCTCATTGCTAATAAATACTACTAGCAGGAATGAATAATGGATTTAAAACAATAAGGTGTGTATCATTACATACACAGTTTGATTACAAATCAAACCATTTTCCCACGCTAATATTTCTGACCTTATCTATATTTCCACCTTCTAAGGAAGCGTAGACGGAAAATGTTGTTTTTGTATTTCTTCCTCATTACAAATAGCTCCTTAGTTTAGTCCTTAGGGATTCTGACTTTTCCAATAAGGGAAACTCAACGAATTTTGCATCGACAAGATCCATTTTACAATAACTTATTAAACAGGCGAACTCACTCTCTCACACAAACACTTAGAAACGAGAAAATGTCACGAAACTATAGGATATCAACCTCTGGTGTTGTGTCCTACTTTTTTTTTCCTTTCAGGATGGACATTAACAGCTAGTTAAATGTATACATATCGCTAAAAGGCCACACCATTCAATGCACTTGTCACGTGATGGTCAATGTCCCAACTATGTATTTATCCACAATAACAAGAACAAAAACTTTCATACTAGGATAATATATGCGTAGATTGTTGAATATTGTTAATATTTTAAAGATAATTAAACCTCTTACAGAAATTCCAGTTATAAAATATCCCGAAGAGTCTTCAAGTCAAATTTATTTATTTAAGATAGTCAAAAGATTATCCTTAGCGAATTAGAACTATCATAGAATCCAATAACTTGAACATTGCTCCATACTAGAAAAAGGAAATTTTAAACTTCTAGATCCGGGCTATTTTTGACTCCACGGGAGTCGGAAATAAAATCCTCATGGAAACCTGAGGTGTGGGTACCCTTATACACACGTAATGCGTTTTATGGAGGAAACGAAAGTTTATTTCGAAACAAAGAGAAAGTATTGTTTTGTAACATTTCATAAAAAACTCCTAAGGACAGTATCTTATTCTGTTCTTTTTTCCCCTTCTGGACACAGGCGTACTTGGTTACTTCCTGTTCTGTGGCTCTCATTGTTAGGGTCTTATATTTATCATGAAATTAGAAGCTGCAGCTATCGAATTCGATCTACAATGGCCCATCGGAATTTAGAAGGGCATTACAAGAGTGCACTGCTGTAGATAAAAATTATAATTAATTTTTTTCTCACACTCTTGTTTGTCAATAATAAGTTACATTTAAAATTAATTAATTCTAAAAATATATATTAATATGGTACAAGGCTTTATTCGCAAAGTAAGCCTTTGTGGTAGCACATTGGCTACGACTGATGTTCATTTACACTGCGGATTAGTTTGCATGATTTTTCTCTCAAAATTTAGGTTTTATTCGTCCTATAAAATATCTGACAATTTCTGCGATCCTTTTTTGTCAAGAAGGTATTAAAAGTCAGTCCTCGGAATATCACTTAAACACTGTCCAAGACAAATGGATACCTCACAATCAGTTGTTATCTCGACCCCGTGGTTCTGAATGTTGCAGCCAGTTTTTATACAAGAAAATATTATTTTGGTTTTCATGAAGGGATCGTTATAAAATAGTACTTGATTAAAGAGGGGTGGAAGTCATTGCCTTAGACTATTCGAACTCAGCTTTCAAGTCAACCAAAACAGATTTACAGTTCCCATAAAAATGATAGTCGAAGTCATTAATATTTCATTCTATTGGAACAGTCACCACTTGAGGATTCTCTCTTTCATTTCTAAGAGTCAATCAGCCCTTACCTGCAGAGGCTTTAATTTCCCCTTTTGGGAACAGTTCCTGTCATTACAGATGGTTAAATACGTTCGGCAGCTTGAAGTCGACCGACAATAACCACTGTTTTTGGGTTCAAGGCGCATCAGCAACTTAGGCCATATTGCGCCGAATATATTATGTCTATAAATGAAGTATGTTCTGTGGTCGATTTGCTGTTTGGCTGGATGAAAAACCCACGTTTCTGGGGAGAAAACAATATGCTACCCCCGCCTGGGACCGACTAATCCAGCCACGTTGTGAAAGAGACCCATTAAAGTTAATCACATCATTAACGGGATTGGAAATCAGGTCTTTTCCACCCAGTGTATGGAGGACGGTGGTTATACCAACTGTGCTCACGAGGGTACAATGATTAACATGAAATCGTAAATATTATTATTATTATTGCTCTTGTATTATTTCTCCCTGATTGGGGGTGCCACCTCATGACAAGTATTGCTACCAAGTACACAGGGTGGTTGTTGTTATGTCCGGTGTTACTTTTGGTCGAGGAACTCTCTGACTATCCTACAGGTGTTCAGGATTGCGCCTTTCTGGAGTTCCTTGTAGATGTTCGCTGGGAGACCTATTGCTGCTAGGCTGTTATGTAGGGTCTTTGGCACCATACCTGTGGTTGACACAATGATCGGGATGGTCGTTACTTGTTACATATGCCACATCTCTTTCATCTCCTGTCTTAGGTTCGTGTACTTCCTGATTTTTCCCGATGGGGTTTCTGCAGATTGCAAGTGTTGGGTACCGCTATGTCAATCAGCTAGGTGGTCTTTTCCTTCTTGTCCACAAAGGTTATGTCCGGTCTCTAATGCGGGATTCTCCTATCTGTTATTATGGGGCGGTCCCAGTACAGCTTGTGGGTTGGGGTCTCTGGTACTGGCTGGGGGCTCGTACTTGTAGTACGGTACACTTTCTTCGATCAACTGGTATTCGCTTGCTAGCTTCTGATGTATTATCCTGACTCCCTGGTCGTGTCTATGAGTGTACTCAGTCTGGGTGATCACCTTGCATCTCGCGGTGATGTGTTGGATCGTTTCTGAGGCCAGGTGGCATCGTCGACATGTGTCATCGGACACTCCGGGCTCCTTGGCGATGTATTTTCTATAGTTCCTAGTGTTGATTACCTGGTCTTGGATGGCGAGCATGAATCCTTCAGTCTCGGGGAAGAGCGTCCCGCTCATGAGCCATGCATTGGAAGCAATTTTGTCTATGTGATCTTGATGGAGATCACTGTAGTGTTTGCCATGGAATGTCTTCTTTGCCCATCTTTCTAGCTTCGTTTGTGCCTCCTGGTTGGGGGGGGGGACTCTGCTGAGGTTGAGTGGGGTATACCTCTTATCTATCTTCCTTATTATTATTATTAGCCATATGGTGGAAGGAAGCCTTATGCTGTACCAGCCAAAAAAAATTCCCAAGTTACCCGGAGAGAGAGAGAGAGAAGCAGAAGGGAATCACCAAGAAAGAGAAGAATGATGGTGCTCAGCTCAGGACCCTGGGTGTGCCAAGCCCATACTCACAAGATGTGAGCCCCTGGGGTTAAATATAGGGAGCATATTTCACGTCTGCTGCATCTCTTTGAAACATAGTGGCATTCATTATTGTGCAAAGATGATTACTGCTGAAAACAGCCAGGACCGGACTTCCCACCGGTTCATACGTTATTTTCCACTAATTGAAACGTCTTTTCATCAACGTACCTACTCACATAGTTTGGTCCAATAATTTTATTTATTTATTTTTGTTTAATACACTGGTGCTCAAAAGTTAAGCACGTAAACGTCATACTACATACAATACACAGACTTAGTAATGGTTCAAATCGTATGGGTGGGATGTTCTAAATATGTTTTTCTCTCGACAAAAAACTAATATTTCGTACAAGAAACAACTAACCTTAATTCACTATTAGCTCGACTACCTGTTTCCTTAACACGTGCTCTTATAAAATGGGTCAGCTATGGACAATTTCTGGGATGCCACCTGGACATTGATCAAAAGATAGCCGGTCATCATTCTTACAATATTCACCTACTGAATGTCTCATGAATAAGTACACTTAAATCTAATGCACACCTAAATCTAGATGGGCAAAGCAGGTAAATCAAGAAAATACTATACTGATCGAGAATTAGGTCCTCATATCTCTTACTGATATTTCCGATAGTGGGTCTTACGTAACCCTCCCTTAGGGAATAAGTCCCTTACATGCTAACGATGACCAGTTTGGAGGTGAAATTATAGTCTCATGTTCTAATTACATGGCGCGATTTCAAAGAGGATTATCACGTGGTTTTCGTAGAAAGTACTTCGATACAATCGCATACACTGTCCACACAAGTTAAGTTTTCGCTCCAAAGGACTTAATCTTTACAGTCAACAATTGCAAAGCATTGTCCCAGAAGGGAAATTTCAGAGTTCCAAACTGCCACTTTTTGTTTCGAATTAATCCAAAAATTATATTGACCAACATATAAAGATATTTTCCGTTTTTAATATTTTCCGCGTTGACTTTAAATAACCTTACTAACTAATACGGTGTCGAAATTGCCCTCAAAATACAGTTTCTCTCAGACTGACCTCCCTTTAGTGTTTCACAAAAACATAGAGGCTCCAGCAAGGGTGAGACTGAGCCCCCTCCAGGTAACTCCGCTATTTTAAAAACTAGAGGAACTCCAGGGCCCAAAAAACACACGCTACATTTTCCTTATATCGAGGTTGAGTTAGTGATAACCGCGGTGTCGTCATATCGCGTGGGACAATGACCTCCTTGCTTACAGACTTACGTTCTTTTTCTTTTTGAAAGAGACATTAATTTTTCCAGCCATAGTAGACAGTGAGTAGGGAACAGGATTAATAACACACTCGCTGTCCTCTTACGAATATAGGTCTTACACTTCAGGAAGGAGCCCTGCATTGATGCCACTACTGCCCCTTACGTGATTTGTGTAACAGCCCAGCTGAAACAACCAAAATAAGTTCACTTCCTCAACCGTATTACCCCAATAGAGGCGAAAAACATTAATTTGTGGAGAGTTTAACAGCGAATTATTATTTTTTCACTACTTCCGATTCTTTGTTTACAACTTCCAGTGGGTAAAATATAAAGAGAAAGAAAGTACAAACTCTGCCCTTAATCACAAAAAAAATAAGACGTGACCTAGTCACACATGGGGAGAATTAATTCTCTTTATCACCACAAATTACTCTAAAATATACTGCTCACAGAATTCTCCAGTTCGCTGCTTACAAACATTTAAAAAACAGGGTTGGGTACACTGTAAATAGAATAATTAATTGTGTCCTTCATGCGTGTATGGCATTGGTGGTTGGGCTATAAATTGGCGAGTACTATGTTTTCAGTATTCATAAAGTAAATACAACTTTCCCCTAAAGGTGTCAGCGCAGTAGACTTATTATGTTTATCAACAATTACTAGTCCTATTATTAGCATTTTCAGAGTGAGATATTCATTACTTCGTTATGCTCCTATGAAAAGTTAAAAATATTTCACGGGTGAGAATACATTTTCTATCTATTGTTCTACGTTTTTCAATTAATTATTCTTGTTAAACACAAACAGCATTTACAATGTGCTGCTTATCAACACTTTCAATGTATTTTCTCCTCTGTCTTTTCCTTTTCTGTGGTATCGTGTGTTTTTTTCCCCCTTCTTGGTTATTCCTGTTTGTATACCGAATATAGGAAGTGTCTTCTTTAGCAGCGAGCTTATAAATAAAACAGGTTGTTATCTGCAACTGTGACTTCATAACACAGTAGTTGTGTGTTCAAGCAGTGATGTCTAGTTTCCTAAGACTTCTCGGGGATAAATAGTTTATTTATAGTTGTTCAAGTTACGAATGTGACCTACTGCTAACCCCGTTTATCACTGAAGTTAATGTCTTGATATTTTATTATGATCAATAGTTGCTATAGAAGTGAAAGGAAAAGATATAGGTTAATGCAATATTAACATTAACAGCGATTATTTATATACATATAATTAAAGCAGATGTTATTTATAGTTGAACGATTTTGAACAGAGGAACTACTTACTCTCGTGATCTTTTGATTTTATTTACATTTTAAATAATGCACTAAACTCTCCAGCACTCTACAATCACTCCCACCCCGCCTAGGCATTTGTCTAGTTCTTCCATGGATTTATTCAGTCTATTTCCACAACACCAGATGGAAGTTTGTTCCAAAAATCAACTATCCGCTGGTTGAAGGTGAACTTCCACACAACTCTCCTCAAACTATCTTTCGAGAACTTGAATTTATGTCCCCTCATGTGTAATTTGTTGTTGTTGTTGTAGGGTTTTAGGAACATCAGCAACGAAGGCCCTATTGCTCCGTGTATATTGTCTGTAAATTGCATTCTGTGGTCGATTTTTGGTTTGCTAGAAGAAAAACCCGAGTTTCTGGGAGAGAAAACCTTGCTACCTTCGCCTGAAACCGACTAACTCAGCCAAGTAGTGAAAAAGGGCCATCAAAATTTCTCGCGTCATCGACCGGACTTGAACTCAAGTGTTTTTCACTTGGTTTGGGGAGGACAGCGATTCTACCAACTGTGCTACCCACGACGGCTGCGGCATCTGAGCAAGAGGAAGGATTCACCTGACATTGAGCTTACTTAATTCATTCAGAATTTTAAACACTTCAATGCCTTCTCTGCCCAGGTCTCTAGTCTCCAGGCGCTGCAGTTGTAGAACTGAAGCCTTTTCGTAAGAGCATCCTTTTGTTCCACTCACTAATCTTGTTGCTCTTCTCCACACCGTTCCAATAGATCCAATATGTAGTACAAGTCAATGAGGCATTGACTTGTACGACAGTATAATCACCCTCTTATCTCAACTGAGAAAAATTCCTCCTGTGTATCCTTGACAAAACTCCATGGACTATCCTATCCTGGTATCCTGCCTGCACTGTTCAGAGACATTCATATCTGACTGCGCAATTATCCCCAGATCTTTTTCATTTTTCACTACTCTGAGTGTAACACCTCTTTCGTATCCTCTTCAGATTAGGCCTCATATGCCTTCATCAACATCATTAATAAATACTGAAAACAACAACGGGCCCAGCAATGAACCCTGGGGAATTCCTGTAATGACATTAGCCCAAGACGAGCAGTGCCCATTGATAACCACTCTCTGTCTTCTCCCACTCAACCATCCCTTTATCCATAGGAATAACTTGCCCCCTATGCCACATTGCTCCAATGTGCAGTCTGGCCTAAGATATAACCATCTGCATTACTTGTTTAACCAGTGACTCCATTATATTCCCTGGAGCAGAAGTCAAGCTAACAGGTCTGTAATGACTCATGTCACCCTTTGATTCCCCTGTGTGAATTGGGATACATTCTTTCTTTCCTTGCATATATTTCTTTCTTTATAAGATATAAGCAGGGCTGTCTTACCCTTTCACTTTTTGCAGCCAGCAGGATTTAAGTTGCATAGATAACGCAATGCCAATGGTCTTAAATCTCACAGCAGAACAAACTTTCTTTTGCAATCGTAGTAGTGTTGCAATATTTTAAAGAAGATCACCTCTCCAAACGGTTACTTGGCTATTTGTTTTAATGATGTTATGAAAGCCTGGTTCAAGACTAATTGGTCCCTCCTCATTAAATAGCATTTCGTCTCTAGTAGCACACACACAGACAAAATATTCTGTGCGAGTTGTAATGTTGCTAAAGCTATCTGTTGAAAGTAGTGCGCAATACCATGGCAACTGTTTGCAAAGGCAAGTTTTCTCAGCTGTAGGAACTAACATCATTGCATTATCAATTCAGTTTTAAATTTTTAAATTCTGAGTACCACGAAAACAGAAACAAGGTAATCATCATAAATGATTGCAGATGTAAATAAGTTCAGGTGTTTGTTTGTGAGGACTATCCATTGAAATATGTAAACTATTGATCGTAGTCTCCAAGGAAGATGTATTTTAGAGTTTATTGTAAAAGCCTGTATGCAGATCGGAGTAATAGTTGTGAATGATCTAGTTGATATTTTGATGAATCCACTCTTTTCATTGTAGAGTCGTTTATAGTGGTGTTGATTTTGTTTGCATTACACAGGTTTTTGTGTTGTGGTATATAGTGATTTGAATTGGCTAGTTTTAAAATTTGTTTGGAAATCATATATGTTGAGTAGCAGTGACTTCAAGGAGGGTCCACGAGGAACACCACACAGTGGTGGAAAGAATTTGGTGTATCCTGCTCAGTGATGATCCTATGTCTTCTAAAATATAGCAATTGGTCCAACTTCAAAATGGGTCATGAATCCTTTTTAGTTTTCTGATGTGAAATGCGTGGTTATAATGGTGAGTTAAGGATGCTTGTAAAGATCATATCAGTTTGGCGATCTTCTTTCACTCCTTACTGTATAAGGCAATTCGGATGCTGTATTTTGAATACTGTGTCCAAGTATGGAAACCATGCAGTGATAAATATTTAAAGTGGAATATAATTAAAAATTTGCTACGTATCAGTTTCTGACGCTTGCTAAGTGAAATGGGAGTATTCTTCTATTAACGAAGAACGGACTATCTCTGTTTCAAGTTTCTAACACTCTTATGTCCTTCTGATGGACAAGATAAGAATTTATCTTTAATCTCGACCCCGTTATTGATTCTGTATTCGTGAACCTGAAAATATATCAACGTGACCTGCACATTGTACATTAAAACAGAAAGTTCCAGTTGGAAGTATTTAAAAATCCATTTACAGTAATGATATCCTTCGTCTCATTTAAGGTCATTAATCCTCTGCTGGTTACCTTGTGTATTTGCTCAAGTTTTATGTAATTAAGACTAGTTTACCAAACTTTGTTTTTTTCTTTCATTACATAATTTGCCAGTAGTTAAATCCTTTAGTAGTCATTAGGAGAACATTTCATACAGAAGCAGGAAATTGTGTTTCTATATATATATATTAGTAGCACCAACGCCTGGTTGTTAATCTGTTTTTTTTTTTGGCCAACAGGATTATAACTACATGGATAATGTAATGGTCTTAATCCTCACATGATACAATAAACTTTGCGACTGGTATCGCACTACTTTCATATAGATGGCTCTTCCAAAGGTTAGCTTACCATTTGTTTAAAAGATGGAACTGCTATGACAGTTGTTTCAAGACTTACTGGTCTCCCATTAGACAGTAGGTAGTGTCTAGCGGCAACATGGACAGTTCCTCAAGAATTTGTTTGACGTGAGCTTTCATGTGATAAACGAAATCAAATTTCAAAGTTGTTATATAACGAAAGCTAACTGTTCAACGTAGTGCAATGCCAGATAGCTCGTTACAAAAGCAAGTTTGTTCTGCTGTGAGAATTAAGACCATTGCAGTTTAGCAATTACAGGGATTGAGATCTGTGGGATTGAGGGCTGGCCAGAACTGCGCAAAATCTCTAGAAATGATGCGATCATTTCCGAAGGTTGAACGGAGCAGTTCCTTCACTTGTCGACCAACATGGGGAGGGGCACCATCTTGCATGAACACTACGGTCTCCAAGCATTGCCGTTCTTGCAGAGCGGGAATAATGTGATCTCTTAGAAGAGTGCAGTACCGTGCACTATTTACCGTATACATTCTGGAGCCATGAGGTGTAGACTTTTCAAATAAAAATGGTCCGATTATAAACTCTGCAGTGAATACACACCATACTGTAATGTATGGACTTTGTAGTGGTCTTTCATGCACAGCAGGTGGACAAGGAGTTCCCCATATTCAGCAGTTTTGTGCATTTATAGTCCCATGAAGAGTGAAGTGTGCTTCATCAGACCACAAGATCATTCGAGCCCATGTGTCGTCAAGTTCCATAAGAGCAAATCGTAGAGCAAAGTCTATTTGTTGTTGCTGATCACAAGACTTTAGTTCTTGCACTACGTGAATCTTGTACGGGAACAAGCCTAAAATTATTCGAAGCACTTTACGTACAGTAGATCAAGGAAGATTCAAGTCTCTTGACACACCTCTAGCACTACTGACTGGTAGTGTTTCGCATTCTGAACATTGCAACCGCCACTTCACCCCCGGGTGGAAAGACCTGAGTTCGAATCTCGTCGATGACGTTGGAGTTTTTTTAGGGCTTTTGCACAACGTGGCTGAGTTAGTCGGTCTCAGGCAACAGTAGCATGGTTTCTTTTCCCGGAAACTCGGATTTTTCCTAGAGCAAACAGAAAATCGATGAGAGACTATACGTAATTTATAGGCAATGTACACGGAGCAACGGCCATAGTCGCTGATCCTACTACAACAGCAACAACATTTCATTTTATTATTCTCGACTGTTTATTAATCTCAATAACCTTCTCCCTCCATACAATTCGACTCTGACGAGTCGAATTGTATGGAGGGAGAAGGTTATTGAGATTGTTATATTTGGCAGAGGTGGCGGATTCTGAGGAAGGATTGTAGAAACTAGTTAATAGTCTCAAAGAAAGTTGTGATAGGTTTACAATGGGAATAAATATTGGGAAAACAAAGGCTATTAGAGATTTTTTTATGAAAACCCCAAGCACGAGACCCATGCTCATGGAAGTATCTACAAAAAGGCATGGAGCAGACACAGTACGTCTATGAGACAGAGAGTGGAGAGACCCTGTTAGAGATGAGTCATTAATTAACCTAACTGCCCTCTTTTGAATGGAATCTAGAAGTCTGAGAGAGGTTTTGGGAGCACCTCCCCAGATGTGAGAACAATATTTCATGGTAGGGCACATTTACGATTTGTCCAGACTCTAGAGTGAACAGCTGTTTGAAAAAAAAAGTAACGTGGAGAGCGAAAGAGAAAACTCAGTTTTTTAGATGCAGTGGAAGCAATATTTGTAATGCCCTAATACCAATAGAGATTTTAGAAATCAGGGAAATCTCCAATAGGAATATATCATCTTGTCTAGAAATCGAAGTGTCATCGAAGATAAGCATAGGAGCAAAAGAATCCTTTTTGGGAGATATAACACAGGACTGAGTTTTGTAAGGATTGAAATCAACTAAGTTATCTTTGCTCCACTGAAAAAATTATGTGTAGATCAGCATTTAAAGCATTGATAGCGGGTATTCGAGAAGTTGAAGCTGTTTGTGCAGGGCAAGGTTTCTCAAACTGGAAGGTAGAATGCAATGTGCTGTCATAACCAAAATTATGGATAGGATTTGCAGTCAATGGAAAAGGGTCATTAACATACAGGAAGAAACAGTGAGAGAAACAACTGAATTTTGGAGAACACGAGCATTAGTGGAGAGGTTAGAAGGCAAAAAGCCATCTACCATCACCCGCAGCGAGCCGTCAGCAAGAGAAAACTGGATATTCTATTACAAAAAAACAGTTGGCAAACCATAAGATGGAAGCTTATTTAGAAGACCGTTATTCCAAACACGATGAAAAGCCTTTGAGATGTCATAAGCAACTTCTTGAGTTTCACCAAACGTTTCCATTGAATTTGTCCATAGATGAGTAACATAAGTCAGAATATTACTAACCGATTAATACTGACGGAATCCATACTGGAGATCACTGATCAGATGGAAGGTTTCTAGATAGTTTAAGAGTTGGCGGTCAATTGATTTCTCCATTACTTTAGAAGGAGTAGAAGTTATTGCAATGGGACGATAATTGGATGGGAGGGATTTGTCACCCTTTTCAGGAACTGGCTGAATATGAACAAATTTCCAAGCAGAAGGAAAAACACCTTTGGAATAAGAAAGTGAAAAAAAGGCCACAAAGAACAGGAGTAAATTCAGGAGCACAGGTTTTGAGAACAAGTGGAGAAATATCATCAGGACCTCGAGCTTTCTTAACATCAAGATTCGTCAAAATCCTTCTAACATCCTTTTGACGGAAGACCATAGGAATTATTGAATGGAGAGTACTGGGGAATAGTGGGAGGTTGTTTACCAAGATCATCAATACACGAGTTGAAAGGAAAAATAGGATAATATCCGGTCAGCTTTATCTTTGGCTGAAGTGGCAGTAGAACCATCTGGTTTTGAGAGAGGTGGGAGCAGAGATGCACAAAAGTTGCGGCCAGTAGCTTTGACAAGAGAGCAGAATTCTCGGCTACCATCTGGACAAGAAGTAGACAAGAAGCACGAGTTAAATATTGAAATTAGAGGTACAAGCCAAAAAAAGTAAAAAAATAAATAAATATATGTGTAGAGAAATCATAAAAAATAATAAAAATCATCATAATAACTTTCATAACTACAGAAAATTAATATAACGCCATGTTCTTCCACATTAACTGCAGAATTTAGAAATGTTTTCGAACTTTTGCACTAATTACTAACATAGCGGTACATTTTATTTTGCTTCTTACTGCTTATTATTTTGCTTCTTACTCTAAAGGAAACTTTAGAAAATCGAAAAACATTATAAAACTTTTATGTCAGTGATGTTTTTGACACGTAAGTCAGCAATCATATATGGGACACTGCGTTTATCTCTTCTGAAAACTCCACAAACGCCTGTAATTTGCTTTTCTACTCTGTATGGAGATCAAGCTAATAAGAAGCAAAAAGAAAAAAAAAAACTGGTTTTATTTGGTTCATGCTAATCAGTTAACGCCGAGTTGGAATACATGGCATTATCATTGTACATAATTACCAATAAAATGAATCCTAGTTAATTTATATGCAATAGCAGGATTTAAAAAGTTTACGATTTTTTTAAAGTTATGAAATGAAAATGTTCTATTTTTGTAAACAGGAAGCTTTTTTTCAAGTTAAATTGCGTGTAAATGAAATGTTTTTTTTTTAATGTTTAATTTAAATGTACCAGAATTTAATATTCTTTTTATCTAGAAGTGAATCAAAATGAATTTTAAAATTTGTGGGGTACCAAATCAGAATATCATTCAAATGCACAAAGGTATGTAATTGTTTTTGGAAATTGTTAGTTATTCGAATGCCTTTCTCCTTTTTTATGATAACCCGGGTATCCATTTTATTAGATACACCTACCTAACTGCAACAAAGTTCAGGAAAAAGGACTTCGTTGCCGAATAGCCCACACAGTCTAAATAAGACTTAGATCAAGTGAAGTAGATCGACCTGGTACTTAATAGGGAGTAAGTCCCCTCCATTAGCCCTCAGAACAACCTGGATTCGTCCTCACATGGACTCAAAGAGGTGTTTAAGTTGTGTCACAGGAACGCCAGTCCATATTGACTGAATTGCTGCACACAGTTGTTGAAAATTGAATGGTTTTATATCTCTACTTCAAAAAGTTAGTTCCACCAGTTGGATTATCAACCAGTTGGTTGATAATCCAACTTGGTGATTATCAACCAACTGGTTGATAATCACCAAGTATTAGAAAAGTGTGTTAGTTGTCTGCACCAGGGCTTTCCCACGAAAGTGAAACCTTGAATATTACTCGTGGCACTTAAACCAGGAATGAAGAACGACAATGTTAACAGCGTGCCCGATTAAATTTATTGAGCCATTAGTACCAGCACATAATTTTAATATCTCTTTTACTGCTGGAACTTTTGAAATTGCATCTTAAAAGAAAACGTTATGCCATAAAAAAGGGCGATAAAAACAATTCCTCAAGTTATAGGTCAAGATTTCTTTCGTCAGTCCCTCCTGAGATAAATAAAAACATTTTAAAACAATATTACCCAATTACAGAATGTTACCCAATTACCCAATTATTATCTGCCTTTTGAAATAACAGTTATAATAAAATGAGCCAGAATATTTTACCAGATTTTGATATACTCCATGGTTTTGCGATGAATTATATGCTAACATTTCAGTAATGTCTTAAAGTCTCAAACTTGAGGTATTCCAAATGCGATGCCTGCGGCAGATTTTGGGCATCTCACTTCGTGACCGCATCACTAATGATACCATCCGCGCCAGATGCCAACAGCAACCAACCATTGCCGACCAAATCCAGAAGCGAAGGCTTAGATGGTTTGGCCACGTGTGTAGAATGGGCACGAACAGAATACCATCCACACTCCTTTGGAGACAACGACCCACCCAATGGAGCATCCAACGGACCGCGCCTAGGAAAACGTGGGCCAAGCAAGTGGAAAATGACTTGAAGAGCCGACGTCTCGACCTTAACCAGGCCAGGACTGACGCCATGGATCGTAAAGTATGGAAGAACATCACAGAGCAAGTCCGAAACCCTGCGGCACCTACAGCAGCATACTGGTTGCGTGGCCAACCGCCTCCCCCAGCTGCCAGCTAAGGACCAAGAAGAAGAAGAAGAAGAATGTCTTAAAGAAGCATTCATTATTTAAAAATTGCATATTCAAACTGAGAATGGGATGTTTTTTGCAGAGTTCCGGAAATTCTATTGTTTTTTATGGGATTATCCATTTATCGAGCAACTCATTGGTGAAGGGGTAAGCACAGAAGCAACTATGACTGGCTCTTATCCCCAATTTAACTCCAATTTAAAACTACTTTTATCAGCTGGCAGCCCAGAAATGTTAAAAGAAGGAATATATTTATTTTCATATTCAATTCCATATTCAATTCTTAATTTCGTAATTAATAAATTTAATTCTATTTCTCTTGAAGAGAAGTACGCGATTGATACTTCAAGCTTAAAGACTGTTATTGAATAAATTTTTGTCCACGATCTTGCCCTCATTTTCTGCAAAGGTGAAAACATATCATTCAATAGGCCATGGCTAGTAAGGTAGTTTATTGTTTGCTACAGTCAAAGAGGTTACTTTTTAATTAAGAAATTACATAATTTAATAAATGACTTTGTTGACAAGTTGGACAATTCGTCCACTTACTACAGCGGTTTGTAGTAGACCCCAATAAGAGTATTATAAACAGTTTAAACACCTTCGGCGTAACGTGGAAGACTGGATAATGAGTGTTCGTGCGAGTCAGTTCTTTGTTTGTGTCAAATTATAAATGTTCCTTTTTATTATTATTATTATTCTTTGATAAAAACGAAGTGGTACAAATGATAAATATAAATGAAAAAGGTTATCAACAGGAATTGAGATTAAACGCTGAAATGTAACCTTTATTTTTGCTATAACAAATAATAAGTTATATAAGAAAAAATGCCAGATAACAATCTGTTTATGTTTAAAATATTGCTTGCAGTCTAATAACCAAAGTCCCAATCTTGTGCGATCTCGGCTTGGTATCACAGCAAGTCAATCACAAAACCCAACATGCCACCTGGAATTCTGATAAGAATAAAATTACTCCCTTGCATACATATACACTGCCCTACCATTAATATCCGGACGCCTGCCTTTAGACAAAAAAAGAGCTTTTATTGTGTCATTTAATATTTTATGCTGAAACATTTTGTTTTTTATGACGGCCTTCAATCCTCGTGGCATACTGTCAACCAGTTTTTTATAAATGTCGCGTGATGTTCCTCCACTCGGCCTTTAATGCAGCTACCAGTTCGGCCTTGTTCTTTGGGCGATCTCGACGTGCACGTACCCTCCAATCCAATACATCCCAAAGATGCACAATAAGGTTCAGATCAGCACTCTGGGCTGTCCAATCCAACTTTTCCACACCCATGTCCTCAAACCACTCTGTTACGACCCGAGCAGTATGGCATGGCGTGTTGTCTTGCTGATACAAGTATGGGCCTTCCCCGAAGTATTACCATAATGTTGGAGTAGCATAATTGTCCAGGCTGTCCTGGTATTGCATAGCATTCATGGTTTGTTTTGTCGATAACGACTAATTGGTCCAAGCCAAACCATGAAATGAGCCCCATACCATGACACTACCTCCATCAAACCTCTATCATTCTAATATCATTCATGACGTGTAAAATTATTTTTTTGCAACCAGTTCCTTTGTTATTGCGTCATCCAATCAGATTGGACAGACAAGATTTCCTCTGGAATAAATCCCTGTCGCGGTGTTTCTCGTATACAACCAAAGAATGCAAACATCAGGTGCTGTGATAATGTATGATCCTGGTGACTAGATGATGGTATTTTTTTTTCTCTGATTCTTATTACTAATACCTTTGAGAATAGTGTTACAGCAAAGAGTGCTGTAACACTATTACAGTTAAAGAAATAGTTAACAACGCAATCCACATAGCATTTGTACAAATATGTAAATTTGTGTGATTATGATGCTCAAAAAGTTATGTATTTAGCTGTTCTGCTACGAATCAGGATTCTGTACTTTCAAAGTAATGCAATACGAGGGCAACGTATTGTAAAGATCTCTGTATACAACTGGAATCTTTACCTTTACCAATTATCAAAAGCACCCTGTAATTTTACATTGACGGCCATTTTGTTTTATTTTTGAATTCGCCATGAATGATATTAGAATAATTTTCCAGGAAAGACTATCTGGGAAGATTGATGAGGTAGGATTTGTGCTACCATCAGTGATTACTGGGGGCGACTCTTTTCAGGAGATTAGTTTATGTTCATGTATGCGAGAGATCAATTCTCTGGAGTGTCCCAACAGTGTGGTTATTCCATACTGTTGTTTTAAAACCTTTTAAAATTATTTTCTGATAGTCATCTATGGTAATTACTCTAAGATGTGATAGTTTATCTTAAAATTATAGCGTACACTTTAAGATAAACAATAAGATTAAGATAATATTAGGATAAAATTACTAAATAAGAAAGAAATCCTTTTATAATCGTTTCTGTGCGAGGAGTTGTTCTGCCTCATCTCATTAAAGCTATGAGCTAGGGTTTGAATTCCCTTCTGATTTATACTAATGTCTATATTCATGTCATTTTTCGCATTATTTCAAGCTTTTAAGCTGCTTTACTCTAGTTTCCTACATTACAAGAATTCCATCCTGGTAATCTTAATCTATTGCTTTCCTTCATCTTTCTATTCACATAGAAGGTTATAATTTCTGTATCTCCACGCTTCTACAGTGCATTTATATTTTAGTTGTACGAGTATTGTTTTCTCTCTTTCCAGTCATGTTCCTTTATGGTACTTCTTTTACAAAGGAGGGACAATTTCACATGGCTTGAATAGTTTCACTTTCCTGTATTTTTCTAGACTAACAAATGTTAACTTTGTCTTAAAATTAGAACGTCTGGAACGTATATAACAGGGTCTTGTTGCAGATGGTAATCTGAAATGCAGTGGTTGATTGGGCTACTTCTAAAACCGGTTGTTATTCCAAAGGTTATAGAAACGAAATTTATCTCCTTGTAGACGGCACGTGAGTTGCATGTTCTGTTTTGCTAGGAGTACTCTAAGAAGTGAGGTTAATAATCTCTTGAACACGGATAATCCAAATTTATTCTTAAAAGGAGAGAACTTTGTGCTTTTGAACAAAACTTTGAAATTTTTATATTTAAAATTAATTAGTTATTTTAAAATGAATGTACTGAGTGTGTTTTGGTCACATAATAAAGTAAATTGATTTGTTAATTCAAGTTAGGACATAATTTATTTATACTGAAACAGAAAACTCTTTAAAATCCAGCACCTTGGGAATTGAGAGGCGGATTTTAGAGAGGGATAGCAGTGGTTGGGTAATTTCATTAGAGGCGCACATTTCAAAAAATATTGAGTACAAACAGCTGAACTCATTTACATCTGTTTCTGCGACAGGATTTGAACTGCATGGATAATGCAAATCTTCATTCCCACAGTGGTTGTTGTTCTGGGATTTAGGAGCATCACCGACTAAGATCCATAAAAATTCCTCCTGTAATCGAAGAGACTCGAACTCAGGTCTTTTTCACACGGTGTGGAGTAGAATGCAATCCTACCAACTGTGCCACCCACGAGCACTCCCACAGCAGAACAAACTTGCCTTTGTTCCTGGTATTGCACTGCTTTAGACAGATAGCTCTAGATGTTGCAACTTGAAAAACTATTTCGTATACAAGAGAAACATGGAACAATTCTTTACACTTGCTTTGTCTGGTGTGGTCACTAGAGACCACCTACTATCTGATCAGGGACTAAATGGTCCTGAAGCAGGCTGTCATAGCACGCTCAGCTGTTAAAAAAATAGCTAATTAACTTTTTATAGAGGTCATCTTGTTTAAAAGTAATGAATACTAGTCCAACTCGTTACAAAAGCAGTAGGAGAAATGCGATCCTTGATTTTTAAAATAATTGAACTTATATCAGTGATATTGAACATAGTGATATAAAAAATACCAAAAATTAAACATAAATTATTAATTGCCTAATAAAAATATGCAATAAAAATGTGAAAAATGCTTTTAGTTTTTTCTGGTTGTTGCCTTTTTTTTCTAGCTGAATTATTTAAGAGTGTATTCACTTTGTGTAATTATTCCTGTAGAAGTTTCACTGGCAATGACCTCCTGAAAACAAAAAAGAAAATGACTTAACAGATACGTATAAAGATGATTCTCTTTTCAATCGAAAATGGGGTCATCTGTAACATTTCCTAACTGAAGAACTAGTAGTACTTGAAATAAATAGAGGTGGAAAACTTTACCACGAGATAAATCATTCACCTTTAGAAATGAAGGAGAGTTATTTGCTAGTTGATAAATGACAGAAGAAAGTAGACTGTATAAGATCATTAAATTTCAATCTAGTTTTTTTGTAATTTATTGACTGTAAACATCTGGAACTTAAAGTCTGTTTTGGAAACGATGGAATTCTTTGGTGTTTCATATGCAAATTAGGAAGAAAGTTTTGCTCCAATAATTTTCCGACCAAAGAGATGCTGCAAGAAAATATTTTTTTTTCGTGACATGAAATGAATTTTATTATAAAACGATATTTTCTGTTAGTAAATCAATAGCTATTTTGGGTATGAAAAATCTGAAAAGATGTACCTATTCATCTTATTTCAATTCTACCAAGTTCCTAAAACATTCTTAATATAGAAGCAAACAATATTTAAATGAGAATATGAATATAGACTTCTAAATAACATAAAATTCAACATAAACAAAATAAAAAAGGTATTTATATAAGTAAAGTGCTCTGTTCCGGTTGTCGAATTGTAAAACATTTCCTTGATAATGTAATAAATTAATGAATTATCGAAAGATAAACGTTTTTATATCTATTTATATATTTGCTCAATCATATTTATTTGGTTAATGAGAGCATAAACCGACACCATTACAGAACACGGAAAATCAACTGGCCTACTCAGCAACAAAGCAAAAACAAATATTCTCTCCACAATACAATGGCCCCAAACAATTTCAGACCATATATTTTAATGGTGGCTGTTTTCTCTACATAAGAAAAAGAAAAGAAATAAGAAGAGAGTGGAAGTCTGCAACTTTCAGATTCTTCTGGAACCACCATCGAGGAATTATACAGAAATAAAGTCATAGCACCAGTAGACAATTGTAGATATGGCATTACCTGTGTACAGATCGGAATCATCACGGAGAAAATAAAAGTCCTTGAAGAAATACTGAGAAACCCAGATCACCGGCTGTAAGCTTCACCAGGAGAGTGGTTTAACCCGAATGCAAAAAGCAGTGAAACCAAGGGCCAAAGCAGCAACTCCAAGTCCTAACAGCCAGTCCGTGAAGGTAGCAGAATGATTATAACGATGAGATTCAAAACCCTGGTGGAAAAGACCAGAGTTCAATTCCCATAAATGACTCCAGGAATTCTTATGGACATTTTTCAGTTAGTGGCTGAGTTGGTCGGCCTCAGACGTAGATAAGTTTTTCCAGCCAGAAACTCGGGTTCATCCAGAAAAAGAGGCAAATCGACTAGAGAATACATGCGATTTATGAACATAGCTCATATGGGCATATAAGTTAGTTCTCCGGTGGCCCTAATATGACATTTTACTTAGTCCTAACCTCCAAGAGATTCTTTATTATTATTATTATTAGTATTATTATTATTATTATTATTATTATTATTATTATTATTATATTAGGGTTACCCGTAATTGATTGCATAAACCCATATTTGTGTCTGTAAGTTGGTTGTGTTCTCTGGTCGATTTGCCTATTTTGCTGGACAAAAAAACCCCCCCAGTTTCTGGGGGAAAAACCCCACCACCCGGTGATGGGAGGACGGTGACGATACCGCTGTGCTACCCGCGCAGTCCAAGAGATTCTGGACACTAAACAAATTGAAGAAAAACGACACCCAAACAAACTTGCCCGCAGAAAATAACAAGAGGCCTCAGGATCCTGCAGCCATAGAAGTACCAGCCAGAGATCCCGCAAATCACAAACTGGGAGATGATCTGGAAAAGATCTGGCAAATCACAAACTGGGAGATGATCTGGAAAAGATCTGGAAAATCACAAACTCTGGAAGATCTGGAAATTTCACTATAAATTTCACACGAGAGTGTGTTCACGGGGGCTGATTTGAATGTTGTGACTAATAGCAAGTGACTTCACCCTTCTTCTTCTGCATACGATCGGCTAACTACAGTTCCAATTGAACAGGCCCAAATAATTCTTTCAGTCATTAATCTAGAAAACTCTCCAAAAGAGTGCCAAGTGTTTAAACCACGATACACTCCCAAAGGAGAATTCTTGCTATAATAGTGACTCTGAAATTTGGAACAGTCCATTTTGGTAATTTCTGTTGTTGTTGTAAGGTTGCAAGGCTTATCAGCAACTAAGGCCATATTGAGCCATACATAATACGTCTGTAAATACATGCAGTTTGTGGTAAGGTTGCAATTTTGCTGGACGAAAAACCCGAGGTTACAGCCCAGGTCTTTGCTACTACTGAAGGAAAAATAATCCAGCCCAGGTCTTTGCTACTACTGAAGGAAAAATAATCCAGCCCAGGTATTTGCTGCTACTGAAGTATCCCGTATACTAAATGTCCCTATGCACATCGACTTAGGCGTAGCCTTCGACCTCAAGTTTCGATTTCACACTGATGCATTGGTTAGAGAGGTGCCAATTACTTCACGTCCGTGGGCCTGTGCCATCTTAAAATTACATAACTAGCTACCTCTATGTTACAATCTGGGCATTGGTACCCTAATAACATATGCCGAGAGACATTTGTTGGTAAATTGGCCACCCACTGGGGTAACAGCAAAATGGAAGCGGACATTATACCAGAGTCCAAATATCTGGGTACATTCGAAGCCAGCTGAATTCGAGCTGGTCTAGCTGCATCTGCCACAATGCTGCATAGGACTATCAAGTCTTTCCCCATGTACACAAACTCATTATGCTGTACCTTCATGTTATTACAGTAGTGCTATGCATCTTATATACTTTGCTCTTATTTTACGTCTTATTTTTCTACATGTACCATTGTGTATGAAATATCCATCTATTTTGTGAACCACTGAAAATTTGCCTATTAAATTAAATCTGCGCACTTAAAATCTTCATACGGGTCTGATCCACAAAGAACACTGATTCCTCCATTCGTTCTTTCAGCCTCTGCATTAAGACCACAAAGAAAATTGACTACAGTAGTAAGAGGAAGAAAAAAAATATATTACAATTACTCTGTGGTGTGAAGCTATATTATTTTACAAAAGTATTGGGACTCAAGGGGAAGAGAAAATGATTATTCGCAGCTCAGTTTTTATTACAGTATAGACCCTGGCAAAATGGAAACTTTCCAATTTATATGAATTGATAGAAGTATTTCTCCATTCCTCTATCAGAACTTTCCCCATTGGGTAACAGATGTCATCTCACAATTCATCCCATGCTAGTCTTCTTGGAAAGCTCAGTACCAACACACCAAAAAAATAATGTACCGAATTCTCATGAAGAGGAAATTAATGAAATGGAAATCTACACACTGCGCACGTCCATAGATTTCCAGGTCAACCCACCGCCCGCCCTATGAGCACCCTCTTCGCGGATGGGCACGCCAAATCCCAACTACGCATGACATTGTGTAGAAAATAATCTCGTGTCCTCCAATCCGCCTAACGGTCATATTCGCTACAACAGTCTGCTGTTAGAGTTGGGAACCCAACATATCCATCGCTCATCCCTAAACAACTCTAAATCTATAGTCAGCTGTATCAGTCAGATGTCAACAATAATAATTCTAAGTTTAATTCATAGCTGGAAAATCATAGATGAATTCGATTACTATTATTTAAGTACCGTTGATAATTCTTACTGCAGAATATTAAAATAAAATAAACTTGGATAAATTTAAAGTTAATTTTCCATTTTCCGTGTGAATTGGCTGGGTAAAGGTAAAATCGTATCTGCTTTGGAGAACTGGAACCTTCGGACAGATTACCCACCAAGAGAGAGAGAGACTTCAACAAGGTTAGACAGTTTACTGTTCCCTCCCCCAACCTCACGGTCAGATATCTACCACACTAATGCCTCCATCGGCCACCAGGTTCCATAACTCAATTATTGGACTTCTTGTCCAACTACGAAACCGAAAAAATACTCATCACATTATTAAACAGTATGCGTAAACTTTTATTATGTTGTTGGGGTGTTTTAGGCTCGTCACCGTCTTAGACCATATTAGGCCATCGTGTATTACAAATGTACAAGCGTGTTCGAGGGCCGATTTGCACGCATGCGGACTAATAAACATTAACATTAAATACGGCTTTAATTGCCTGGGCAGTCCAAATAGAAACTCCAGTTAATTTATGCGATTGGATCCATCCAACCTGTAGGAACGTGTTCTCCCATACTGAAAGGATCCAATCGCTCCGTGTGTATACAGAAGCAAAGTATTATAGATTTTATCGATTAGTATTAAACAATTTGTTTAGAGCTTTCCTTTTGAACCATGTTAGGGTGGGGCAATGTAGAAATATGCTAGGTTGAAATTCTGATCTAGTTCAGACCAGCTGTTCTGGTCGAGTCCAATATGTCAATAACAACATCTGACATCAAAGGTCTTATTTTGAAAAACGCCTTTCGACAACAAAAAAAAATGCATTTTTTTTAAATGAATCTCTACTTTTCTAATGTAGGTTAGTTTTAATTTTATTATTATTTATTTTATTTTTTTTTATGTATGGCAAACACGGAAGTGAGACTGTTGAAAAACGTGCCACCACCAGGTCATGTGTCACTTACACGTTCGCAAAAAGTGAAAGGAGTAGAATATAATACATTGCCTCTGGAAACAACGCGGTTTCTTTTGAGAGAATTTGCAGGCACAAACGAAAGAGAGTTTGTCATCAGAGTAACTCATTCACATATCCTAACTGACAGTCCTTAATGTTAAAATTATGGTTAAGGGATGACAGCCACGATTTATTCTAGACGGAATCATCACAGAAATGATAACTGTGTAACCAATTCACCTTCCAATTATCCTTAATACGAGTACACGCATTTCCTATAAACAAGTTCTTTAACCTTAAAATGTCAAGTTTTACTTATAGAAAACAAAATTAAAATTCTCTACTATGTACTCATTGTCATTCACGTAGTTTTTTAACGCTGCAGAGATACACTCACTGGCCAAAAAAATATAAACTTTTATTCAATGTCTAGTAGGACCACCTTTTTTCCAAATGGTAGCCCTTGCACGTGGCATGGATTCCATTGAGGGAGTCTAGTCACAGATTTGATGATTCTTTCATTGGGATATTTATCAGCTGCTGTACTGTAATCGGCAGAGAACTTCGAAGCATTGAATTATCTGTTGACGCCAATTGCCAAATGTTTCTAATTTTTTGGCTAGTCAGTGTATGTGTCTTATAGCCTTATAAACACCACATCCATCTTATCCATATTGCCATGATCATATTATTTAATTTCGTTTTATATTATCAGAATTAATCATTACTGTAGAATTTATTATACATGAAATTTGAATTTATTCACGAATTTGAAAATTAAATTTATTTGAATTAATTTTAAAATTAAAAATTAAAAATATAATAAAATTTGTATTTAATTAATTTTATTTAATAATTGAATTGAAATTTTGAAAAAAAAATTAATTCACTTGAATTTATTCTACATGAAATTAGTCGCGAATATTTTTTTTTTTCATTTTTAATTTTAATATTTTAATATAAACTAGAGACATAATCCATTTAAAAATGTAATTTTATTAGAGTATTTTTATTTATTTGGTGCACGTGCTACTTCGGTGCTGCCATCTATTAGATGATGAGCGAACTAACAAACTGTCAGCAATTTAACTATGAAACAGTCAGTAAAATACTAAACTATTCTTTGACAGTGAAATATTTAATATATTTATTTTAGTTTGCACACTATTAATATAAGATTTTTGGTCGCTACAGATGCTCATAAAAAGTATAATAATAGAAAATAAAAGTAGTACATAAATTAATATAATTGCAGAAAATAAAAATAATACATAAAATAGTATAATTGTAGAAAATAAAAGTACTACATAAAAATCGTTTATTCTTTTTCATGATTTTTTTTTAAAATTATGTTTTATTTGTAAAAACACAAAAAATTCCCATTTGGAGTTGAATTACACCTATTTGGGTTTCGGTTAACAGATATATATATTTATTCATTTTAGTTTAGCGTACAGGCGATAGATGGCGGGACTAAAAGTCTGCTAATTAAACATAAATACCTTGTTGTTGCTGATCGTGATTAATGTAATTCCGAAAAATAGTATCAGGGCGCCCAATATAATCATTAATTAGAAAAATTATAGCACAAATTACAATTAAATAAATTAAAGTTATTTTATTATATTTGGTTTTATTATATCTATGTAAAAATAAGTAAATGAAAGAGCTATAAAGATATGTAACCAAATCAGCTCACCAGGAATGAGAACAGACAGAACATCTAAAGAGGAATAATTAATCTTGCTTGTTTAGCAGCTGGTGGCACAATAGAGAGAAGAGCTGCGCTTGTCGGGTATTATGATGCACGCTTCTTTAGCACCAATGGAGGAGTGCAAGTACGTATAGAGGAAACCATGCTGGATACTGGAACCATCCTCTTGTACATATAAATAAAAGAAATTTTCTGTTTGTACTACTGGACGACCAAACAAGATACACAGAATACAAGAAACAGCAGCGTATTCAGCAGTCACGGGCTTGAATCCCGGTCATTCATGGCACGTGTACTTATACACCAGCGCGTCTGACCACTAGACTACGGCGGCCTTAGTAAAGACTTATAGAAGGTTTGAAGCTCATTTTCGTTCCTTGATCCTTCTAGTAGGCATTGTCAACGCATGAACATATCTATTGGTTCATGATGACATTGGAACAATCCACCAAGACAAATGTATGAAAGTGTGTGTTGAGAAACAAGTGGGAAACTTCAAGAATCTGCCCTGTCTCACCCAATTCACGGATCTCACTCCCATTGCGCGTCTGTGGGAAACTACACTCTTCGACAAAATTAACAGAACACGTAGAAACCGCAGTGTTACTCGTGCAGCTTACGATGAAGCGGTACAAAATTGGATACAGTTCTGTTCTCTGATGAGTCCAGTTTTAGCCTACAAAAAAATTCTAGACGTTCTTTCACCTGGAAACAACGAGGAATGCGGTACCATTCTCCCAATGTCAAAAAAAGGGACACTTACGGTGAAGACGGTGTTCTCGTTTGGGGCAGAATAATGATCAACGGCCGCATCCCTCTTCATGTTTTTCATAAGGGTATCGTAACTGCGCAGTGGTACAGAGAACAGATCCTCCAACCCTGTGTGTGACTTTTTAGGGGTGAGGTTGGTCCAGATTTTCTTTTTATGCACGACAACATCACTGCACATTAAGCTCAAGTGGTAGAGGGATATATTGAAACTGAAGATATCCAACGACTGCAGTGGCCAGCACGATCAGCAGACTTTAATCCGATGGAACATATGTGGGACGCCCTTGGGCGTCGCATTGCACACCGACAGCGAAATCCTCGGTCACTTGGTGAGCTAAGGTCTACGCTGATGGAAGAATGGAATTTCTTGCCATAATGTTATAGTCACCCTTATATCGAGACAAATATCTGTTCAACTATTGACAGTTCATGGGAGATAATCTGGAGACGCTGAGAGAGAAAGCTCTTAAGCTTCAACCTCTTCAGTCAAACAAGCTCTTAAGTTATACTTGGCAGAGTCGCTGAAAATAATGAACCAGAAGTCTAGAGTTGAAGAAATTGATATATTTCCTGCAGCGTTGACGTCCTACATTTTCTATCGGAACAAAAACTCCTCCCGGGATCAATTTGAAGAGAATTCAATGTTCCACACTATGTTATTTAGGCTTAATACATTTAAATACCTAAGGGTGCGTACACGTAGAACGCAGGTAGCCACTTACCTGAAACCAGCTGAAGTTTCTCACTAGCTCTCTCCATAAAGTGGTCATCAACTTCGGATGTAACATTACAGGGTGCAGTAGATCTGATACAAAATGTATGTACTCCCTGGGTGGTATTCGACCTTCCACCAGTATTAGCTGATCCAGTTCTTGTCAAAAAAAAAAAAAAAAACATTCTCCATATCACGATACCACCTCCAGATGTTCGGGTTGTCTTAACAAGGAAGCAGGTTCCATTGCTTCGTGAGGTTCTCGCCACCCTCTCTATATACAGTGGGGCCCCAACATCAGATGGTAATTTGTTCTACAAAACTCATTGTATGTTGAATGTTGTATGTTATCTGTCACCATTGATTTCATCAGCCGTGCACTTCACTAAGTTAAATGCTAATTTATTGTTTGGTTTTTATTTTAAGATGTTTTATTTAACTATTTATTAAATAATCTTTATAAAAGTAATTTAATATAAAAATCAAGACTAACGTAAGAAATACCTATTTTATGTATTGCTGGGGTCGCCTGCCAAGAGTTTGGAACGAATTACAGGAAATCAATTTATTATTGGTTTCAACTTACGATATTTTCAACAGAGGTTGGAAAGAAGAGGTTGTAAGTTTGTTGTGTTCAGAGGTCGCCTCAAAGCAACTTGCAAACGTTTTCTTGATATAGATTTTCTTGAAGTTTGTAGTCACTTGCTAGTCCATTGGTTGAAGCAGACGAGTGGTGTTGGGTGGCAAAAATTTGACTTGAACAAAGTAAAATTGTGCCTCGAGATAGAACTAGTTCGGGATCATGGTCTGGCGCATTAGCCAGCAGGAGCAGTGCCTTCGCAGGAAGCTTATTTTTCGCAGGATAACTCTTCACTGAAGGACAGAAAACTTCAAGCGCCCATTCATTGAAGACATACCTTTTAACCCAGGCCTTCTTATTATTGCGCCAAAACTGTTCGAAGTACTATAACACGCGGGAATGTTGCGAATTGGTTGAGATTGGTTGAGAATAATCGTAAGAATGATGTTCCGTGCACAACGCGTCTGAAAATTTCCACCAATGCATCGTTCTAGCTATATCGGAAAGACATCGATTCCTGCAAATATCATCAGTCCTTAAAATAAAAGATTGTATGGAAGGTAAATCGGTTCCTGAGAATATCGGATGTCGATGTCATTGGAAGTCGAGGCCCCACTGTATCTGTGTGTGTGTGTGTGTAGGGATGCTGTACTCCTACGTATTGAATTCAATGCGGGAATTGGCTAGACGAAAGAAAGACTTAAGCCACTTTGAACATAGCATGGCAGTCGGCACAAGATGCATTTCTATGGGTATCTAAGAAACTGCAACGCTGCTCTGGTTTTCACATACGACTGTGTCTCGGGTGTATCAATATTGGTTCAATGAGCAAATACTGTAATATAAATCAATGGTAATCATGTAGTCGGAATCAGTTCGTTGATGCGACAGGCTAACGGAGGCTGACATGACTTCTGCAGGTTGACAGAAAGGAAAATCCATCTGCGAATGGATGCAATTGTCACAAGATCAGAATTGTACAGAAATGGCACAAAGAAGATGAGAATGATTTCAGCCTACTGCAGTGGCCTCCTCTAATAAGAAAATCTCATTTCAATTGAGTACCTGCTGGGGTGAGATGAAACGATCTCTTTGGAACAGAGATCCGCAACCATCCAGTTTGCAAGACCTGTCAAAATGGAGTTGAGTAAAAATTACCAAATTCCACCAAAATTTTATCAAATTCTATATTAAAGGCAGTTTTAACAGAACTGATTCCATTTTAATTATAACAGAACTGATTCCAATATAATATCGTTCCAGAAAATATAATGTAATTTTTTTATATTCCATACATTTAATTATTTAATTAATTATTTCGAAATTTTACCGATAAACCATATAATATTTTTGTACATATGCGTTATTTATATTTTCTGTGGCAAAGGTAACACCATCGATCTTTTTGGTAGCTGCAGTAAAAGATCATTCCTCAGAAAGCAATACCTTTATCTCTATTTTATTTTATTTTATTTTATTTTATTATTTATTATCTATTATATCTTTTTATTCAAATTCTTCGGACCTATTATTAAAAAACAGGGTAGTCTTCCAAAACCCTTTACTTCTTGTTTTATAAATTGAAGGCTGGCCCTTAGTGGGATGCAGCAGGTGCAATGCATTATAGTCCTTAGAATAAAAGGGATCCTAAAAACATAATAAAGGACAGCTCTTCAATCCAGATGGAAAGCTCATTCTTGCTGTCCATTTCCCAATATTAATTGACGTATCCGGGGTCTCTGCCGGACTCTAAGACTGTTCCCGATCAGACAAGGAAGAAACAAGTGTTGCATATATGTTCAGGTGGATATTTTATGCTTCTTCTCGTCGTACTTCTGAATTGCTACGCTGTACCTAATCCCTAAACAAAGAGAGAGCGAAAGAGTTAATAGTTGTTTTGACCTTGATGCGATTATCAGATGCAAGGGCCAATCTTCCCCCGGAAATTGACGTCAATATGCAAGGTATCGTCTTTCAATAAAGAGTGCGTCATGGTACTTGAATACCGACCTCGACAGTATGATTTATTTTCCGTGTTCAAACAGAAAATATTGAAAGTTAATTTTTCCATTTAGGCAGAATCAGAGAATTTACCGCCTTAAAAATGGTGCTTACCTTAATTAGAAAAGAAATTAATGATATTTTGTGAATGAAAATCTTTTGCATTAAATCCAGGTAACCGCTGATGAGCTAATAATTGTTGTTGAAACGGCACGAAAAGAAGAACAATTATGTGTTGTGAAAAGATAAAAATCTGCAGATGGCCCAAGCCCTGATTTTCCAGCGAAAATGAGAACGTACTTCAATAACAAAAACGAAAAGCCTACAGGGAATGGAGAAAAACACAAGCCCCCCCCCTCACATCTACTCTTCATTTAAAACGAAAAGAACAATTTTCAACTGAATTAGAATAAAAGCCCAAAACGTTTCCATGTCACGTGGGAGACCGTCAAAGAATGGGTGGTCACACCTACAGAGTTGATGGTGCTTTTATTCCTCAATCTCCCAACACAGTAAAGTTTTTGGTGCTTCCATACCTCAATCTCCCAACTCAGTAGCAAAACCACATCACCCTGAAGTGGGTTTCATCTCTAGTCAAGAATTAGCTACTGTCACCAGAGGCCTACCAAACACTGTATCATTGATCCAGATATATTCTCCCCTTTTATTATTATATACATTGAATGATAATTGAATTATGATCATCTACCTACCGTGTTGGCCACCGTTCGCACAGATAACAACCGCTGTTCACCTAGGCATTGACTCCAATGGATGTCTAAACGTCCGTAGTGATTTACAGCCTTGCTGCCTGCAAGGCTTTCCACAATGTCAGTTGCGTGCCCATAAGCTTCACTTTCCGTTCCAAAACATCCCGCAGGCAGTCAGTTGGACTGAGGTCAGGAAAATTTGGAGGTCAAAGAAGATGGGTGATATCTTCTCTGCGTTCCTCGAACCCCTTGTGCACAGTGCGGGGCCGATCACACAGCGCATTATCGTCTTGGAAGATCCCGTTTCTGTCCAGGAAAAAATGCAACATGGCAGGGCGTACATGGTCTCCTAAGAGCTGCCAGTAGATCTCACCAATAAAACGTTGATTCATACGTCCATATGCACCAGGGGGTCCTAGTTGTTGCCAGAAAAAGATGATCCATATTAAGCAACCACCACTATCTGCCTTGATAGTGGGCACCATGCACGACGGATCCATAGACTCTTGTGGATATTGGATGGACAATGGCCAATACATTGAAATAATCAAGGCATTGTCCATTCAATATCCACTGAGTTTTGACTGATATTTTACAATAAGCAACCAATCTGCAAGTGTACTAAATTTTCGCCATACCTTATGAAATATTCTAAGTGGGAAAGTTTAATGGTAAGGAAAAGCAGATCTGAAAAAAGCTTAAATTGTTTTTATTCAATAAACAAACATGCATAATCACGTACAAGTATTATAAATAATCAGACAAACATACACACACGCACACACAAGATACAATATACACAGAGGTGATTGTGCAACGAACTATTTACAGTGAGAGGGCCAATATGGTCCAAGGAATGCAAGAATCTTTTAACATGATGACACCAACATTAGTGCACTAACTCTATGCCAATACAAGAACTAACAGTGAAGTACATGGACGCTTTGTGATTCTGTGCAAAGAACGTGCTTAAATAAATTAAAAAAATACACTATTTAAATAATTTTAGTCTTTTGTGACCACATCCAATAGCTGATCTCGATCTGCACCAATAGGAGAACGAAGTCCATCGTTAGACACTTCAAGCAATGATCGCCGTTCTTCCACGTTGATTCTCACTGTAGTTTTAATTTTTATTTTCGTTTAAACCTTTCCAATCCTTACAGTGATGGCAGATTTCACACTAAAATACTCGAAATCTTTACTGCTAAGTGGTACATATGGATTGCATTACAGGCCATTGAAATAATGTTTGCCACTGCACACAATCCATGCATTCTTCGAAAGCTTTTGTGGAGATTCATGTAATGCGGACAATAACGCAGTCGTCCTGGTTCGTGACGACCAACCTCTTGACCAATACCTGCTTCTTCTTCAATGGCATTCCTGGCTTCCATTGTGGAAAGCATTAGCGGCACCAGATAGATTCGGGTGATCAACTCGGTGAGGAAGCAAACAGCCAAAGCCCAGGTCTGCAAAGAAAGAACAAAGGCGATTAGTTATAAACGAATTTTAAACATTCTTTAATTTTAGCATTTTTTTTCAATAATACAGCTGACATCAGTGAATTGCATTGATGTCAGTAAGTAGTTAACAACCATAAAAACTCTAGTAAAGATTGACCTTAAGAATGGCGTATTTCCACCTTGTGTTCTAAGTCACAATTTCTACATTTAATCTATTTTAACTCGTGATAAATAATTATTGATTCATGTTACGTAAATTTTGAACGAACTATAAAATCTGAATCTCTATTATGAATTATATTTCTCCTGATGAAAGACACGTTTTGGTATCTCGGAACGTTGTTGCTGTAACTTCACTTCTTTGTAGCATTTGCCATTATTTTGGTTTAAGTTCTACATTGACAGTTTCAATGTACGTTTCAATGTATATATTTAATTTTGGTATAATTATGAGAGTTACGTTCACCATGATTTAGAAATACTGTATTTAGCTTGGAAGATTACCATATCCCACTAGTTAATCCTATTTTAGTAACCAATGATCATAAATCTTCAGCAGTCAAAGTTAGCTGCTTAATTAGCTCGAACGATTTTTGTTGGGGGATTATTAGTTTTTCCTACATACTTTACTCCCTCAGGGGTCTAATTCTTTCAAAATATCTTCGCATGTAGCACAGTTTGTAAAGTATGGATAGAATATACTATCACGTCAAACATTCTTTAATAAATAGAATATTTGATAAGAAACTAAGAAAACCGGATTACAGTTATCTTTGGTTAGTTGAGCAAACTAAGCCGCTGATTACAATTTAAAATAATGTTAATATCTTATTCCACTTTTTTTATTTAGTTATTTCTGTTTTCCAAAAATATGTAACACATTTTGACAGCAAGGTTATTTGGCAATGCGCTTAGAAAGTACGCATTGTGTTAAAAGCCCTTTTCAGTGATTGGAAAATGACAGCGGATTATCTCCACCTATCCCTCGATGACAGATGGAGGTTAATCTCTTAGGCTAATACACTGGACAGCTGCACGTTTCATCTATGAATGCATTCCACTGCACCCAGGTGCTCTCGGACAAAGGCAGGCTGCCTGTGGACTACAGAAGCCCATGGCCTACGTGCAAAACGCACGTTGACAACATGAGCGATCCCTGTCACCTTCTAAATGTCATTTGAGAAGCGTTGTCTCTGCTCATGACACGACGTCAGGACACACACCCCACTGGCCGTCCAATAGAAACATTCTGATCTGAGCTACGCACTTCGCAAGGTACTGTTACCCCTCTCTACACCGAAACCTAATGTCCTTGTCGAGCGAGGTTGTCTAGATCTTTTTTTCTTGTAGAGGACAGAAAAATGTGGCGCACCTTAAATGTAGAACTCTCTTGGGAAATAAATTATTGACTAACAGTAAAGCAAGTTAAAAAACGGTCTAATGTCTAAAACATCCAATTTAAAGTTTTCTTACCTGTACTCTAAGTTCGCTTTCTTGACGTGGATGGTGTAGCACGAATACCAGGAGAGTAATGAATCCCAGAATGGAATTCAAAAAGAAATACTTTGGAAAAAGTTGTTTCTGAATTTGACCAAATACTTGACGAGGTAATTTGAAGAAAAGAACAATTCCTAATTTAAAAAAGGAAATTACCAAATGTTAAAACATTATAATAACCACAATTAAAATAATAATTAATTATTTATGCTCATATGTAATAAAATATTGGAGTAATCATGACTAAGATACTATTTAAATAATTAAATTATGACTTCCACTACATTACTGTATATTTTAAGTTAATAAACAAACTTTATGACAATTAAATCTAGCTAATGTATTAACTTGCAATAAAAATTTTAACAGTGACACGTAAATCCCATTTGTGACACGTAAATCCCAAAATTTTGCTCATGCGCAATTTCTAAGTCTCCTTTAAGTACTTAAAAATAGTAATTTATCCATATATTCTCTCCCAAAAATAAGTAAAAAATGAAAGATCAAATTATTTTAAACAGCAATACGTACAATAAAAATAAATATATTTTTACGTATAAATATTAATTAAATAACTTGTATTGCGCATCTTTTCTGAAAGAATGTAAGTACACTTTCTTCATCTCTGAATAATAAAAATTAAAATAATAAACTTTAAGAGATCACGTGACTTAAAGTGTAAAATTGTTATAACGTTACTGTATTTTTTAAAGTTTCTTACCGGATATGAAAGTCATCCAGATTTGAGTACCAAAATGTGTTGCAAAAGTACTAACATAGAGAAGGCTGCTGAACGTAGAGGGCTCCCAGGCTGCACGCGGTTTCCTAGGAAACATTATAAATCCCAGATAAGTGACTAAGAGAAGCGTAAATAGATGAGCCGGTTGCGAAAACTGGAAAAGGATGCTGCAAAGAGAAAAATAAATATTTTTAGTTATTTCCACAGTAGCCTTCATTATCATCTCAACTACATTTGAAGATTACAACAATTAGGAAGATAAGTATTTTTAAGTTAAAAATACATTTAAAAATAATGCACAAATGAGTAAAAGATCCCACTTACGAGAATTTCAACCTCTTTGGAATGGTTATGGGGTGCACTGGTTTATTCCACATCATCGTGGGACTAAGAGAAAAGAACAAACTTATCTGTTTGCAAAATTTCTCACCAATGGGCGAACATCCTTTATATATGCATCACTCGCGATGATAGTAGCGTGTACATATACGCTCCTGTTACATCATCCGGGCTCGTCATGCGACGTCACTGTATAGGGAGGTGGGGTCGCACGTGGTGTGCGTATTGGAATCGATTATCGGAACACAAAAGAAATTTCGCCGTTGGCTGAATATGCGGTCAGGAGTGAGGGTAACCTAACCCGGGTTACGTGAGGAAAGGCTCGTTCATCCTCCCAACCTCCAGACACTCTTGTGACGTCACTCAGAAATCCGAGCTTGTTGGAAAATCGGCGATTCCCGCTGTCAGCATTAGTTTGTCTGGGATGGAAAGCGAGAGAACGAATGGAAGAGGGAAGCATTCTCCCTGATGGAGCAAAACAATCGACTCTTTTTACTCATTTATTTATTTATTTATTTTTTTATACCACTTCAGCTGAGGTCGTGTGTTTTGATGGCCTTGATTAGGAGGAAAATTCCAAAGTACCTGATCTGGGTGTAATTCGACAAATCTTGTTTTTCACTTCTGATCTATCTGAAGTTGCTGTTGGTATGGTCCAATATGACAGAAAAATTGCTTTCTTCCCTGCATCAGTAAAAATATTAATTATATCTATGGTTGCATTGCTTTTCCTTTTATATTTGCTACTTTATTTGCTATGGATGGTGATAACTTCTAACTCAGATCGACAAATAGTTTGCAGCTCTAGAAGTTTATTAGAATAATTCGATCTGTGGAACAAAAATTCTTCCAAGAAATTCCGAGCGTATGTCATCGGAAGGTCACGGGTCCCAAGGTTAGACTCGACCATAATGATCACGTAACATCTGATCTAATAGTTCTTCTGATAGGCACATCAACGTTTCTGATAATTCAAATTCGTTAAGATCCCTCAATAAACAGAATATGAGTTAATTGTGGTTTTTACTACATTTATCTCAAAATATTTTTAACTTTTATCTTGTATGCAGCATTAGGTTTGATGAAAAATGATTTTACAAACATACGATGATTTTAACAAGCAATACTGAGCTCAATAGTTGTGAATGTAGTTAAGATACTAATACATAACGCAAAAGAGCAGAAAACAAATTATAATGGAGGAGGAGGATGGAGATCTGGTAGTGTATACAATGGACAGAGGATGGCATATTAGATTATTGTTTTTTGTTGTTGCTTTGTGGATTTTTGGTGCATTGATTCCTTTAGTCAGAGTGCGCCAGTTCCCATGACATGTGGAAAAATCCGGAATAACTCACGAGCAAACTGTACTCCTTCCGCTTATTACATTACTGGCTGCAATATCTTGTTCAGAGTGGAAAAACCTAAAAAGTGGACAACATCACGGTTCTCACAGTTTAACAATCGCTGGCCTTCTATATCGTGTGGAAAAGGATTAGGTTCTAATCCTTTCTCCACAGGTGGAATTTTGATACTCTTTTCACAACGTTGATGAAGTTAGTCTAGAGCAAAAGTCGCACGATATAAAAAACTCCTTGCCTTAGTTGCCTTGGCACTTGACATACACCACCACCACCACCAAGTTTATAAACTATTTTTTACATGGCTCCAACTACCTTAAAATCGTAGTTGATTGGTGTAATACGAGGATACAGTAGTACACGAATCTAAACTGAACGTGATTCAGGAAAATTATTACGTATTTGTATATTTATCTGTGTCCTATATACACTGCCCTACCATTAATATCCGGACACCACTCCATGGATGGGGAAACAGGTTCTATGCATGCAACACGTCACAGAACCTGCTATAAATATGCACACTGGGCTTCGAACAGATAATTGCAAAAGTGGGCATGCAAGATGACAAGTTCAACAGGATTACCTCAACAGTCCAACAGAATTGATTACCTCAACAAATGCTATACGCCAATTAACATGGTGTAAGGAGCGAGAATCCTGGACTGTACAGCAAATGGAAAAAAGTTTGATGGGCTGTTTTCCACTGCTCTACAGTCCAGGATTCCTTCAGGATTTCCATTGCAAATCGAGGTTCGCAATCTACCAGTCTGATGGCCGCACCTGGGTGTGGCGAATGCCACGGGAACAATTCCTTCCTGATTGTATCTTGCCAACAATGAAGTTTGGTTTTCTTTTTTTTTTTTTATGTAAACCCCAAACACGAGAGGTATTAGAACCTATAGTACTTAGTACCGTGCTTGGGTTGGAGGTTGATAAGACAAAACAAGATCTTTTTTGACAATGGACTTGAACTTCTGTAGACTGTAATTTTCAGGAAATACGTATGAAGGAGGTTGTTTCAGGAAACGGCAGTTGAATGAATAAACGAGGAAGATGAAAAGTTGGTTCTGTGGATTTGAAGTTGGACAGTAAATGGATGTTGGCTGGTGGCGGCAAGTGTTCGGACTGTTTTGAAAGAGAGAGCGGGAATTATACCCCCTTAGGTTCTACCTAAGGGGGGCATAATGGAGGCATAATTATGCCTCCATTATTTTACCCCTTAGGGTAAAATAATGGAGTCACTGGTTAAAGATGCATTGCAGGATCATCTAGACAAGACTGCAGCAATAATTCAGACACAGCATGGGTTTGTTAAGGGAAAGTCTTGTCTGACAAATTTGATAGGATATTATGATGTGGTTACAAAGGAACTGGATGCAAAAAACAATTTTGATATCATATATTTGGATTTCAGGAAAGCTTTTGACACTGTTTGCGCATGGAAGACTATTGTACAAATTGGAGCAGAATGGTATTAAGGGTAAGTTGCTACAATGGATAAAAGGATGGTTAAGTGGGAGAAGACAGAGGGTGGTAATCAATGGGTGCTGCTCTTCTTGGACTAATGTTATTAGTGGAGTCCCACAGGGTTCGGTGTTGGGTCCACTGTTGGTTTGTATATTTATCAATGATATTGATGAAGGTATACCAGGCTTAATGTCGAAGTTTGAAGATGATACAAAGGTTGGCAGGGTTGTTAATGACAGTAATGGCAGTGTGCTACTGCAACAGGATCTAGATAATTTGGGCAGATGGGCTAAGAAGTGGCAACTGAAGTTTAACCTTGACAAATGCAAAGTACTGCATATGGGTAGAAGTAACCCCAGAGAAACGAACGAGCTGTGTGGTGTGAAAAAGACCTGGGAGTAATTGTGCAGTCAGATATGAAGTTTTCTGAGCAATGCAGACAGGCTGTCAGGGCAGGTCATGGGGTTTTGTCAAGGATATATAGGAATTTTGCTAGCAGGGAAAAGGAGGTGATTGTCCCTCTGTATAAGGCAATGGTCAGGCCCCGCCTTGAGTACTGCGTACAGGTCTGGAGGCCTCATTTTAGGAAGGAATGTAGATTTGCTTTTTTTGTCTAAAGGCAGGTGTCCGGATATTAATGGTAGGGCAGCGTATATTCTATTTATGTGTATTTTATTGCTCATTGTATTGCCTCTCTTGTTCTTATACATACGCCCATGGGCCAAAAACTTAGACGCCTTTATTTAATATCTAGAAGGAGTGCCACCTTTTGCCCGAATTAAAGTCCGTGCACGTCGTGGCATGGATTCCACTAGGTGTCTGAAAGAGTCTAACTCCAAATTTAACAGTTCTTCCATCAAGATGTTTGTCAGCTGTTGTATTGTGGCCAGTAAAGAACTGTGAAGCCGGACTGCCCTTTCCAACATATCCTGCACATTCTCAATTGGATTCAAATTTGGAGAATTAGGCAATGTTGGCTTGATAGAATCCATCGCAATCCGGATAAAAATGACATATCGCAGTGTGAAGTTGATCCGATACGACAGAAGGATATTCACTGGAGGTAACAGGAACTTCTAACAGTACGAACAGGCCCATCAGTACCAACATACCCAATACCATGATACCATCTCCAGCAGCTTGAATGGTGGACACTAGATTGTCTGGATGCATGACTTCGTCAGATTTTTCAAATACTTCCTTTAGAGAATTTGCAGCCTTAACGAATGCATTTAAGAATGTTCTTTATGCATACAACCTACTACAATTTTGGAACGTTACTTAATTGCATGATGCTTCAATTGATCATCAAAGTAAAATATCCTGTTTGCCTAATAACCAGCAGACTACAACCTCTCTAACTATTGAATAGACTATTGTCACTCGCTAAACAGTAGGCTACGTTTCTGGATTCTCTGTGTAAACCTGCCATCAGGCCGACGGATAGAATAGCTGAACAAACAGAATCATCAGTCTGAAGTTTGGTGATTGATCGTACTGGTATAAACTCAATAAACTGAACCCATTTCATGTGTAAAAATATGTTTCCATCATTTCTTTCTGAAGCCAATTTATAATCAACCAAATGAAAGATAAAATCACTACAGAATTCAGGAAATCATCAAAGAAACACCTCATAGAGTAATTCTTCGCTAAGACACCAGCGTAGAAGATTAAAATGAATGTGGTTCAAACATCCAATTTAAATATTTTCCTGTGGCAATGTACCTTTGTATAATTTCCATTATATGTCGGTATTATTATGTTTTAATTACATTCTAAGCAGACAATTTAATCACCAAAATTCATGCACAATTTACAGGTGCATTCGGCAATCCTTTGTCCCCAATACTCCTCTTAGCTTCCTTTAGTGTGCTGGCTGAAATGTCAGCGCTAACAGCAGTAACGCGATCTGGGTCATCTAGGGTTACACGCGAAAAGTAGTTGCCAGGGAACGAATTATCAAAGCAAGCATCAGCATGGGATGATCTCTGATGTGGTCGTACAATGACATCTCATTCTGCAGCTGTTCTTTTTTACAGCTAAACCACTCCAGTGGTCAAAAGTGGCTTCAAGAGGAAGACCTGACCGTGTTACACCCTGTACAGATCCCTTTTTGTCTAGCGGTGTTTGTGTACAAGGTTAATTAACCTTCGACCAAGTGGGTCGGTATTACTTTGCTCGTTCCCTTGCATCTCGCGCGCACTGGACGCACGGGCTAATGAGGTTGCGTGCGTGTGGTTATCTGACACTTTGTTTATCTCTAAATACTCTTGGGGGTGCTAGGATGGTGTGTCTGAGTAAAAGTGGGTGGCGGGGACACGGGGCCTGCACGCGTAATGAAAGGTGGGAGCGTATCACGATTATGAGAGAAATTTGAAGAAAGAATATCTTCGAGTTAAACAAGCATTTCTAATGTTGGTTTTCTAATTGACCCTGATGGGTCAGTGTACCAATTAAGAGAAAGGGGAACTGGTTAAATGTTTATAGCAAAATATAGAGAGAGAATACGAGTTGGTTTAAGAAACATCGTGACAGGCTACAGCAAAGTTATACTGAAAAGTCGAAAAATCTTGTAGTGGTCCTATTAGTCCCTCTAAAGATGAAAAACATGAAATTTTCTTGCAGTAGTTCAAGAAGCCTCCAAAAATTATTAAGAAAAAATATTCAAAATGTAATATGGCCGTACTTTATTTTAAAGAAATAAATATCACCTATACAAGGTTATCTTTGTTCAAGCATTCTTTTAAAGGGGAAGAGACCTCTTCGACACCTTCTCAGAGGTGAGGCAGAGCTTTAATTGTGCTTATTGCATCGTTCGATCTGATCGAAGAGTCAACCATCATAAGTGCCGACATTCACGCAGTGGAAAAACTTCAATTCTACAGACGAATCTCATTTTCAAAACGGTCTTGAAAGCATGGAAGGGATATTGCACGATGTTTTCTGAGAGAGACTCAGTCATGCTTTTCTCCCTATGAACAGCCAACCAAACCGGTAGGAAAGCAGACTGAGTGTTGTTTAGTTCCATGAGAGCGAAAGGAAGTCAGCTCAATTGATAGTTTTTCGATCTCATTCTGCAAATGTTCTACTGCTGAGATTCGACATGCATATCGACCAAGGAAGAAGAATGGAATCGGGCTACTCAAGCCTTTCTGCAAGATGCAGACCAGATCGGCTCATACAATCTACAAATGTTTCGATTCTATTTCCTGGTAGTCGTAAATTGAAAAATCATTTGGGAATGGGTGGAGGGTTCACCCCCATCCCAGAAACATTTCGACATGCCACGGATAAATAGTCTTCCCTTATTAAGCATGGCCTATGGCGTTTATCACTGCGCATTTTTGCGAAGAGTTAAAAACAAGTGGAATTTATGATACAATCTTCAGTGACGAAGCATTACTCCAATGCTGAAATTACCATAGCTCCAGGTCCGCCATCGCGAGGTTACTTGAAAACAAAAAAGAAGAAAGAAAAATTCTGTGGTAGGCTATAAGAAAACTGTAGTGTCTTTCGACAGTGGTATACAGTTTAGAAAATGTTGAGAATCTGGTGTAGTGGCTGACGCAGAGAATGCGGGGTCAGCAGACCGGTGGCCCGCATCTCCCACGAAGGATTTTTAGGTCAGTAATTCTGAAACACTTTTTTTCAACTGACTCTGCACTCAATTTTGTTAATTATCAGAAAAATGGGAAGGTTGTCGCAAGACTAATGTTCGTTGTATTTTCAAGTTACAATTAAATACCATCCACGGAGTAGTTACATTGAAGAAAAGGTAAAACTGGGGACGAATATACACTCAAGCGCAAAACATTATCACCACCTACCTAATAGCGTGTTGGGCGGGCCACCTTTTGCCGTGATACCCGCTGGCACCTGGCGTGGCATCAACTCCACGAGACGGTGGAAAATATTCTCAGGAATCCTGGACCGGCTGGACAGGACATTTCGGAGTTCGGCAACAGACCGAGGCACTGGCGAATGCTGCGTTGAATTGAACCCCACAATGGGATTGAGGAGACTCAGTGATGTCCATGTGTGTGGTCACGTGTTGTGTCTTATGTAGGGCAACCCCTAAACGTTACTTCAACTCTGCCTTGTTACTCTGTGATGATATACAAAACTCTATAAAATAGCCAAATTGAGTCCAGCTCTATGTTTGTGCAATGTGTATATTATCGTGTTGTTTAGTTGTTTCTGGCCACTTTGCTACTGGGAAGTAGTGATCGCCAGGAAGGCTGTTTCTCAGTACCCATCCACGCCCCATGGAGGTGGACTACAACTATATACACGTACTGTCCTTTGTGGACTAAATCCTGTACCCACAGTCAGTAGTGTAAGTCCTAAGCCAGAAAATCTTTGGAATGCCTGAGAGGATTCTTCATTTCCCACGAAAATGCTTCATTTATTTCAGAAAAATTAGTATAATATAAGATTTTAATGCTAAACTCAGACCATTGTAGTTGGAGCAATAATCAATTAAGTGAGCCCAAGTTTATTCGAATCCGAAGGAACAAAGATCTGAAATAATTTTGAGTTTAGGGAACCATGACCAGTGATTAAGATGAAGAATAAAGAATAGGACAGAACCATCTCTTAACATTACTTCCGGTAGTAAAGGCAACATCTGGTATAAAATTTCCTGTTTCGGGTCTAGTTGTGTTGCTTTCCCATTTGATTTGCCAGATGTTTATCAAATTATTTCATATCCTGTTGACGTCTGCGTCTAGATTACAGGTTATGCCAAGAATTCCACTGGAGATTCTGTGTTTTATTCTGTAGCAGAGACCTTTGTACAAGAGGTGAAGATCTATTAGAAGGATACATCTGCCAAGAGCTGCAGTGCAGCCAGCAAAGAACAGTGTCCTGCACGTCCGAACCATGTAAAGGAACATAGACCTTAGAAATGTGATCAATATAGCTTCAAATTTGATGTTGGTTGCCCTATGAAATCACGCACCTGAGGCGTATGTGGCCAAAGGGACAAAAACATCCTTGTAATGGAAAATAGTTTTCCTATTTAATCTCCATTCGGTCTTGGTGATGCTGATTAGAGCGTCCCTATACATTTTGACCTTTGGAGTTAGATAGTAATAGTAATAGTGGCATGTGATGCAAGAAAGCAAGCGTATGAGCATATGTAGCATCAGCCAAAAAAAATAATAAAAATTTACACAGCCATTCCCTCTAAAAGTTTGTCCAGTTGCTCCTTGAATCTATTTAAGCAATCAGCTTCCACAACGACAGATGGAGGTTTGTTCCAGCAATTAACAATTAACCACCCGCTGGCTAAAGGCAAATTTCCGCACATCTATTCTACAGCTTTCTTTCCTCAATTTGAATGTATGCTCTTTTAGGTTCGTAATCTGAGCAAGCGGAAGAATCCCATCAGAATTCAGCGTGCTCAACCCATTCAAGGCCTTATACACCTCAATCAGATCACCGCGCAGTTGCCTAGTCTCCAGCCACTGCAATTTGCAGAACTTAAGCCTCTCTTGGTAAGAGGATCCCTTCATTCCCCTCACCAATCTTGTTGCCCTTCTCTGTACACGCTCAAGCAAATCTACATCCTTCCTAAAATGAGACCTCCAAACCTGTATGCAGTACTCAAGGCGTGGTCTGACTATTGCGTTATACAAAAAGGATAATCACCTCTTTTTCCCTGCTAGCAAAATTCCTGTATATCATTAACAAAACCCCATGACCTGCTCTGGCAGCCTGTCTGCATTGCTCAGAAAACTTCATATAAATAAATAAATAAATTTTCTGTTATATATCTTATATATATCTTACTGCACAATTACTCCCAGGTCTTTTTCATTTTCTATCACCTTAAGTGTAGTACCACACAGTTGGTACGTTCCTCTGGGGCTACTTCTACCCATATGTAGTACTTTGCATTTGTCATTGTTAAACTTCAGTTGCCACTTCTCAGTCCAAATTCCCAAATTTTCTAGATCCTGTTGCAGTTGCACACTGCCATTACTGGCCACTTTGTCATTAATAACCCTGCCCACCTTTGTATCATCTGCAAACTTGGACACTAAGCCTAATATACCGTCATCAATATCATTGATAAATTTATAAAACAACAGTAGACACAACACCGAACCCTGTGGGATTCCACTAATAACATTAGTCCACGAAGAGAAGCATCCATTGATTACCACTCTCTGTCTTCTCCCATTACTAGGTGGTAGATGACTTTCATCAACCGGTGAAATACCACCACTTTGCTTATTGGAGGCTTGAAGTGGTGAAACCCATGTTTAGTCTCTAGAGCAAAGTTTCCGGCATCCCCCCCCAATACTTCTCCTTCAACCCATGCACGGTACTAAGTACTATAGGTTTTGATACCTTTCGTGTTTGGGGTTTTCATAAAAAAAAAAAAAAAAAAAAAAAACTCAACCACCCTTTTATCCATTGTAGCAAATTACCCTTAATACGATTCTGCTCCAATTTGGTTGACGTGCTCCACAAAATGTAACCGGTCATCATAACTCTTAAATAACTCCGAGATATTTAAGTTGTAGAACCATTAGGATGGAACTCCCATTAATTATAATGAGCGTGATGATTATGAAATATCCCAAAACCATGATTCCACGCCACCTGTTCATAGGTAGGATGTAGCTGAAACCTTGATTCATCAGACCAAGCAATTCTTTTCCAGTCGTCCAATGTCCAACAACGTTGCTCCCATGCCCACCGCAGGCGAAGGTGTCGATGATAGTCAGTCAATATGTGCGCATGAACAGGTCGCCTATTGGCGACCTGTTCCATGAGAATTCAGTACCTAATGCAGATTAGTGGAAAACCATAGGAACCACTTAACAATCTTACTATATCCACTATGTGCAACTGTTCATATTAATGAAGAATGGGTTGAGAAGATTAAGTATACGGAATAAATGGGACGTCTGCAATGGCTTTAAAATACTTGAATGCCTTCTGGGTTTTCAAGATGGTTTCAATAAATTTCCTTGCTTTCTCTCTCTCTCTCTGTGGGACAGTAGGGCAGTATATCAGCATTACAGGAGAAGAGAATGGTCTGCCAGAATTGAGTTGCAACTTAGCGCATACAGTTTAAAGAACAGTCCTTTGGTCCAGGAAACAAAGTCTTACTTCTACCACTCCATATCAAGCTATGACTGGTCAAAAATATTTCAAAGTATTGGATCCTCAAGACGACAAGTTCACGCATATACAATCGATATTTCCAAAATATTCTGATGAAGAAATGAATGGTGGCGTTAATTGTCCACAAGTTCAAACCAGAAGACAAAATGACTGATGCTGAGCCAAATGCCTGGCAGTCGTTTCTCGTTGTAGTGAATGGCTTTCTTGGTAAGATTAAGGGTGAAAATTATAAAGAACTAGTTGACAGTTTGATTCAAAATACGGGAAATTGGGATGCAGGGTTTCATAATGTCAATCAAACTCTATTACTTGCACGCTCACCTGTTTTTTTTTTTTTTTTTTTGTTTGTTTTCAATTAACCAGAGGAATATTGAGAAAATATATTTCGTCAGTTTTATTGTCAAACAGTATTGAAAGCAAACCCAACCCTACAAAAGCTTATTAGAAAATTCCACTTCGACCGCTGATGAAGAACAAACCTAGTTTATTTTCTACATAGCAACAGCGAAATTATCACAGTCGATACAACCGGGACTTTGATATTCAAGAAACCTGCGTGTAGCTTAAGTTTAAATGTCAAACTTCCACTCTTCACGTAGAATTGCGACAACCTTCCATATAATCTATCGCTGGCTGATTTCATGTTTCCTCTGAGTTCATGAAGAAGAGTAAAATATCGCTCTAAGTACTCTCCTCAGAGAACTATCAAGTAGCTAATTGTTTGGTTATGGATAAGTGGGCCGCAATTTTTATCCTTTATTTTACCATCAAGAAACATTTTAATTATATTATACAAAGAGCGCTGAATTCAGTTTTCTTTCCCTCAATACAGTGGGAGATCATCACACCCCTCTGTACTGAAGGATGTTACCTCGACTCTAATTCCAAAACAACCTAACCAACTTATCCAGATGAAGATTTCAATTTATTGAAATTCTTTGCCCTTGTATAATAACTTCATTTATAGGCAAAGCTTTCGACAACAGCACCTAGTGTAAAAAGGCTTTTAATTGATAACCAATACCCTGCTGGGAATACTTTCTACTATATATATATATGAAAGTCAACGCTATACACAGTTTTCTGGAATGCTTGTAAGATAATAAATTGGATACGTGGTAAAGGACATGGATATGCGCAATTTGATTATGCAGTTTTATGAGTTGAGTAATATTAGAGTTCGATGTTCCATTTAGTTTCCCACTATAAATCTTACTTAGATTTTCTATAAATAACTACACGTACTTAGCTCCAAATACAGCCTTGGCCATCAGTGTACATTAGACTATAAACTTATTGGAATTGCCATTATCAGATCTTCAGAAACAGCTCATTCTACTTTGTGAAGTGTTTGCAGTTGAATATGTGAACTCTATCACGCGTTTTTCCAGAGTCATCATGTATCTTTATTTATTATTATAGCTGAGCTTTGTTTAAAATAAATACGTAAAAAAGGAACCGAAGACAGACTTAAACATTGATGAAGAAAGAGTAAATTAGACCACGATTCTAATTCCATTGCTGTTTATTCAATTTCCTCCAGATTTTCAGTCGCAGTGTTATTAAATAATACAGAAATTAACGTTAAAATTAATGTAAAAAAATAAAAATGGAATTTAATTATTTACAAAATAAATACTAATTTTTAAGATAATTATACAAAATAGATGTACACAAGAAAAAGCTACCAAAATAATTTTGGATAATAATTTTCTTCTCTTCTACGATTGGTCAGTTTTTTGTGACGTTTCACTGGTGGGCGTGGTAAGCAATCGGACGTAAATGTTACGTTTTCATTTGACATTTCTGACTTTTGTCAACATTATAAGTGTTTCTCTATAGCTGTTTTTTTTTGATTACTTACAGTAGTGGCTGCTTAAATGTCAAGATGTTTGTTTACTTCGGTGCTGTTTTATTTATTATTTCTTTGTTTCTGTCAAACCCATAATTAAACAATTAGGTTTAAGGTAAACGTAGTTCTGAAAATGGCTGTGAGAGGTAGCTAGTTGTTATCGAGCATTTTGATATCATATTTCGCGATAATAAAATAATAAATAATTAAAAATAATAAATACTAAAATATTCATATTTTTGTAAATCAGATCAATGATATCGTTTAGTAAAATAAGTGTAGTAATAAATAGATTTTTACATAATTCAAATCACAGTAATTTATGCATTTATTTATTTGTTTCTTCTGCTTGATTTTCACTGGTAATCCAAAAGAGCTGTGGGAAAGCTTCCATAAAGTAAATTGGGTAAGTTTGTTACTTTGAACGATGTTTCTATATAATGCAACAGTTACTTGACATTTGTTCCAGGAGGCTTCCCCTCTCTGGTGGGGGAGAGGAGGCCGTCCCCTGTGGTGTCTACAACACGCTGGTTGGACACTGGAGGACTGCAAACGAGTGTGTTGGTCGAACGAGCTAAAATACCTGGTGCAGCACGCCGACAGACGCCTTTGTGTGTGGCGCAGGCAATACGAGTCCATGGACTCATCGTGCATGGTGCCCACTGTCCAGGCAGATGGCAGCGGTTGCTTAATAAGGGACATCTTTCAATGGCAAGAACTAGAATCTTTGATGCGTATAGACCAACGTTTCACTGATAAGGTCTACCGACAACTCTTATGAAATCATGTGCGCCCTGCCATGATCTTTTCCTGGAGAGAAATAGGATCTTCCAAGACGATAATGAGTGCTATCATCGGGCTCGCACTATGCGCGAGTGATTCGAGGAACACAGTGAAGATATCACCCATTTTTATTGGGCTCCAAATCCGCATAACTTCAATCCAATTGAGGGCCTATGATATGTTTTGGAACGGGAAGTGGGGCTTATGGACACGCAACCGTAATCTGTTCCGACACTGTGGAAATGCAGGCAGCCCATAAGGACATCAGACTTCTAGTGAAGTCAATGCCTTGGAGAATAGCACATGTTAACCGTGCGAACGGTGGCCGAACACAGTACTAGGTAGGTAGTCATAATTCAGCGATCACTAAGTGTATAAAATAAGAATTATAAATGTTGAAAGTACTTATATTTAAGTTGTCCTTTTTGTTTTTGTCTGGAACATAAACCAGAGCAAATGAAACCAAATACAGAGATAGTCATTTTTTTTTTTTTTGAGAGATGAAACTTTTATTTAACTTATATTTCGTATTTAAAAGAGGAAAAAAGTCATACTATTGTTACCCGAAAACAATCTCGTTCGCGTATGTGGGTTATGTCCATAAATTGAGTATGTTCTATGGTTGGTTAGGCTGTTTTTCGGACGGTGACTACTTTTATAATCACTGTGCTACCCGCGAACACTATTCAAATTATCATCCGTACAGTATTATCAGTATTTCAATAAAATTTCTTAATTATATTTTTAATGGGACTTAAGTCTGTAAGAAAAAAACAAAATCCTCAGGAACTAAAAAAAAAAAAAACTCAAGTGGAAAAAAGACTGAAACTGATTTACTTTAGTTACAAGCAGTGCTCAAAATGAATAAAGAAAATTAACTGCCACTGACTAGCAACTTCAATCATTACGAACGAAGAATTTACTTTACTAACGTCTCAAATCATAATAACAACTACTTGGATAAAGGAATTCTTGGTTTATTTTGAACAATTCGTAGGAGTAATTTCAGAGCTAACTTTGCTTATATAAATCCTGACAGAATACCATTCGCATTTTGGAAAGACTAACAACGTTGTATGTTTGCTGACTGATCTAGCAGTAAGATCAATAAAGATTGGCCCATATTGATCGTTTCTTTTCTTCTGTTATGGTTCCCTGTGAGCTTTCTCTCAGCTTCTTGTCCTCTATCTCAACGTAGTAAACAGGATCTTGCCTCGTATCGTCTTATTTGCTTAGCAGCTGGTTTGGACATCTGCTTCCTCCCCCTGATATCGGTTAACCATAGCATCATTTTAGAAAAATATTTTATTCGAACCCGGACCTCGCTAAAATGATGGATAACCGGCGAATCAATTATAATGTCACGGAGGACTCTTAAATCTTGGAGAACAAATGGACTGGCCCATTATTGTGTTGCAAAAATCCATCCTTTTGCCAGCGATCAGAGACCTTTGTTTCTAATGGCTGGCTTGGGACTGTTGTTCAGAAATTTTCGATGCCTTTCCTTTGTTCAGTGCGAACCGTATCGACAGGAATTCCTTCCATTATGCGAACTATATATCAGAAAGCAGTCAGTATGACTCTTTTCTGGTTGAGATGGTACTGCCCGACACTTTCTGAGCTTAATTCTCCATTAAAATTTCCTACAAACGCGATCTCGGAATAAACATACAAAATCTGTTCGAATCAGAACAGATGGTCTTAATTCAGCTGGGGATATTCACTGGCTTCTCACCTGATATCTCTACCTGTCCTTTAACAAATTGGTTAAGCTAGTCGATTTCAGGCTCGGACTGCATGGTTTTCCACCAGAAAACTCATTCAGCAAACAGCAAACCGACCGATCAATACTTGCAACTGCAGACAAAATATATGATGAACCCTCTAAGCCTTACTTTCCTCGGTGCTTGACGTACACCTGACCTAACATAACCGTGGAGGGACTGAGGAAATCTGTTATTGATTAAGTTATCATTCCTAACGGTTCAACACGTCTTTAGAGTAGGGCTGTACCATTAGAATTAAGAAAAAAAAGGGGTGATTCATTGATTTAACTGACGGTAAGTTAGGGTTTACTTGAGTCTATATGATATAGTAATTAATTCATCTAAGGATTGAGAGTATGAGTAAGTGATACATATAATCATGGATAGTAATGATAGTTTTCAGGATTATGCAGTTGTACTAAGATTATGTGGAAATTTCAAGAGAAAGTGTTGTTCATATCATTAGTATATGTAATAAATGTCCTGTTTAACATAAATAACGAGAGTGTCCTGATTTAGGAGAACATACACTGCCTATTTTGAGAACTCAGGTAGAACCTGGGAGTAAAAGAAAATAATCCTCCTTATCTGGTAGAATTCTGACAGAAACCGCATTCAGGTGACTGAGAAGTGGGTAGGGAGGGATGAGGAAACCTGTTGTAAAGAAAAAAGGATTACACAACAGCTACGTTTTGTAATTCCAAGATACACGTGTTTTATAGTAGTTTTTTTGCAGTTATACACTCCTACCCCTATTATTGACACGCGCTGCCGTGGAAAAAAAGCAGAGATAGTTGAAATATATAACTACTATATAAGAGAAAAGACACCTCCCCCCACATAGACAATCTCAGGTGGAGGGAGTGAGGTTCCCTCGTGAGTTAGTTCATGTTTTTCAGCCCTCACAACGTGTAACCCGGGAACACACGCTTGCACCGATTAATACCCACAATGCAATATGGACTAAGTTTCTGATGCGCCATAAAACCATCAACATTTCTACCTTGGTGCTGGAAAACACGTACCAACTATTCGAAATTATGACGTAATGAGCATGTACACATATCCAACCTTATCTCTTTACGTAAGGGTTGCAGAAGGTCAGCTATCGACTGTAAAGTCTGCTGCAGCTCAGACAGAAAATAATTAAGATACTGAATGTTCATGACGCTGAAAAACTGATCAAGATTTTATAATGTTCAGGAAAAAAGAATAAAAAAAATAATGGAAATACGAAAAAAACATTTTTCATATGTGGCCCTTTGGTAGAATGAAAAACTCAAATTTTCAGGAGAAAAAACACATAGGACCGTCATCTGAGACCGGCTAACTCGGCCACGTTGTAAAAAAGTGTTCCTAAAAATTCCTGGTGTCATTGGCGGGATTCGAACTCGTGTCTTTTCCACCCGGTGTGCGAAGGATGGTGATTTTATCCACCGTGCTTCCCACAAGAGATTTCAACATAAGGTTGCATCTTTAACTTCTTTTGGTACGTTGAACTACCTTTATATAATTCAGCAGGTGCAACAGAGAAACATTTTCTGTGCTTGAAATCTTCATATTAAGAGGGTTCAGCAGTGTTGGAACGTTAAAGACAGGCAGTTAAGAACCTAAGAAATTGAAAAATGTATTAAGATTTATTGTGTTCTGTTTCCTTGAAAGCAACCGTTAAAGGAAAATAATAGTATTATTAAGTCCATTTACCCTACAGATACGTATTCATTTCCATTCGTATTCATTTTCACGTTACATTTTTCTTAGCAATGTCAACAACTTTAACTCTTTGATGAAAAGGGATGTGTATACGTGCACGTACTCATTCTCAGGTTATTGTAACACGAGATTTGAAACATCAGCGATCATCGAGATAAACAATTTGGAATACCTTTGGATTTTATTTCTGCTAGAGTAAAGAACAAATGTCTGTGCCACCACTACTAAACTCCTCCGCATCCCATCTAACTCATTCCCGGTTATTTAAATGACATTAATATTGTGTTTTGTGCAAGTTTGAACTTGTTATACTCTGTACCCATGCGTGACCCCAAACCAAGTCCAGATAACCTTTTTCTTATCAGCTAATTTGAGTATCTGGTAATGTTCCTTTCAGAATTATGCAACAGGATTAAATGATCATAGCAAAGAAAACAGATGAAAAGAACTGTGCAAAAAAGACATGAATTCATTCTTAAATATTGGATGCTTTGGAATCAAACAATATTTACTGTTGAAAGATTGTTCGAACCACAGAGGAGCATTAACAAAGAGTCAAATTGCTGTAAAGCCAGTGATGCAGCGATTTCTAAGAAGAGTATATTAGAAAAGCTACTGAAAGTGATGGAAAGTAAGGCGTCAGGAGTGGGCAGTACACATCTTATTCTACAAGAAGAGGCTGCATGTGAGTGCAACAGACCGTTGAGAACGTTAATGAGATCTTCATTAGATTCCCAGATTCATCTGTCCAGGTGACTGATGCTTCTGGGTAGCCAAGAGGCCAGAACAGAACAACAGAACACACACATAATACACACAAACCTACGTCACACACATATCTGGCCCATTTGTAGTGATACTGTTATTCACAGAGATACGAGGCGGAGTTGAACAGACGTTCTAGGCGCCGCCCTTTACAAAAAACATGTCAATGTCATTAGATTCCCGGATGATCCCCCTCCCCCTGGACTGGAGAAGCGCTAATGTCTCCCCAGTCCACAAAGGAAGTGCAAAAGATGTCATAAGCAACCATAGACCAGTAATTTTGAATTGAGTGGTTGGAAAGATCATGGAGTCTGCTGTTATTTATTTGGTTTTTAGGAGCATTAGCAACTAAGGCCATATTGCTCCGGGATATGCGGTGGTCATTCCTTGACCTTTCCGCATACTCCGTATTTGGTGGTGACGGGCTCGAACCCCGGTCTAATCAAGAAGCATGTGCTACGCACTGCTGCTCCTTCCCACCTGGCTACGGAGGCGCCATGGAGTCTGCAATAAAGGATAAGATACAGGACCATGTCGATAGGAACGGTTTGATGGTGGATTATCGCATAGATTCATGAAGGAGAAGTTTTGCTTGATCAACATGGTTAATTATTAAACAGTTGCATGAGAGAAACAACCTCAGTGTTGCTTTCCTTTACTTCAGCAAAGCTTCTGATAGACACATGAGCCAAAAAATTATGACCATCTACCTAATAGCGTATAGTCATGTTTTAACTTCTGCCTTTTAGTGCATTCCTTGACGTGTTGCTCTTCTTGGGAAACACCAGATTGATGGTCTTACCCGTGTGTTATGTTTTCAGATCTGATGTGTGTTTCTTTAATGCAGTCCTTGTTGATTTGCTATCTTTGGGGAATAAGCGGTGTCGCAACGCCACATCTGATGTTTGTCTCTTAGTACATTCTTTGATAAATTGCTACCTTTGTTTTTCGTCTACTGAATAATGCCTGCGTAAATTTTCTGAGAGCAGCAAATTCCTCCTTGGAGTCAAGTAGACGGTATTCTTGGTTTGTGGGAGTGTATCTTATTTTCGTGATGAGTTATCCTCTTAGGTCATCATATAATTCGCACTCATGGATGACGTGCTTCCAGTTTTCTATCTCTCCACAGGGGCAGTGACGTTTCTCAATAGTGCGGGTGCGTTGAACGGGGATGAGAGGACCCAGTGATGTCCATAAAAACATCCCCCAAACCATGATACTACTGTCGCCGGCGTATTTGCGGACCATTTCAGCCACACCTTCACTATGGCGGCCCTCGAACAGCTGACAATGTCTGTGGCTACTATGGTGTTAGTCTTCGCAGCTTCGTAAATCATCCCACCGTTCAAACTTCATTAGTTCCTTTCTTTTCTCCATTGCTCGGGTTTGCAACATGACGAAGTGACTTGCATTACATGTGCCGTCACTATATATGCTTCGGCGGACAATGATATCGCTCCAGGTACTGTGGATGCTTGCACTCTTGGAGACAGGAATAGTCGTAATGTTTTGGCTCATGAGTGCATAAACTGAAGCAAACTGGTATTATTGAAAAGTTCCACCGTTGGATTACGGTTAAAAGATGAGGGGAAAAAGGGTCATAAACGGACATTCTTCAGCTAGACCAGAGTAGTGAGTGGAGTCCCTCAGGCACTCCATCACTACTCTGGTCCTCTCAGACCCTCCTCTTGTTTTTTATTTTCCTGATGAGGTCGGTCTAGTTGCTTTTTCTGTACCATTTGGGGGACGCTGATCGATGTTCACATGAAGACATGCTCAAAATGTGCAGAGGAGACCTGATTGAGGTGCATAAAGAGCTAAAGGAGACAAGTTAAATCAACGATATTTTCATTGGTAGGAGAAACCAGAAACAGAGGGTACAGGTATAAAATCTTAGGAAGTACCAGGAAGCTGGATCTCATGAAGTTTACCATCGGCGTGAGTTGTAATCAGTGTTTCTCAAGCGTTCTTTTCAAAAGATAGCATGAGTACCCCCAGTATTTACAATTTTTGTACATACAGTTCAGTTTTGTTCAGATTTTCTCTTGTGTTGGTGTACCACCCGAACTTCTCTTGTATGCTCCTGCTGTACCACCGATTGAGAAACACTGTTGCAATTATTGGAATAAATTACCTGCCAATGTGGCAGAGGTGAATAGATTATCAAAATTCAAAGTGAAGTTGAATAGTCATATTTTGGCAATGGGGAGAGTTTGAGTGGGTGAAAACTTTCTTTACTGGATGCAGAAAAATTCCAATTCCTTTATCGATTTTGACTCTATAATAGTAATAGTAGTAGAGTTGAAGGAATGTTCCATTCCTTTATTTCTATCAAGCCAGGAGAAAGACAAATATCTGTTTTGTATGGTCTTTGTAATCCAACTCAGATCCAACGACGTATTTTCAACGAGTTGACTTGAAATTGCACTATTGGAATTACCCTAAAGAGAAGTCATTTATTATTTTATTTAAAGGAAGATATTGTTAGACTGATAGTGTAAGGTACTATCTACAAAATACAGAAAAATACAAAATTAACGAAAAAATACAGGTGATTATCGAGAAGGTGAAAACTGTGGTGATTGGTACGTAATCAGGTGACTGCCGATGTATTTCTTGTTCATACGCCCTCGTGGGTAGCAAAGTTGGCAGGATTGTCGTCCTTCCCGCACCGATGGGAAAGACTTGAGTTCGAATCCCGTCGATCACGGGAGGAATTTTTATGGGCCTTTTTCACAACTTCCTTAGTTAGTCGGTCTCAAGCGAGGGTAGAAAGGTTTTCACTCCCGGAAACTTGGGTTTTGAGCAACATGGCTTTAGTTGCCGTTGCTCCTAAAAACCCAAGAACGACAGCTGTGGTCAACGGCTGACGAAACTGAATTCCTGTTTGGTATTTCGAGAACTCTTTCAACAATCATATGTGGTTTTCACATTAAACTTTAAAATGTCATCATCCGGTCCCAATCACCTGTTCTTGATAATAGCTACAGCAATCAGTCGAACTAAAAACTTGTCTCGTTTTCATTTCGACATAAATCAGCTGGATTCCTCGTGACAAGCAGAGCAAGCATCCGAAGATCACAGAGCGTGACTGGAGGTGTGTCCTCGTTCGTAGTTTTGATTGCTTGCCAAGGTGCGAAACCGACTTTAGTATTCCAACCCTCACCCCTTATTTCGTGCTCCCTTAGGAAATATTAAATAAGAAAAACAATTCTCAGAATGCCGAGCATTTATCTCTTAAGTCCTGTAGGGCAAACAACTATCTGTCCTTTTATGGCCTACCCTCTTTCTCAATTCCACATAACGGCTGCATAACTGTCCAGCTAAAAAAAAACTAATTCCAATTGCAATGAAAACAAAATGTTTTATTAAAGTACTAAATAATGTAATAATAGTTAAATAAAAAACATTTCTCTTTTAGAGGAAAATTTTGAGAATGACCCTCGCCTATTGTTAGGAGTAACCAAATTTGCAAGCAAATACATATGCATTGGTTTGGAACAGTTTTTCCTTGACTATTTGGTTTTAAGATACTCGTAAATGTAGACCAGCAGTTAATGTGCTCAATTTAGATTTTTCTCAAGGACAAAAATCCGGTTTAATTTAAATAACTTGGCCCAAAGAAAACATAAATAACTTGGCCCAAAGAAAACATAAATAACTTGATCATGAATAGATTTTTAATACATGCAAATGTGCGCTGGAACCGGTTTTCCTGGCTCACCAAAATCATATGGTATTTGTAATAAAACGGTAAATTGATGCAAGGAAACAAACTTATTGCTTTTTTAGGGCCCGTAGTCTAACGAAGGACTGTTGTCTGTCTGTCCATCCGTCCGTCACAGCATTGTATCTCTGGAACCACTCAACCTATTGACTTGAAATTTTGCATGGATTTGTACATCATGGGGGCCAACATAACGCCAGATTGTCTGAGAAATGGGGTGTGGGGGGGAAATGTTGTCGACAACCTATAGCTTATTATACACCGTTGGAAAGAGCTCAACTAGTAGGTTTAAAATATTTTTAAATATTTCCTGTCTGGCGGTGCCAAATACAGGAAAATGTGAGTAATTTTCGTGCCCCCTCTATTTTTGTCGCTAATGGAGTTAAAAATTTAAAAATCACATGGAACTTAGTCCTAAATGATTGACTTCTCCTCAATGATGACCTGACTAATATAAATACAATAGCTTATGCCGATGACTTATCCATTGTTGTCCTCGGAATTTCCAGAAAGGATCTAGAAATTTCTGAAAATAATATTCTCTCCAGACTGTCCGACTGGGCCGCTCAAAATAAGCTCACCGTTTCAGTGATAAAAACAAAAATGATGATCTTTAAGGGAAGACTAAATTATGGTAGGCCTCCAGTAATAAAATATCAAGGAAATTCACTTCCTCTAGTGTCCACACATAAGCACCTTGGTGTTCTCTTAGATGACCGTCTAGCCTTCTCATCACACTTACAGCTAGGAAAGAATTGGGACTAAAAAACAATACTCTCCGTATCTTGTATCGTACCTTCTTTATCCGAATTCTATCATATGTCTCGTGGATTTGGTTTCAAAGGGCTAGCTTTCTTACCGTAAAATCTCAACTGGATACTATACAAAGGTCTTTTCTCTTGGCGCTGCTTCGAACATGCCTTAGTCTTCACACCGGCCCTACAAGCTAGCATTGCAGGCACTTTACCCACTGACCTTCATGTTATTTATAAAGGTCTTTGCTATTATATTAGGAAAAGAATACCTATTACCCTCCTTAATATTACTGTCGATCCAACTGCTGACCCAAAGAAAGAAAAAGAGAAATGCTGGAATCTTCTAACCAACTGTTGGCAGTCGAGGTGGTCCTTGTCTACTAAAGGTATTGTAACCAAGTCGTTTAAACCTGACATCTCATTTACCTCTTCCAACACTGTACAGAAATTATTCTATCCCAGTCTCTGCACATCATGCTTAATAACAGGTCATGGACCATTGAATGCAAAGCTCTTAGAGTTTAATCTGACCACTACAGATTCTTGCTTATGCGGTGGCATCGAGGACTGGCAACACGTAATTTACTCTTGCCCAATTTACCAAGACCTTCGGCAACAGATCTCGACTACATCTCATCACTTTGCTCCTGGAAATGAACACGATTTAATTACAAATAAGGAAACTCTTGAAATCTTCCAAGAATTTGCAAAAGAAATTTTTAACAGACGGCGCCAGCTAACCGGCTTCCCTACTATTAGGATATCTGCCTTATAACTGAATTGTGATGTCACCTACCATTATTGACTTTATATGTTTTTCCTTTCTGCACACATTCTGGCATCAATTCCACTGAGTCTTCTGTTCTGCCATATATCGCCCTGGCCTAGTCTACCTGAAATTTTATTATGAAACAAGGGGAACCAGACTTTACCTACTGATTTCTCTAATGACTCAACTACTGCTGATTGCCATCCCATCACTAAGCTACATGACCGCTGCTCAGTTCATTATTCTTGGCGGGTTTTTTTTATTTGCCTATATTCATTGTAATTTTTTTTGAGAATTCTTATTTTTATTTTATTTTATTTATGTTTTTATTTATTTATCTGCTGGTACCACCGCTTTGAGCTCCCAGTGGTAAGGGATTTGCTGGCATCCACTGGAATTGATTTTTCCTCCAGTGGATGCGGGATTCTTACCTTGTCACTTTCGTTTGACAGTACGCGTATTGTTGTGGCCCGCCTCCTCGTGGCGTGGACGGGTATTAGGGAGCAGCCATCCTGGTGATCGCTGCTCCCTAGTAGCTAAGTGACCAGATACAACAAAACAACAGAACAAGACACACACTTCGCAGGCATAGCACCATACTTGTATCTGGCCATTCCACAGAGCTCTGTACTCATCACAGTGTACCATGGCGGAGTTGAACTAACGTTTAGGTGCTGCCGTACATAAGACACAACACATGTCCACATGTCAACATTAGCTATGCATTATTCGATGCTTATTAAGGGAAAACTATTCCAATTGAAATCTATCATTTAATTTTTGTGTTAAAATTTAAAAAATAATAATTTTTTATTGCACTTCGATGACGCGCTTCTTTGTACTAAGTAACTCTCCTTTTGGTGACATGAAGGTTGCTAAATAATTAGTTAATAATTCCATAAAGGTCATTTATAAATTTTGCGACGAGAAGTGTTTTTTAACAATTTTCAAAGCTGGAGTTGTCCCGGAAAGGAGGTACTCAGAGATCCAGTCTTGAGGCGATGGTCTTAGGGAGGCGCCTGCGCAGAGTCTTGCACGGCCCTCACCTCCCAGTCGCTTCTCCCATTCTTGTCATTCACAACAACTGGAAAGACTCAAATAGACAACGTTTTCGTTAGTTCCTCAGTTTTAGGCCAAGCCGGGGTACTAGAAACATTTTTCAGTTACCATAAAGCTCTCTTTTTAATATACTACACTAACGACCATTCGTGACTACGGACCCTTCATCCTGAGTGCCCGACATTCAGTAGTTGATCGATTTATTTTTTCCTATCATCTACAAACAAAAAACTCTCGTATTATTCCCATCTATGGTTTATAGGACCTTTTATGAGCAAGTGAACTTAACAAAGCATAGTCCTATTCCTCCTTAAGATTTTACAGCTGCGCCGTTTGGTTTTTGTCTCTCACTTGCAAATGAGCATATACCTTAATTCCTCTTTCCCCTAATCCATGATCGAGGCTTCAGTTCTCCAAGTGCATTTGGTTGCATTAAATGTTACCTGCCATTTTCCAGACTAGAAGGATTTGCACTCAGTCCAAATCCTTCTGAAGCAACATAGACTGGTTCTAATTGTTAACCATCCCAACCTTTAAATCATCGGCGCAATTTGAAAGCTTTCCCTGAACAGATCCGAGTACTGATCCCTGAGGACCCCACTTTCTACTCCAGCCTACTCTGAAGAATACCCATTAGAATATTGGGTATTCCAAATTCTTACATACATAGCAGGCGAGATATCTGTGGTTTCTCAGTATCTTCTTCCCGAATATTTCTTCTCATTGATGGTTTTGTGTCATGTCAACCACTGATTGAAAATCTACCTCCTGAACTACCCCTAACGAGTGGGAATGTCGTTATGGTTATTCTCAACATATCGTAGTGATGGATAAATACTCGAAGAGGGTGAGTAAATCTTTGAATCGGTACCACAAAGCAAACTCTGACATTTCAATTTAAAAGTGAACTCTTTTTTTTTTCTGTTCTTCGTCAGCGTTGCCTTCAACACTTTAAGCGAAAAGCTACTTGACATCCGAACACTTGACCCATCACTGTCGTCAGGGAATGATCCGCTACTCGGAAGTACCTTTGGACGTATCGGTTTCTTTGAAATTTTAACTTCGTCTCGAAGAATATAAAGAATTCACTATAAAGGCAAAGTAGCAGGTTTTCAGCGAGGCAGTTTAGCCTATATGCAAATGATGATTATGGAAATATCGGTCTCTTTCAGAAAAGAAATCTCTTCATCATTCTTCCTGCTCTCTCTCTCTGCATATTTCTTATTAGGTATTTGGGTGTGGTGTTTATTAAAATACAAACCAGCATAACTTTTATTATGTAATCCTTGTGATGATTTACGTAACCAAAAATCACAAACTATGACGTCACCGAAGGATACGAGGCACATGCGAACAGGCCACCGAGTAAAGGCTGTCAATGGGAACGTATTAAAGTTCAAGGCTGCCTTAAAAGGCATTAAAAAACTTGGACAGAGTGAACCTTCTAAAGCAATTAGGCTTCCCATGGACACAACACAATACTCAGACAATTTAAACGAAAGTTTAAGTTGTTCGAACTGCAAAACTCCGCATAAATACTCATTATTAACTGCGCGAATTTCGCGACTGCCATAACAATGTCCTTTACACTCGTGTTGTCGTATGGTCGTCCAGGAGTAAACAGTCGATAGCTCAGTTAGCATTCCTTGAGCACGTCTTACCTTGTCTAATATGTGTCACGCTGTCTGGAGGGGTAATTCTGCCTCAGTGATCTCCTAATGATTCCACATATCTTTGTAATGATGGGGTGTTTCACCTAAAACCTCCAGGAAACAAAACTTTTGTTTGCTCGCATCGTAATCATGGGTATTGGACTGGCACTTCAGGCGTAAAATTCAAACCAAACCAAGCAGTCTGTCTGCTAGCAAACTGTGCTCTTTGTAAATGATGCAATTGAAGTTTTTCTTACATAATTTTCTTGAGATATGATTCGCATTAGGCGTTACGAGAGACGTGGTATGGAGGAATGAGGTTTAATGACTTTGACCGAATAAAAAATGAGTAATTTTATACGAAATACGCAATAGAATATTTATATTTTAATTTATTTTATAAGTAGAGCGAAACTAGAAACAATACAAATGCTAATATATATATATTACGTATTAAAAATTCCCTCACCAATCTTATCCTCAGTGATAGTACAGTCACTGAATAATGGGGAAAGCTAAGTTGATTATCAAGCATCCTCGCAATCTTAAATGAATTAAATCTTTATCACTTCATTGGTCTTGATAGTTCTTGAGCGTGTTTGTTCACGATATTGGCCTCGAGTTTTGAATCTGCAGTGATAAGCCATACATCAATCGAATAGTCTCGACCACAAATCGAATTTATGAGTCAATTTTTAAATGCAAAAATAAGTATTTTGTATTTAAAATACTTAATTGCTGTCCTGTCTTATTTCTTTTTAACTAATCAAAATAATTTTCACGAATCTGATGGACCAATCCTGTAAGATTCGTTAGTTTAATAAGGTTGTACTCATCCCTTACAGAGAACTTTCACAACTAGCTTTCATGATGTTTAGAGAGCTGATGGAGACCTTGTGGTAATAAATCACACTCCTTTACACATCTTAGCGTAAGAACAGTTTTTTGGAAGAGGTCGAAATTCTCAATTGAGCTCCTTTAAAGCGCTCCAGACATATTTAATCGAATTCCGATTGGAATATGGGGCTGACCTCTGTATCTGAAGGATATGCTCGCTTCGATTGTATTCGTCGACCAGCCGAGGCCTAGATAGAAGCGATTGTATCCATGAAAATGAATTCCTGATATATTCATGTGTCCATGAAAATGATTCCTGAAATGAGACTCAATCTCGACTCACCTATAAAGAAAACTGTGATCGATTGATCTTGGTTCCATCGATTATGTTGTCTGCACCAAATCAGACCTGCTCACCTCTGGGGTGGGCTGAGAAAAACACAAACCATAGGCTTTGGAGTCGTCCAAAAAACCAAACACAAATCCATTTTCCACCCTTAACTGGCTCCAATCTCCTTGTGGCATCATTTCATCGTAAATCATTAAATGATGCCACAAGGATGTGGGTAGCAGTGTAATACAATAAAAAGTTATTGCAGAGATAGCTTAAAAATGCTTTTGTGCCTTTGTAAAAGTAATTGAAATACTTATTCCAATATTTACACACACCAATCCTTTTCAACCTTTCTTCAATTACATTTGACCTACAAAAAAGCACTTCGTACAGTTTTAGGAAGAGCTTATGAGCACGAATAATGAAAACAAAGATTTAATACTAATCCGTCAAAATGTCCAGATAATTACGGAGAACTGGGGACACAGGCAGCTTCTGGATTCCTTCTGGTAACTCCCAATTATCATTCAGTTCGAATCTAATTGCGTAGCGACATAGATGCTTTAGCTCCGACGGTTCAAAACATCTTTGATTCAGTTTAGGCATCAAGTGTTGCTCTCTGAGTTTCTTTATGGCTTCTCTTCTCCTCATCTGGCAGTCTACCCTTCTACCTTTAAACCGGTGCCACAAAACCTTTTTTAGTAATAAATTACAATTAAGCTGTGGAGACGCCCTCAGCAGTATGCGTCCACATCTGACTGCGTTAGAAATGACGTTGTTGTTGAGGTCCACTTCCATTTGAGAACTTTCTGAAACTGTGGAATAGCTGCATATTATATCGATCAACAGTCTGAGTACTACGGCAAAGTCGTTATCAGAAGCATCCAATTTCGACTCCAAAAAGCGAAAAGTAAGCATCGCTCCATAGCGTAAAACCAGTAGAAATAAATCCGGATTGAGTGTCAAGGTCACTGAGATAGAAGGAGTTGAACGTTTTCCTAATGGGTTGTCTAAATCAACAAAACGAACTTTTTTAAGACCGAATGTGAGCTTCCCTTTATGGGCATGACGCAGGAAATACTGAACAGGGTGGATAACAGGCTCCTTGGAATTGTTTCTTAGTAACCTGAAGTTTGGCTTGTAGCCTGCATCGTAGTGATAATCAAAATTCAAATCTGTGTTCAAATTTGTATTCGTTGTAGCACGAAAGAGTTTTCTGAAATGAAGATCGTTCGAATATACGCAGTTAATGACACGTTCCACAAGCTCACCCTCTATTTGCAAATAAAAACACATCTCAGCCATGTAGTAGACCACCCTCTTTTCCAGTTCAGTATCTCTTTCTTCGGTTCTTGCTTTCCATTCTTGAAACATATCAAGAATACGACGTAGCAAATTTTCGTCACCTCCCTCCACACTGTTTTGATCAATAAATGTTCGTATGTTTTCTCCGACCTCATCTACACCATCTACCAGATTCAAACTGTCCATTCTGCTATTAGGAGTTCCTCCAGAGGAATGAGCATCATGCTGTTCCATTGGCTACGTTTTCAATTTTAATAAATCTTCCAACAATTAATTTCATCATTATTGAATAATAATCATAAGAATAAGGTTTTGAACAATAAGAATAATGAGTTCCTTAACAATAAAAGACTCTTTCAACAAAAATATTGTTATAATACATCCTAGACATATTGAGATAAGCTGCTTTAGAAAGAATGAGGGTGTGACGTCAAATGTGATGTCACATTAGTTTAACCAATAGGGTTTAAAGAGGAAATGACGTCACTGTTTCCTTTAGAGTCATGAACGTAGTGTATTTAGAAAAGGCTTTTGCTTTAAAATCCCTCCCCTTTAAATCTAATCTATTCTTGCTGTCCTTTTAATGTATTATTCAAAAACTTACTAAAACGTATTCATAACTTATAACATTACTTAAAGCCAATTGTTATCTCTTTGGAAGATTATTTATTCTAGAAAAATGGGACATTTACATTTCATTGAAAACTAATCCTCCAAAAGATCGATGTACTTGTGAAGGTCTGGTGTCAGGGGTAACTTCTTAATCCCATCTGGCAACTCCCAGTTCTTGTTTAATTCGTACCTGATTTTATACCGACAGAGATGTTTCAGCTCCGATGGCCTGAAGCATCTGTCAGTCAGTTTAGGTATCAAATTTTTCTCGCTCAACTTCATTAATGCCCTTACCCTCATCCTCTTGAAGCCCGATGCTCGACCTTGGAAGTTACACATTTGTTTCTTCAGCAGCACCTTGAAGTGGAGCTGTGGAGTCGCCCTTAGCAGAAGTCGGGTACACGTAATGGCATTTACAATGACGCCATCCTCTAAATCCATCTCGAGTGCCGACTCTCCTGGATCCTTTGAATAGCTGCATATTACATCCATTAGCAGTCTCAGTATGACAGCGAAATCGTTGTCAGAAAAATCTAGTTTGCTTTCGAAAGCCCTCCAAGTCAGCATCGATCCATACCGAAGAACTAGTAGTAATAATTCAGGATTTAGTGTCAGAGAGACCGAAACACACGGAGTTGATCCTTTTCCTAAAGGTCCATCCAAATCTACCAAACGGTATTCCTTAGAACCAAATATGAACCTTCCTTCTCGGGCATGGCTCAAGAAAAATTGCACTGGATGGATACCTTCCTCTTCTTGGTTTTCCTGCTTACGTGGTACGTTGAAATTCGGCTCATAATAATGAGAAGACCAATCCGCTTCATCGAGGTTCAGATCATTGTCTTTCCTTGTACCTTGTATCTTGGCAAGATATAGTTTCTTAAAATGAAAGTCGCAGAAGTATATGTAGTTAAGAATTTCTGCTATCAGATGATTATCCGGTATCCACAAATAAAAGCTCATTTCAGCCATGTGATAGATCACTCTCTGTTCTAACTCGCGACTGCGTTTAGTCTCTGGCCTCTCTGATTTCCACTGCTTGAACGCGCTATGCATACGTCGGAGCAAATCTTCGTTACCTTCCACAGCATTATAAAGATCGATTAAACTCCGAATCTCTTTATCCAGTTTGCCATCTTTGGTGTCTGTGGACTCATCTTCCCTGGTGTCTTTCTGTCTAGGCAGAATCCGTTTCTCAGGATGATCTTTATTTTCTTCCATTGTGCTTGCAATTTAGAAAAACATAAAGGAATAACACGACCAGGACAACCTCAAAGAGTATATTTAGAATGAAGAATTAAAAAATATATAGTTTATATAACAATAAAAATATACAAAAAACGTAACAAGCATTGTGCATTGTTGGTTTTTTCTCTTTAACAACAGTAACGTTTCTACATTTAAAATTGATTTTTTGAGTTAATAATAGATGAGAAATCTTATTCTCTGGAGTCTTATTGGTTGCTGACAGTCATGAAGAAGGTTACGAAAGACAATGCACTGTCAATACCTGAATCTATTTTTCTCCTTCTGTCTTACACCCATTGTAGAATGTGGACAAGTCAGTTGTTTAAGAATCGAGTTTAACCGGCAAGAAACAGAGTAAACATTGTCGCGTATAATACTGAATACGAAGGCGGCTGCGATTTACAATTTTGTTGTCAATATTTGAACACAGTCTAAATGGATTAATTCTTAGTGTTTTTCCATTTCACCATTGTTTTTAGACATTTATATGTCTAAAATTTAATTATGGACAAAACGTCCGGTAGAGTGAAAATCCTTGCTTTCCATAGAATCTTTGGATAGAATACTTTTGAAAATAATGCATCTGACTCAAAATGACGTCCACAAATTTAGAATCTTGCTTTTAAAAAGAAATTCTTCGAGTATTCAGGTATAAATTAATTTAAAGCGTATGAAAACACGAAAGGGAAATAACATTAGTTTTCTTTTCAACAAAATAGTAAACACCAAAGTTTGTTTATTTTGAGACTGCAAATAAACTAAAAATATGAAATTTCCAACGAAAATCCCATCAAGTGTTTCTGATTAGTTTGTTTCCATGGGTCCAGCAGTATCAACCGCAAACAAATCTAATTAATTAAACTGTAGCTGAGCTCTCTTTTTGTGACTCGGGTTACAGCTCTTTGGCTACGAAAAGTGTGTCGACTGAGAAGTGCCTAACCTTTAAGTATTTAAATGATATCGAATTGCAAGGGGTGACGTCATACGCAGTCTCTTTAAATCGTTAAATGTCTCGGAGATAAAGTACTTGTAATTGCTGTTCCAGAAAACGTGTATAAATTTCTGACAAATAATAATGGAGTTGGGATTTCCAATCAGCCACACAGATGGGTTTTCCCTGTAGAAACTTCTTCGTGGGTTGTTACAGAGAAATATTAATCAATTCTCCTTACCAGAACCCAGAATGCTTACTACACAGATACAACTATCAAACGAGTTGAATCTTGATATAATATTTGCTTAAATATATTGTCATATAATGAATCTGGGCTGCTCGAGTTCGTTGGTCATAGATCGGCAAGTCAAATAGTGCTGACACTTGATGTTATAAATGCCTCGGTCAGCAGCTTATTATTTGCTTAAGTAAGATGAACTCTGTTCTTTCCATGTGGGTCATTGTTCGATTTATTCTTAAACTTACTCTATTTTAGCAAAGTAGGAATTGAAATGTGTTAGTTTAACAATTAACAATCCATTTTACATCGAGATGAAGCAAGAATATTCCAAACTGGAGCTTTTAGGATGTACGATTTTCCTAAATAAAATTTCTCGGTTTGTCTTAGTAGAATTTTAATATGCCACCACTGTCCTATTAATTCATTACGAATGGGTGAAATAATCGTGGCATATTAGCATCGGGACACGGAGTACAAAGTGGACACAGATTACAAAGAGGATTTGTGTTGTCACACTCAATCCACTCTGTCACCAAAGAAAGAAGTTCAAGAACCACTTTGCTAAGCTAATTTAATGTGGACGGATCTCATAAATCTGGTAGGTTTTTGAAGGCAAAAGTTAAAAGGTTCTAATTTTGTTTATGAAATGTTGCCCTCATGGAGACAGGGAGTACTGTTTTCATAAATTATGAAAGATTTCCTGTTTTTTCATTACTGATTACCACAGTGTCTACCAAATACTTCTTATGTAATATGAATTAATATTAGTCTACTAAATATTTTATGGCCAGTGGCATATTTATGACCGTGTCCATAATTTTCAAAAAATGTCAGCCGTTTTTCAGAATGGTTTCATCACATTCTTACATGAGTGTGCAAGAAGAATTCCGAATATCAACAAATGCTTCCTACACATAACCCCTCCTTTATCACGAATCACTAAGTGAATGTAATTGAGTCCGCAATCAAGCTATCCATTCAAGATATTGAATCATCCATTGAAGACAGTCCCATACGTTCTATATTGGATTTAAATCTGGAACTTGGCTGCCCAATTTAAATGTCCTACCTCGTGTTCCTCATACCATTTGAAAGACTGTGACATTTGTAATCCTGGAATAAGGGAGTATCATTTCGATACTCCCTCATGAGTATCCCTCCAATGTTCAGTAAAAGGCATAGCCTGATCATCCGATACTTATATAGCCTGCCGGATTCATCTTGGTTGGTACTCCAAGTAAGGTACTCACTTCATAATACTTAAAATATCCCCAAAGCTTCGCTGACCCACCATTAGCTTGCACAGCAACTCGCACATAGGCTGGATGTAATGCCTCACTGCTTCTTGGTGCCTACCATCATTACAGTACAGGAAAAATTTGGATCCGTCAAACCAAATTAAAACATTCCAGTTATTTTTTGAATAGCTGTTAACATTGATCTTTTTCAGAGACTCTACTCCAGATATCTATGTAATTATGCAATTCTCTTCGCAGTAATCTTCTAGAAATCGGCTTATGAAGTCCTTGGTTAACTGTTTGCAGCAGTTCTTGTCTTGTTTGAAATCGCCTTTCATTTCCTAGACGCCATAATTGTCACAGATCACCTTTCGACCACAGTTCTCCCACTGATTTCTGGTTGACTTTGATCACAAATTAACGGCATCATTACTTAAAAATTCGTATTGCTGTTCTTTCTTAAAAACCATAAAATTCAGCTACTTCTTTAATAGGATGTCCTTTAGGTATGTCAAACGCTACAACTACGTTTTTTGACTCACTGAAATCCTTTCTGCATCTCATCTTTCAGATATACGTGCTATCTTTTCAGATATACGTGCCCTAAATACCACAATAATACCACTAGTGAATAAATCGCTAGCACTACCAGTGCTAGCGATTTATTCACTCCAATAAACAGAACAAATTAGTTTCTGTTTATTGGAGTGAATCGGATAATTCGAGTGTTTGGTAATCTTGGTCTTCTTCTTCGTCTTCAAGATCAAAAACTTGAAACTGTAGTCCAGTGAAGTTCGTTTTAAAATGTTGCCTAAGATAAAGCACTTTTAATTAAACTTTATTATAAAAATAACGACAGGTGTTATTGCGGTCTTTAGAGCGTATCAAAAACAGAAAAATCCCTCAAGGCTTATTCATAGAACAATGTTAAATATTGTAAAACTTTTCGAACAAGGCCACCTAATTCCTAAGCCAGTGGTTATTCGTTAGCGTCAAAAGAAGTCACTCAAAGAGTTGATGAGTTGCAAGCCGATCAAATTCGTTCAGATCATTTAGTGATCACCATACATCTCATACGACTGTTGTTCCTGGAGCACGTACTTAAATCCTTAAAGATATGGCATTAAAGCTTCAAGTATCTCCACCTGTTTTCCTATAATCAAACAACTGCATCGATTTGAATTCCAATACAGTACTATGAAAGCCATCGTAATTTCGCCCAGTGGTAGGTTTGAGAATTTGGACTATAGAAAACGTGTACCTTATGTTTATGAGCTTATGGTACATAAGGTACTTGAGCTTCTGCACCTTGAAGAATCGCTTCACCTTAAAGGTTACAGCACACACTATTATTGGTCCCTTTTCTTTCAAGGTTATGTGAAACGTCCACAATGTCCGATCTAATACCAGCAGACTTTTGTTTGTGAGGACATCTGAAACATCGTGTTTACGGAGATTCCCTTCAACCTTTTCAGGTTTGAAGGACGTAATCCATCAAAAGGTAGTGAGCATTCCATCAGAAATTTTGAAAGCCGCTATGGAGAACACAATGCTTTGTCTTGATTGCTTATTTAGAAAATAATGATGGACGCTGGAGATTTGATCGTTGACAAAGACTGGAGAAAAATTTTCCTTTGTGTTATTTTTCTAAATTAATCACCTTGGCTTGTGCATCCCAATAGTGGTGGAATTTCGAAAAAAGTTATTTTGTTCTTTGGTCGTGGAAGACATATCTCTGTCCTCTTCGTATGGTTCTGGACTTGGAATTGATTAACAACACCTGAGTTACATCATACCTTTGAGAGACCTCTTTAACCTACCAATGGCTCTTCGAGTCATGTAATGACTCACCCAGAGTGAGGACATCATTCAGTAATAAATTTTAAGAATGGAAATTCCGTTCTTGAAATTTATTGAAGCCAAAGAATGGGAATTAATACTCCCAGCACTAATCAGTAATCTTGTTCTTTGAGTGAGAAGTTTATGTTCTGCATGAGCTACTCAAGAAGTTCAAGCTATTTTTGTCTGTTCATGATCCTATTTACATAATGTAATGTTTTTTTTTCCTTTATTTAATAAAAGTTTATTTATTTATATTTTTCATACAAGGGGTGAAAATTAACTCCATTAAACGCTTTTTCCTTTTTCTGTTTTTAAAGCAAACAAGCAGACACATTTTAGTAATATTTACTCATTTCATTTTATCTACTTAGTTTTTTCCTGATGGGATACGCAGAGCCTTACATATTCAAAATAATACCTTTAGTTTGAATAAAACTAAAGGTATTATTGCACAGCTGTTACTTCTTGAAGTGTGGAATAACACTTCCGGGTCTGTCTTCCCAACTTGTTCCTATTCTGACAAGTCCAAATCCGGGCAAAACTTCAAGACCCAATCTACAGTTAAAGAAAATAAGAAAAATTCATAAATAATTTAAGAGAACAAGTAATGCTGAAAAATATTTAAAATAATCAATGTTTAATCTTAGTCCTCTTTGCCTCATGGGCAGCACAGTTGGTATAATCATCACCGTCCTCCCCACACCAGGTGGAAAAGACCTAAGTTTTGAATCCCGTCAATTGTGGTTGCTGACGAGCCTAAAACCTTACAACATCTTCTTCCTTCTCCTCTTCGCACATTCTAACAGTTCTTCTACAGACAACTCCTCTTCGTGACTGTTTACAATTCCTATGGTAGCATCAGGCTGGTGGTCACTGAAGCCTTCGCCACCAAGCCATCTCCGAAGTGCTATCAATTCAGCGATATCTTCCACAACTGTTTCTTAGATGTCCACTGCTGGTTGCTGCACGTGAACGCATTCCGGCCACATTATTTTCCAACAAGCATTTTTTTTTGTGTGGTGTTTTACTGGAACAGGCTTCTAGGGTAATTCCCAATTATCCTATTCACCAGATTCATCATTCAATTCTGAAGGCCTGTCTGGAAACTGGATTGGGAATTGGCATGCCTTCATTGAATGGCACTGGAGATGATTGTTATGATATACCCCAGCTTTTTGATCCTGAGACTTTTTAAACTTTAATATAACGGGTCGATTTGCATGCTATGCGGGCCAAAAATCCATACATAACTCATGGGGGAACCTCACTCCATTCGCTCGTAATTGGCTAACTCCGGCCCCGATTAAAAGTATACAACTCCTCACTTTTCTGCAGAAGATTCGAACCCAAACCTCTCCAAACCACTAGACTGTCACGCTAGAAAAATATAATCGATTCTTCTATTAATTAAAGCTATTAATTAAAATCAGGATATTATTTATTCTTTTACTTTCCTAAAACCGGTGCACTAAGAAGTTTTATAATAAGTACACTCACCTCGATTTTCCAGATTCCTTTCTCATTAATCTAAAGTTGAAGATGCTTCTATAAAAGAGAATAACATAATTAATATTATGTTATTAATAAATAAGATGTAATTACATCTTGTTATATGATTTATTAAATAACGTTTATTTCAGCTAATCTTAGAAGTTTAAACAACGTTCTGCGCATAAAACAAAGGACAAGAGATTATTTCAAATGTCTTAAGTTTCACGATCAAAGAGTCAGAAGCAGAAACTTTTATTCTTTCAGTAAAACAGGTTCAAATTGATAAGTTTGATAAAAGCGCTAATAAGAGAAAAATTTTGGTTGGAAAGCATCACATACAAAATCAAATAATTAATTATTTAAAAAATACACTAAGATAATGTGCCGAAGTAACTAAGGCCATAAGGAGTCAGTGCATTGCACCTGTAAATTGCATGTATTTTGTGGTTGATTTGTTTATTGGCTGGGCGAAAAACCCAGGTTTCCGAGAGTAAAAACCATGCACCCCTCTCAGCTGAGACCGACTAACTCAATAATGGTTGCTTTATAATTGAATTAAATTAATAATTATTATACTAAGTTGATAATTAATTATTAATATTAATAATTATTAAACATCAGAGATTAAACATTTTTCACCTGTTTTGGTAAATATTTTTATTTGCTAAAATAGTAATTCACCACTTCATAATACCTTCTATACCCATGACCTTGAAATGGGATCATCTATCGCTGAAGGTCAATCGACAATCTATCTGAAAAACGGCTTTATTTTAATTTTGGCTAAATAGACATTTCTTCTTCTTTTTTTTTTTTTTTTGTTTTTATATCTGCCTTGAATCTATTTAAGCTATCAACTTCTAATTTCTTTAATTTAATTTGAACCCCTTATGTAAAATGCCATAAATAATAAAACACTGCAAACTATTAATAAAATATAAAATATAAATTAATTTAGTTCAAATTTCTAGTAATAGATGGCGGTACAGTGATATCTAAAATTAAAGTATTGGGATTCATAATAATCATAAATGGCTCACTTTCAACAACTCAACTTCCTTTGAGTGGATGACTAATACGAACAATTGCTGTCCTCTATTCAAGGGCAATCATTCGAGTGTGGAAAATAAAAACAGATCCAGGAAATGATGAAAGTTGATGGATTTATTTTTCCTATTTTTCCTACAATAACAGATCAGTACTTACGGGATATCAATGTCGACACCATAGGGTTTTGCTCTGAATCCACCGCGTCCAGTGTCTTCGTCATCATCATCGGTGTCGCCATTTTTACTACCTCGTCTTCCGTTATTTGTTTCGTTTTCTTCCGAATACTCGGGATCAGCATTAGCTTCGACTTCGGCAGGTTTTGCTTGAAGCTCCACAAGCAGCACCAACAAGAAACAGGACAGAAGGAAAACAGTCTTCATGGTCGAATCTAAGTAGTAAAAGAGTAATAACGCGGCTGTTGTAAAAATATGTTTATTTATATCATTTGAAATTACAAAATTCGCCTCAGTATACACTACGGGATAAAAGCAATGGGATTACCAGCATCAAAATCAGTTACAGGATTAATATACGATTATTAATCGCATAATTAATAAATAATGGATAACATGATTGATAATCGATCGATATTGATAACTAAGCCATTGTTTAGGTGAAAACAAAGTAAAAGAGAAACGTTAATAATTTGAAAATTAAAAATCGAAAAGAAAGAAATCGTGAATCGCTTTTGAACAGAAGAATTCATTAGGCTAATATAAAAATATTAAAATAGGGGCGCATTCAAATATCTCTAATTCCAGCAAAAAAGTCACGCAACTAATTTGGCAACGTTTCTGGATTCTCCGTGTAATCTTTTGTTATCACAGGAACATTCTACTGCCTCAAAAGATCGACGCCAACTACTCTGCACTAAGGATTTGTATTATTTCTAAGTTAAAAGAGCGGGCTGGTGATTAGACCACTCCAAGATCATCAGTATTCCCTCATCAATGATGAGGAAGATTAAGTATCACCTTAAGACCACCCGAACACTAATTTATGAACCATGTGAATTATATCCGTAAATTGCGTGTATTCTCTGGTCGACTTGTTTTTCTAAAAGCAAAACCCAAGTTTCGGGGAGAGGGGAACCTTGCTGTTCACGCCTGAGACCGACACTCAGCCACGAAGTGAAAAAAGCCCATAAAAGTTTCTCGAGTCATTGATGGGACTCGAAACCGAAATTTCCCACACGGTGTGGGAAGGACGGTAATTATAATCACTGGTACTACCCGCGAGGACCATTAAGGAACGTTAGAAAGAATAGGGAAAAGGTCTCCAGCATTCAGTCTGTGGCACTCCACTTACCAAGCCAATTCATTGTGAAGAATGCCGATTTCTGGCCACGCTCCAAACGTCCTCCTTACATCATTTGAGATAGTCCCAAAACCACTCAAGCATTTTCCCTGTAATCCCAATTTTTTTCCACTTTATTCAACAACTTTTTTTGGGGGTACCTACTGGTCAAGCAGGAACTTTCGTTCAGAAACACATTCTGCACTCTCTTTTGGAGTCATTCTTATCGCGATCTTGTCTTGTACTCCATGACGGCTACAGCTGAAGTCCCACATGGCAGGGGTATAGGGATAAAACCCGATTTGATATATCTCCTCTAGGCAAAGGATTAAGTATCCAAAGTATTTAAATTTCTCCGAATTAAAGGTGAGACTGTAAAATTTCTCATATACCAAGGGCGTTGTCCCAGTCTTACACGTGCATGTAATCCGTCCTTCCTATTTGAGTACAGCATGTACGCCCACTGGTCAAAAATTACAAACTTTTGTATTAAGACAGTCATAAATATAAGAAATGAGAATATTTGACTCATTGAGTATAAAGACTGCACAGGCTGTTCGACTACAGTAATCTGAAACAAAAATGGAGAAAACCCGTGAACCATTAGATTTTTGTAAAAGGTCTTATTGTGGTACACGTTTAGCAGGAGCCACGATTCAAGAAACGAAAGATGTAACAGGTTTACGAAAAACATCCATCTCAAAGGTTTATAACGACTGGAAAGCAAGCGGTTCGTCCACATTTGAAAGGCGTAAATGTAGTAGAAAAACAATACTTCAAAATCGAAGCCGTCATACTCTAAGGAGGACCGTATGGAAAAATGAGCATCCAGCGTCTGTGTAGAAAATAACATCTAATTCAATCGAGCCCAGAACTGCCCTATTTCAACCCGCAACATGCTCAGAGAATTGCAGAAATTGGGTATTGGCAGTTGCCTGCCTATTCGGAAGCCACTTGTTTCAGAGAAAAACAGAAAAATCTGCTTGCAGTGGTTCTGAGAAAATCGTAATCGGGCAGTGGAACAATGCAAGACGGTCATGTGGCCAGATGAATCACGACACAGTTTGTTTTGTACTGATGGTAGGCAGAGTGTGGCGAGAACCTCACGAAGTCATAGACCCTTCTTGCCTTGTTAAGACAACCTCAAGCATCTGGAGGCGGTATCGTGGTATGGGGAATGTTTTGTTGGCACGGACTAGGTCTTTTGAAGGTCGAATGTCATCCAGGAAGTACCAGAGAATTTTGTATCAGATCTACGGCACCTTGCAATGTGCAAATGACTGTAAATTACACGTTATGCCGAAGGTGATGGCCACTTTATGGATGACAATGCAACAACGCATTGTGCCAGAATCGAGCAACAGTTCGAAGAACATGACACGGATTTCCAATCAACATCTTCCCTGTTTCCCACATTCAACTGATCTTAACCCTATTGAGAGTTATGTTGGAGAGAGCTGTTCGTCAACGAAGTCCTCTTCCCTCAACTTTGTCGAGGCTACGCGATATTATGCTGGAAGAATGGTTACGATAAAACCAAAACGCACCAAAACAACTTTCAGAATCCATGCTGCACTAGCATACTTGCTGTTATTCGAAACGAAGGTGGCCCGATTCGATACTGAATAAAAGTTCGTTTTGTTTTTTTGGCCAGTGTGTGTAGTAAATATTATCTGCATATGCAAGAAAAGATGAAACTGGAACCTTCCCGAATGGCAGAAACATCTTTTAATGTATGCAGAAGATATACTGTTGTGTAAAAGAACCAGTCAGGTTTTCACCTGTAGCTTCTCATAGGAGTGGACTGGATATGGGAAAGCATATCAAAGGAACCTCGTGAGGTACAGAAATGATGAAGGAAACAACAACGGAAACAAAACGGTACAGAGGGACTTTATTCAAAAATGGCAACATAGCACTGGCTGTCGTGATACAGATGCATCACTGCCGAAGATGGAACAAAGGGAAGAGGTAGTCCTCAGTAGGAGATATGGCCATTCCTAATGTCGATTGCAGTCTTTGCGCCATACTTAGAACAATGTTGTTGATAAGTTCTTGCGGTAACATAGTCCATTCCTCTGTCAGAGCCATCTTCAGCTGGTGAACATTTTCTGGTGGGTGTGGAAGTGCCGCTAGGCGTCTCCCCAGAGCGTCCCATATGTGTTCGATGGGATTCAGACCGCTGGAACGGGCAGGCCAATCCATACGAACAATGTCCTCACTTTCCAAAAGCATATCAACAGCTGCAGTGCGATGGGGTGTGGTGTTATCATCCATAAACACGAACTCGGGGCCAATGGCACCTCGGAACAGATGCACATGGGGAAGAATTACCTCAGTACAATAGTGTGCACCGGTTACAGTACCGCCTTCGAGTATCTGGAGTTGTGTACATCCATCCAAGACAACGCCTTCCCAGACTAGAACACCTCGACCGCCATATCGATCCCTTTCAGTGATCTTTGCGGAGTGATACCGTGTGCCAACTTCTCGCCAGATTAGTTGACGTCCAGAATCGTTGCTGAGACTGAATCTACTCTCATCAGTAAAGAGTACCCTAAGTATTCACAAAATTCTTCAGACTTCATTAATTTCATCTGGCGGTAGAACTGATCAAAATAACCATTCAATAAATATCGAGAAACGTAATCTATAAGTATTAACGTGTATAGGTCCAAGAAAGAAATTCGCACGATTTAATTACTCATTAAACCATCAACTGATTAATAGATTATATTCTGTTTATTTTATAAAACATTTCTCAATATTCTTGACACTTAAAAAAATCATTGGATAGAGGGAAATTTTAATTTTAATTAGAGCGCTTCACTTCTGTAGGTGGCAAACCATGAATCGCTGAGAGATGAAATTGGAACAGTTGATATCTGAAACTATTTATTTATTTATTTTTTTTTTTTTGTGCACCCATCGTTTCAAAATTGTCTATAACTCTGTTTATTAAGAAGTGGATTGTAGGAACTTTGCCTTTAGCCAGTGAGTTTTCAGAAGGCTTTTGAAATTCTCTAAGACATGGTTTGAAGAAATTCAAAAGCCTGCTAGGTATGGTCAGTGTTAATCCTCTTGTACATTATAGTTATACTCTTATTACCTTATACATTTATGTATAAGGTGATTAAGTAGTCTTTGTAGTAACCATATGATACTAATGGATATATCTTTGAATATTCCAAATAGAAATAACAGAAATAGAATCTTATTTCTATAAAACTTCAAAAACTGATTATGGCAATATAATTCAAGCAATATTTTACTTCATTGATAAATACAATTTTTCTGTACATCTAGCAAAAAGGATTCTTCTGTTCCTATGCTTATCTTCAACGACACTCAGCTTTCTAGACAAGATCACATGTCTCTGTTAAAGATTTTTTTGACTACTTCTTTCTCTTGGCATAAGCACATTACAAATATTGCTTTTTCTACAGCTGAAAAACAGGGTTTTCTCTTTGGTTCTCGGCGTTACTTTTCTTCCAAACAGCTGTTCACTCTGTACAAATCGCAAATCCGCCCTACCATAGGATATTGTTCCCACATCTGAGGCCCTGTCTTAATAACATCCTTCAGGCTTCTAAACTCCATTCAAAAGAGGGCAGTTAGGTTAATTAATGACTCATCTCTAACAGAGTCTCTCCACTCTCTATCTCATATATGTTCTGTTCCTGCTGCAGGCCTTTTCTATAGATACCTCCACGGGCACTGTTCTGAATTGGCTTCTATCTATAATTCCCCTTCTCTCTTCCAAATCAGAGTGAATACGTGTTGCAACCAGTCAACGTCCATTTACTGTCTAATTACAATCTACAGAAATTCAAGTCTAATGTCAATAAGTATCTTCTTTCAATTTCTCAGCCTTCAACTGCTGCACGGAACTAAGTACTGTAGGCTTTGATACCTTTCGTGTTTGGGGTCTTCATAATAATAATAAACTTTATTCTAGGATTTCTGCAGGTAATGTATCCATACTTCGCAACTATCCAAAAAAACTTTCCATCGAGGGAGTTTTTCTAGTCATCTCTCCTGTCTGGGCAGGGATAGACAATACCATTCCAAATCTTGGATGTTCTTAGTGAAATGTCTGTGTTATTCAAATATTTTAAGTACTGTGTTAAAATACTATGAATTACGAGACATTAACTTTTTGTTTGGCGTTTAACATATGCCAGGTGAGTAACAGAATCCATCTTTCTTCTAGGCAACTCTCATTCCCACGTGGTGTCTGTGAGACGCCATAGACAAGTGTTTAAAGTTGTCATAATGTTTTGATTTCGCCGGATAAACACAAACAGCTGGTAAAAATAGAGTTCACGTTGCGCCTAACAGACACCACGTGAGCATTTGAGTTTCAATGTGAGATAAATGACCTTGAAAATTCTACAAAAATACCATAAAGCATTCTTTATTATTGTTATTGAGTTATCTCATTTCTTTGCGTTTGATGTTTTTTAACTGGGTTTAGCATATCATAATTAATAGATCACCAAATTAGAAGAAATCGTAGTTAATAGATCAATTAAATTTCAATTCATTAAAAAAAAAAGTTAAAGAAAATAAAAAATACAAAAAAATGATAGAAAATAAACTTTGTCAGATCATGCTAATAAATTCGCACACGAAGTTCAAATTTACATCTTTGCACAACATGGAAAACCTCTGGATGTTGCGTGTATCGTTCGCACTATCGATTTTAAGATAACCATCACTGCAAATGTCACAGAGGCACGGTTAAAGGCCTTCGTGGGGTAGCACAGTGATGCTCTCAGAAGACGAGTTCGCCCATATGAAATGGCTAGCAAGATCCACAAACTTCACTCCAATAGAGCATGGCTAAGATGCTTTAGGCAGGAGATTGACAGTTGCAGGTCCCTCCTAGAAACCTCATTGAGCTTACGTCAGCCCTCACCTAAGACGAGAACAGGTACTTTAGGCACAAATTAACATCTCGTTCTCAGCATGAGGAATCGATGTCACACTTATGTTGCCATCCATGGTGATCATATCCCTTATTAGAGTACGTTTCTTCGGCAAGCCATTTTGACCATTCATAATTAATGTCATCAAATGGGTAGTGTCCAAAGAGATTTATGTGTTCAAAGGAAAAGAGGGGGACTTCAATTTCAAGAGAGGGGTTCATCATGGATTGAGATATTTCTTGTATCTGTTAAATGGAAAGATAACTGTAAACCTGCTAGACACGAGTTCATTATTGGACGTATTCAAGGGCTTTCACGTTTTACGTATATCAATGATTGGGCAAAAGAAAAAAAAGCATGGGACAGTTACAATGTATGTAATAAAACCAAGAGGGCTAAAAATGGAGACAAAGAGTCGTACAGAGTACGAAAAGGATGAGAGTGAATCAGAGAAGTCCCTTACTTAATCAAACTGGAAAAGTCATAGAAAGTCCAGTATAAATGGCAGACGAGTTGAATAGGTATTTTGCAATGATCTTTATATTTGAAAGGCCATTGCGCACCACGCGGGACGAGTGAAAAGGAGTTAGACTGCTGTATAATAAGTGATATATCAATTCGGAGTGAAGGGTATCTGTCGAAAACTTCTGAAGCTCAGCAAGGTATGGTTTTAGAAGTGAATGGTATGCATCCTGTTATATTTTAAAAAAAAAAGGCTGCGTGTGGTACACCATCCCGTTTAGGATGTTAATGAGATCACCATTAGACTTCCGGGGAGATCGTCTGGATTGGAGATGAGTTAATGTCTCCTCAATCCGCAAAGGAGATGCGAAAGACGTGATGGGCAACTACAGACTAGCGAGTTCCACTTCAGTGGTGGACAAGATCATGGAGTGAGCGGTTAAAGATACAATGCTGGACCATCTCGATAGGAATACTATCCTTAATGGATTACGGCATGGGTTCATGACGGGGAAGTCTTGCCTGACCAGTTTAGTTAATTATTATAACGAAGTCACAAAACAGTTGGTGCAAGACACAACTTGGGCATTATTTACCTTGACTTCAGTAAAGCTTTTGTTACAGTTTCCCCAAGAAAGGCTATTACATAAACTAGCAAATTGAAGTTAATGGAAAGATCCTTCGCTGGATGAAGAGCTGGCAAAAAAGGTAGGAGAGAGAGGTTAGTCATGAATGGATATACCTCAGGGTGGACAAGTGAGTCTCTTAGGGTTCAGTATTGGGGGCGCTTCTGATTCTTCCTCCACTAATGACATTAATGAAGTAGTGAAACTTCTCATGCACTCGGTTGTCAAGGTCAGCTGATTATTTAAAGGATGGTTAACGAACGGGACCAGGCTATTTTGCTTCAGAATGACTTAGATCAGTTCAACTGAAGTTAATGGTTCTGAATGTAAAGTTTTGCACCTAGAGAACTAATGCAGGAATTACTTACAAGCTGGGGGCGGAGTTAAAAGTGATTCAAGACGAAAAACACTTTGAGGTTACAATTCAGTCAAACATTAAATTTTCCACTCAATGTAGACAGGCAGTTAGGAAAGTACGTTGTGTCTTCTCAACGATATATATGACCTTCGCGAATAGGGAAAATGACTTCATCTTCCCTTTGTACAAAATGACGGTGAGAGAGCATTTAGAATACGGTGTTCAGGTCTGGAAACAATGCTTGAAGAAAGAAAAAGAACTTCTAGAAATGGTTCAAAGAAGAGTTACCAGATTGTTGGGGGGGTAATAATCGATGTCCATATGAAGAACGGCTTGGAAAGTGCGACATGCGAGAATTGGCAACTAGATGCATTAGGTAAGCATATATCGGGGTATAAGATCTGAAGGGAATCAGCAAAATAATGGGGAAGGTATATTTTTACTGGCAGAAGAAAGAAGAACCAGGGGTCACAAATACAAAAATTTCAACAGGAACAGAAGGAAATGGATCTCGTACCATTTAATTTCTAGCCGAGTGTTGTACATCATTGGAATGAATTGCATACAACAGTAGTCGAAGCAGAGAGTTTGGTAAAGTTCAAAGCGAAATTGGATGTGCACGTTTTGGAGACGGGAAACGGTATGAAGCATAGAAAAAAATTTCCTGTTTATTTTAAAATGACTCTTATTTGGAGGAAGATTTTAATAAGCGAAAATTTATACTTTATATTGTTTATTTTGTAACTTAATAAAGAGCAATATATTTCACTTTGTGTAATTACAGATTTAAATTTGAATTTGCTTAAACATTAAATAAACTGAGCCAATTCTCTGTAATCATTAACGATAAAACCAGAGTCGTATTGCAATCTGTCTTTCAGTTCCTTATTGAAAGTATTGTCTATGGCCCACATAGCCGTAATAATATTTAACGTATATGACTTAATTAATCGCTTTTGTCTTTAATTATATTTCTTTTATCATTATATTTCAAATGTGTTGTTATTCATGAAGTGTTATCTTATCGTTCTACTACAGTGTTATTTTTATTACTTTTTTATTCAAACAGCATGATACTACTTTCCTTCTCCCCACTATTTGTGACAGTGAATCATTCAAATAATAAATTATCATCGTTCCTAATCGATTTGGTAATTCGATTTCTCTGCAGATCGAAACAAAAAAAAGACGAATTGCGTGTACCCACGCTACAGATAGGAACCTGTGGTCCTGGTCCTATCTGTGGTCCAGGTACATACAATAAAAAAGGTCATTTGTAACCAGTCCCAGACTCTCTAAATTCTGTGTATTTATTTTTTATTTACAGAAATAATGTGTTCCTGTTCAAACTTATAGCTAGCGTTTTTCTATTCTTTCAAAACATTCCTTTGTGGGCTATCTAACCGTCTTTTTGTTATTATAAATAATAATTACAAAAACAATTTCTCTACGATTTATTTGCTTAATTTTTTTGTAAGGGATCCCAAGTATTTGTTTATCTACAAAGCTCCTTACTATACTTAAAAAAAAAAACAATAATTTAATTGTAAATTACATTCTCATTATGAGGTAAAAGTAGGTCAGCAGGGCCCTCCAGCTAAGAAAAGCATTCATTTACTAAAACAGCACGTTTATTAATTAATAATTATTAAATCACCCTCCTTAAGATGATTATTGAAAATGTAAATGAACGCGAACTATTAAACTCTATAATAATTCCCAAAAATCAAACTTGAATACAGTGTATACAAAACAATTCAACTCAGATAAATAAAAACCAAAAACCCTGTGTACAACAACAGCCTTACCTTTTTGGCCAATGCTTCCTCCCAACTTCTCTTTCAATTATGTGCTCACTTTACCCCAAGTAATCAAAATTACTTTTCCTGACAAGTCTAACAACGCCCTCTACAGTAAAATATTGCGTCAAGGTTATAGGAAGTCTTAATTTTGCTACTCGACGATGCTAAACACATTTAGTAAATACTGCTCTTTCCACTGCCCACAGGTAATAAGCAAAAGGTGCCCAGGCTACAAGGAAAATAAATTTTCTTTGTTCTTTAGAATATTTTCAGAATTTCCTTGACGTCAAAGTTGTCAACAGGTGCGTCATCCATCAATGTCTAGACAATAGTCATTCAATTGTTTGAGAATTAATATATATACTAGACAAACATACACAAAGCTATTAGTAATGTCATATTATTATGTTTTAACTAAATTACTGTATTTAAAATATAGCTCGCTAGATGGCGCCCTAGTAGGGGCGCCATCTCATTTTCACGAATTTAGTCAAGAATATGATTAATATATTATTTTACTCCATTACTTGAAACATAATTAACACATACTTTTAATATTTTACAAAAACACTTGTACTGATATTTAATACAATCGTGACATTGTTTTCTCGTTTGAAGGAATCCGATGCTATGTTCATTTTAAATATACGTGGTGTTGCCTAGCAACCACTGATCACGTGCACTTCAAGTAGTTAACTTAATTTCTGATACGCAAATTGAAGAGTTTTCTCAGCACGCTGATACCAAGTCTAGAAGAAAATTAATGAAAATAATTATTAGTTCGAATAGGCAGAAATCAATTAAAATTATGAGACATAATAATGATATCTAAATTATTATTATTTGTTTTATCTTCAATTCATAATTTCCAATTCATCCCTAACTCAACAATCATACCAATGTAAATTTATGAAAAATTAATTAATGTTTAATTTTTTCAACATTAATGTATTTTTAATCACTGCGTTTTTATTTATAGATTAAAAGTCCATTAAAAACGATATTGGGTTCGTTGGACAATTCAGTTTATTTTAGATTATGGTCTGCTTTATACTTCGAATTATTCAAAAAGGTCGGTCATGTGGTTGACTGGGGATTCGTACTACCCAGTTACAAAACTCTGGATTGTTATTTGAAATAAATAGAATGACAGTTTATTAATAAATAGTGCTGTAGGTGTATAAGTCCCTGAAAGCAATTTTTATTTACAGTTTATGAAAACTCGAATATCAAGGTGTAAAAATGTAACAAAGTATAGATTTGTATTAGCTGTGGTCCATAAAATAGAGTTGCACAATGTGATGAGACCTTACATGTACTAGTTGTGCCATCACACTGGATGTAAAAGACCTGAGTTCGAGTCCCGTCGATAACGTGAAGAATTTTTGGGGGTCTTTTTCACAACGTGGCTGAGTTAGTCGGGTTCAGGCGAGGGTAGCGCGGTTTTTCATCCAGCAAACAGAAAATCGACCACAGAACATACGCAGTTTACAGACAGTATACACGGAGCAATATAGTCTTAGTCGCTGATGCTCCTAAAACCCTATAACAAGAGCAACAACAACAAGCCATTCCACGCATACTCATCTTCTGTGTACATCTACATTTAATTTACTTTCAATTAGTTTTTTTTTTTCAATGTTCATCTGTAACTGGCTGAAGGATGCATTACATTATATTAATTTCCTTATCACCAGCGTCATCTTCTGCAAAGCCAGGAGCAAGAACCCCATTTTATCTATCTTTCCAAAGAGTTGTTGGAGTAGTGCATAGCAAACTCGTTATTTTACTCCATAACGAAATAAATCGCGCTGTATTTATATTTCATTTTAAAAATTCGAAGATGTTTGCTCAGAGTAAACAATCAAACAGATCCTTCCTGATGTAGTTCTTTAAGGAGGAAAACTTGAAATGACACGCCAGTATGCTAATCTGCTTTGAATTTAGAGTGGAAAAAATCCAGAAGACAAAATCATTATTTATTTATTTATCAGTTTAATACAGAAATTTCACCCCTGGACAACAATTTTTCTAGAAGGGGGTTCATTCTCTAACAATTTATGTTCCTCGAGACTGGAATGGCATAGATGACTGATTTTGATATCATGGAAGAATTGCTCAAACACCGATTCAAACTTCTCATCATCCAGTACTCATATAAACACTCTTTTGAAAATCAGGAGATGCAGATGACCAGGTGACGGATACACACATTAAGAGGTATTGTACGAGTAGCTTTTGGTTTGTGATCCTTATTAATTCTTGCTTAAGGCAAGAATTAACAAGGGTCACAGGAAAGTTTTCAGTAATATTGAAATGAAACTGCAACTGGACTGGAGAGTGTTTACTGAAATTTTATCTGCAACCTTTATGTCATGGAAGATAACATCCAACTGACTTTTATTGTGGAATGCCTTTTGCATTTGTTATAATAATAATAATAATAATAATAATAATAATAATAATAATAATATAAAAAAATAAAACCAAATGAGAGAACGACATTACATCTTCTAAGATTCACTAATTAGAGACCTTTATGAGAAAAACCTTTTAAGCATTTTCTTCAATGTTCACTGAGATCTGAACCCCAGTCCTTCCAAATAAGCAACAAATTAGTAAATATCATTACAAGGAGACATTCCAGATACAGGAGTCATTTTTGAAACACTTTGGAATGCAGAAAAATTCAGAAAATATTAATCTAAGTAATAGCAGTTGTTCTGAAAATTTAAAATAGTTATTAACTATCGAAACAACTTACCTGTTTCGGTTTCCGGAATGCAGATTGAGGGAAACTAATTGTCTGTAAGAAAATAATGTAACTCGTTAAATATTTACAATCCAAATAAAATTGCTTCCAATAAGTATTATATGAAAATGATACGAAGTAGTAGGGTTGTAGGGTTTTAGGCGCATCAGCAACTTAGCGATAGATAATAATGTTGTGGAAGAAAACCCGAGTTTAATATTGGTGCAAAATATTGGTGAACATCCGAGTTAGTGTGAGAGTTGCATGGTTTTTTCTCCCGAAAACTCGGATATTCGTCCACGAAATTATTATCAGTAATATTGAAATGAAACACAGCATGCTGTGTTGATAACGAACTTCGGTATATCCATAATTTCAATTTAGCAACGTATAATCCCAAACCCTTTGGTTTGGGATTAAATCCTATATATAAAAAAACATTACTACCAATTTTACTATAAATGAGCTACTCTTGAATTCTGAAGTTTTTGATTTATTCAAGTTAAATTCTTATGAACGAAGAGTAATTACTTACGGAACGTTGATATTTACTGCAAGTGGCTTTGCATTTCCAACTCTGCCTTTCCTGTGCACTATTTTCTGAGTAGGGGGTAGCTTTAAGTTGATTTGTATCGCACTGCTCTCCTTCTGTGCATAGACGCAGATAAGCAAAGCAGCAAAGATGACTATGGTAAAAAATCTTCGATACATTTCTGTGAAATATAGAATTCGATAAGAATTTTTTAATAAAATGATAATAGCCATAGATAACAATAACACATATACCATTTTTAAATAAAATTCCTTCTTACACTTTAACGAAATACAGAATAAAGGGAGTGGCTTACCTTAAACAAAAAGTACCCCTACTTTTGACTTTGAATGTAGCAAGTACTCTGAACTAAAGCTAAGTAACGTATTCTTAGACGGTCTTCGACAACAACTCAATGGAGTCATGGAGTTCTTTGCCCTACTTTTGTTTCTCGCCTGCAGGAGCACTGGATAGTGTAAATGAGAGGTAGTTTCATTTCCATTTTATAACTTGGACATGTTTCGCTAGAGGAAACTTTACCAATAGTATATGCTGAAATTTCAAATTGAATGGCTACAGGTCCATGACATTATACCGTGAATTTTATATTTTATTTTATGCTTTAATAACTTGACGATTTTATAAAAAGACTTCTTCTAATATAGATTTTATTGACCTTGTGTTTTATTACTTATAAACTAGATTTTGGATTTTCAATAAACATAAGGTGGTAACACTCAAATTGGAAGTGCTTTTTATTCGCTTTCCAGACTAGCAACGTAACTGTCGAAACATTGTACAGCAGTTGTATTTACAGCTTCTGCTGATATACTATAATTTGTTTATGGCTTCATAAGGTAGTTTAATAGTAGATGGAGAAGAATCGAAATTCTTTTTTGCGTGAGACTCGTTCCAGGACGAGAAATGCTGCTCTAGTGAGAACTTAGCTTACAATAACGTATTCAGTATCGAAAACAAAATTAGGGGAAAACGAGGCGAATAATCCTGTAGCTGTCCATTGCCAAAAGAGGGACCTTGAAATAAAGAGTCCATGTTGCCTTCCTAAGATTACGACCTTGGAACGACTGCTAAGTTTCAGGAAGTTACATGGAAAGCTAAAGGTTAGTTCACAACGTATGGCCTTCCCCAATTGTTATTTTTATCCTTTCTTTTACTCTAAATTTTTCTTGTAGTGATCTGACTACGAAACATCGAGTAGGAAAAACCCTACTCGATGTTTGGCACAGATTGTGATTATCTGAACTGGTCAATCTCAATATTCCCTGTTTAATCGATAGACAAAATAATGAGATTGTTTTATAATACAGTGCTACGAAAATAAGAAGTATGATTAATAAAATTCAAGTTTCTTACAAATGTAGTTTTAAATAAATTTAAGAGAGCTTCAGTAATCCAGTGATCAAGAAAGCAATCGTCTTACTTATGATGAGTGACATCTTTATTTAAATTCGATTTTTACAAATTTGTCACATAGAAACACGTCATTTCTGTTTCTGAAATAGCGAACTAGCATAAATGCATTCATTTTCTTTCCCTTTTTCTTAAAGACTTATTGGTTATAGGCAATTATTGTATCCTCTCAATATAGGTTGATAACATCCCTAGGTCTACTGCCAGGCCTTTTCTATTTTTACAAGGTCGCGGAGAATTCCAAAATCCATTCTGAAATTTAACAGCAGAAAAACAAAACATCAGAAAAACGAAAGTGGAGCTTAAATAGAATTTTATTATTAGATTATTAGATTTAATGAACTAGGATTATACATTGTATATATAAAAAAGAGATTCATTAAATATATACAATTCCCTATCAAAATATTAGAAATTCTACCTCATTTACATTGACATGGTGAAATGGGAATATATTTAATCACTCAACCTGGATTTGGGAATCGTAATCATTAAATCCCCCACTTCTCTATTAATAAATACTTTTCTAAATAAAGCTTTACAATAATAAATATGTAAATAGAGTTTTAACATAAAATAGAGGAAACTAATAAAGAGGAAACTTACTTGGTTTTTCCGTTCTCCTTTCGGAAGATGGTAAAGTCGAGCACCCCTCTATATCAGAGAATAAAATCACATTAGTAACTGAAAACAAATTATTGTTTTAATTCAACATTAATGTTTGATTGTCATGCAATGTTTTAATGAAGAAATAGCTCTGTCTATCTCTACTGTTTGAGTAAAAATTCAAAAGTAACTTCCTAGACCGATTGCTGTTTCACCCTTTTAACTTTTCAGTGGATTGTTAACACAAATTTGTATTTTTAATAAGCATACTTACGGGATAAGAATATCAAAAGCGTAAGGCTTTCCATTTGCATCAACTGCAACACAATTTGCTTTCACCGAGTTTGGAGGCACTTCTTCTCCTGGTTTAAGAATGACTGGACCATCATCAGAGTTCGCTGGAACTACCACAAGGAACATCACCACGCAACAGAGGAGAATCAGAGTGCGATTAGCCTTTAAATTAGAAGGGAAAAGTAATAAAAATAAATAAATAGAGAATAAAAAACAGTCGTGAATTTTGAAAAATACGATTAATTTTAATTTTAAGAAATTGGAGAAGAAATTCTAAACAAAATTACAATACTTAGTAACATCTACGCGGATTGATACTTCAGCTGACTATTTATCCATTAAAAAACGTCTTAATAATATAGACATCACTGTCATTCTTTTAATATTAGCCAAAAACAAAAATAAATATATCGATAGACTGAGTTGGATTTACCTACCATTGCGAAAAATGAATGACAAAATTAAAAAGCTACTCTGGCTGTTCTCGCAGGGTCAGTTTACACTGATCTGTTCTTCAAAAGAAGATAATATTTATCTCTTTTTTTGTCAAGGGCTTCCGTGTTGTGATGCTACAATCTCAGGTAACTAATCTACCTGCATCTGGGGGATGCTTCCGGATTTAAGGAAGGAAGGAAAACTCTTCCTGTCAGAGGAAGAGGGCTGATCCGAAGGAAAACTGTTCCTATCAGCGGAAGAGAACTGTTCCTGTCAACACAATCTGAGATAAAGCAGGCGGAAGAGGTAAAGGGCAAATCTTTACTAAGTGCTAACCTTTACTAAGGCTATAAGGCATCGGTATGTTTGTAATTCCGAAGTATAGGGGGAGGAGCGTAGAATTTTACGAAAAGCTTTTGGACTCGTACAAGACGTTGATGGATCCTGGAGGATCAGAATGAACCATGAACTTGACCATCTTATTCAGGGTGCAGACATCGTTTTGTGAAGAGCCAGAGACTTTCGTGGTTGGGACATGTTATGAGAATGGATGACAGCAGAACAACTAAGAGTATAATGAAATGGAAACTACTAGTAGGAGGGCGAGAGGAAGACCACGGAAAAGATGGATGGGCGATGTAGAAGAGGACTGAAAGATCTTGAGTTTGAATTCCAGGAGGGCTTATTGGTGGAACATCGTTGAAAAGGGTAAGACCTACCCTGGGTTATAACGCCAGAAGAAGAATAATAAGGAGTAGGTGATTATGACCAGAGTGCTACCCACGAGGGCCAATTAAAGGGTAAAGGAAGGTAAAAATAGCTACTCTAAGAGTAGCAAACTATTACTATACATATTGATAAAAAAAATTATGCTTATCTGGAAGTATTACATCGGATCATCTGACATGCTTAAATTGATGGGTCATTGATAGTGGCAGTTGATTTTCTGTCCTTGCGGGTGGCACAGTGGATAATAACGTCCTCCCACACCGGATGGAAATGGTCTACGTTCGAATCCCGTGTGAGTAATTTTTATGGGTTTTTTTGGCGCTTGAGTCGCTTTGACTTGAACTGAGCATACGGGATTTGGCCTTCTGATTTCTGTGCATTTTAACTTGTATTCATTAAAATGATTCATTGATTTTTTTTTCTGCCAAAATGAATATCCCTTTAATAAAAGACAGTCTCACAGCATTCATTTAATAGTAGAGATAACAAGTCGAGAATCTTATCATTCTATCTGTGTGTTAGTCTCCCCACTGAAATTTAAAAAAAAATGGATTTTGAAATCATTTTAAATCATTTCTTTTGGTTGTCAATTCTCGTGTTGTTTAATAAGAGATCAGTGAACTTTTTTGCGCAATTGTGTTTTGTTTTTACTAAATAGAAAGGAAGGAAGGAAGGAAGGAAGGAAGGAAGAGCAGATTAATGTTCCTGAAATGTGGTAAAGGAAAGCTTAACGTTTAAAATGCTTCTAGATTACAGAGAAAGGACGAAGGGGGATAAACCTGTACTGCTTCGCTCATGACTGAGTTTTCATACAGTACTCTTGTCTAGATACCGGCACGTAAAATAATTAAGATGGATCACTTTCCTTACATGACTATTTCATCACTATTCACTATTCATACATCAACGTTTATCACATTCATCTTTGTTTATAGGATAAAAACGAATATGTTTTAACAAGAAGAGATTACGTTCTACATTTTGGGGAAAAATGAAGAAATCGAGATTTATTAAATGTCAGTATATGACATGACTATTGATTTTAAAAGTATTTACCAAAAATTAATGGTTGGTTACAGGAATCCGTAACATAGGCTGCAAATGTTTATCACAAGCAGGGGCAGATCCACGAAAGGCTATTGGGCTTGAGCCCTTGGTGTACTGGAATCCAGCGGCCCCAAATGGATGGATGATGTAGATTTTGTAGTAATTCAGCCCATGAATCAAGGAATTATCGGAGCTTCTAAAGCCTACTGATTTGTGCTCCTTTCTGGTGTAGTGAACTCAGAAATTCAATTTCTAGAATTTCTGAAAATATTAACGCTGAAAGACGTTGCTTACAATATTAGCGTGGTACAAAGTAAGCTCAATAGTAATTGAAAACTGCAATAAGCTTGAATTAGCAGCATTTTTAGAACAGGAAGCAAAGACTGCTTGTAACGTACTTGGTGGCAGTCTTGGAGCAAATGACCTGGTTGATTAGATTGAGGTGGATGCGGAAGCTCCAGTTGCGCATTACCTGGTCGAGGAAGAAATGGCAGCAGGCCAGTACTTAGTGAGTGACTCAGAAGATAATATAGATGATTTGCGCAAAGGAAAAAGCGGCAGAAATTACAAATTGAGCGAAAACATTAATGAGGTGATGGCGTGGTTAGGTACTGAAAACACGCTTTCACCAATTCCAGCAAACTAAATTACATGACTATTTCAGAAGGGATGTGTAAAATGCAAGTCCATAACAGCATTGGTTATTAGTAGAATATAAAGGGAATGATATAACCTTTAATAATTTGTCTTTTAGTCTGATACTCATTAAACATTAGTAAATAAAGGATTTATTTAAGATGTACAGTATTTACTAAGTATTTATGTTTAAAAAAACTGGGAAAAAATGGTAAATTTTTTTCGGCTATAACGAAGCTATTAAAGTTGTCTCCTGACGCTTTGGTTATATCGAGGTTGCACTGTATATTTAATGCTTTTGCCGAGAAGTACACGTCTATAGAAAAAATTGGCACCATGGAAGCTTCATGTTTCGCGAAAATTTTATAATACACTGCTCAACAAATTTAACAGAACACGTAGAAAACGTGGAGTAGCTCGTGCAGCTCGCTATGAATCGGGACAAAATTTGGTATGGTGGTGTACCGTAGAATAACGAAGAAATGAGGATATAGCGAGGAACTTTGGACAGGCATAGCATAAGGGACATTTATAGGGGTTGAATAAGAATTACAGAAAGGTTACATTACAGAAGACGATCTAAGATGCTCGAAAACATGGTCACGTGACATCAGTACGGCGTATGATCCCCTCCAACGCTAAACAGGCCTGACAACGGTGAACCATGCTCGATATTAGGGTGTCATAAGATTTTGTGGCAACTAAACCCATTCTTCCACCAACGCAGACCTTAGCTCACCAAGTGACCAAGAAGTTGGCAGTCGGCCTGCGATGCGACGCCCAAGAGCGTCCCATACATATTCGATCTGATTTAAGTCTGCTAATCGCGCTGGCTGCAGCAGTCGTTAGATATATTCAGTTTCAATATCTTGCTCCTTTTCCCCTGGGGGGATGCCTACACTGTCTTCCACTTTCCTGTCTCTTCTCTATTCTTTCCTTGATCTCTCCCCACTCTCGCTCCTGCAAGAATGTGGACGACCCGTCAGATGTTTTTCTACTCCCTGGCCCGGCTCCTCATGCCAGTGGACGGATTCTAGGAGGCTCCTTCCTGGTGATCGATCCTCCCAGTAACGAAGAGGCCAGTCAAACACCACACTACTCGCACAACCTACTACCCACATCGACTGGCTTTGCAATGTTTTTCAGCATCACAGGCTACTTAACGCGGATCTGTGGGAAACCACAGGAACCTAATAACAATAACACTATGTCCACTATATCTTCAGTTTCAAGATATTCCTCCACCACATGAGCTCTATGTGCAGTGGCGTTGTCGTGCATGAAAAGAAAATCTGGGCCAACCGCACCCCTAAAAAAGTCGCACGTAGGGTTCGAGGGTCTGTTCTCAATACCTCCGCGCAGTTACAGTACCCACATCAAAAAATGAATAGGGGTGCGGCCGTTGATCATATTCCACCCCACACGAAAACATCGCCTCCACCGTAAGTGTCCCTTTCTCTGACTGGATAAAATAACGTCTAGAATCTGTTTGTAAGATAAAACGGGAGTCATCAGAGAACAGAACAACCCCATTTGTCAGGGATCCAAGTCACTTGTTCATAGCACAAGTTTCGACCAGCTCTGCGGTGGTTTGGGATTAATGGGATGCAAATCACTCTCTTACTGGCGCCCTTAACTTGAATTAATCCTTCTTAATACAGTCCGGTTGGAAATGTTTCACCTGTGGCCGCAGCAACCTCAAGAGACAGTTGATGACAAGACATCGTAGGGTTCCACCTTGCTGTTAGAACCAGATAGCGTAACGTAGCCCTCGCGTGACTTTGACCAGCATTTCTTGTAATGTTCCTGTCTCTCGTAACTACTTCCATAGTGCCAAGACGATACTGTGTGACATATTAAACCAACGCGCCAACTGTCTGCTACTGCCCTGCTTAAAGTTGTCCAATGTCCGCCATCTCAAAGAATCATTTAAACGACACTGTTCACAATAAAATATTCATGAAAACAGTGTAGAAGTATCCAATAAATAACGAAACCCATCCTAATCCACGTTCTGTGAAGTACTCACTAAAAAAATGCAATAAATTATTATTTATTTGAAATGAATTTCAGAAACCGCTTTCCTGTATGTCAAAGCAACCTTGGCATTACTTAATTTTTTTTTATTGATAAACCCGATTTTCAAAATCACCTTGGGGAAGACTGCTTGTTTTCCCATTCTTAGCAATGTTGTGCAATGTACCGTACAACATGCATGACAGCAGAAATCCAGTAAGGAAAGAATAAAAGAGAAAAAAAAACTGGAATAGCTATAGTTACGTTTACATACTAAACAGACATAAACTAAACAACTAAAGAAGTTTCATTAGTAGAATAAAAATAAAATTTAACAATAGAAATGATTGGTGTATTGTGAATTATATCCTGCTTTCCTTAATAATTTTTAACGTATTAATAAAATGAATAAATATCGATTATTCATAATTATTTTAATCATTTCAATTATATCCATATTTCTTTTTAATTTTCTTTCAGACTTGGGCTCAATGTGCTGTGGCAACTCTTCACTTTGTACTACACGGATGGAAATGAATAAAGTTGAAAATTTCCTGTGGTCGTGTGGAATGGTCTCATTGGCTGTTTGGTGATTATTTTGTATTTAAGAGCTAATTAAATTTGAGTAGTCCATTCTCATTTATAAGGTTGTAGACTTTCCAACTGGACGTTGCTGCTAGCTACTTGCTGACCTTTTTGATGGGAGGAGTAGATGGTTACCATGATTATGCTGTTCGTCTCGATATTTATTTTGTTTATTTAAATCTGCCTGATCTTCTCGTTGTGACAGATTAGGGATAGATATGCAGAATAATTATAATTAGTTTATTACCTTTTGTGCTTGTATATATTCTCGATTTTAGCATGTTTAAAACGTTAGTCCTTCACAATAGCAACCATTTCTTCTCTTTTTATTTCTTGTTAATTATCAATGTTCAGTTATGGATTAGTCAGAAGAGTGACACAAAAGACAGATTAATTTTGTTTGGCATCTGCTATTATACTGGTTTTTAAAAGCAATTCAACTGTCGTTTGAGAGCTGGGACATTTTGGAGAATGACTCATTCACGGTATCCTTGACGTCAACAGTGTCCCTTACGAAGAAGCAACCAGTTTTCTTTATGTGCACTCTTCCCTTCATTCTTTCAATAAAGTTTTTAACAACGTTTATCAGAATTATCCTCGACTCCTTTAGTTATATTTTGCCACTCCCTATCCTTGATGTCTTGGTATAGAGGAAGTTTGTGTCTTTCCAGACCTAAGCCAATAGATTCGTGTATCAGCATAATTAGCCCAATTTTAAATTTAAATGGCGCAAGAAGCTCATAAAATAATCGTTCTTACCGAAGTACAGTATCCTTTTTAATATCTATGTAAGGAGATAGCAAACTCAAGAGCAGAAAGTTAGAGGAAATAAGTTGAAGAAAATACCCATTTCCTTACACCGGTTTAATAGAAAGCACAGCAAGTGGATGTTCCAAACCAACTGCAGGAAACATTGTAACAAAATTAAAAAATAGAAAAGATAATACGAACGGTCATCAAAGCTTGGTAATTAATCCCGGGCTTGTCTTTGGTTGTTGTTTTGACTTTTGTTGGTGCATCCGAATCTTTTGCCCTATTGCGCCTGAAAATAGAAGATATGATGATTTCAGAATGATTTTTAGAAGCTGGAAGCCAAGTGTATAATTTATTTGTGGGTTGCTAGACCTTGTAAGTGTAAGACCTTACATTTAGCAACATTAAAACATAGCTGCCACTTCTCTGACCATCTTTGAAGTCTGTTCAAGTCATCCTGAAGGAGCGCTGCTTGGCACTGACCATTAACGACTCTGCCCATCTTACGTCATCTGCAAATTTCGACATCACGCCTTCTGTCCCTTTGTCGATGTCATTTATGAAAATGAGAAACAAGAGTAGTCCAAGTAAACGATCCTTGAGGGACCCCACTTCCGACATTACAATAATTTGAAGAATATTTATGTTTTATGTCTATCTGTAATTACGAAATCACTAATTTCATATGGCTCATCTTCACTCTCAGAGCCTCTTTCGTCAGTAAAGACCGATCAATTCATCAGTAACATCAGCGGGGTAATCTAAGACTTTCTCACACCCAGCGCACAACGGTTCCGATCTAATTAGCTTTCTTCTTTGTTGTATTCACATACATGAAAAATTCCTTGTTCCCATTTTTTGCTCTCTTAGTCAATGCTTTCTCATACGCAGCCTTCCCTGACCTTATTTGTGGTACTATTGCAGTTCAGCCTGTACCTGCTATAGGCTTCAGTACTTTCCATCGCTCTGTAACTGTCCCATGTTATCTATTCTGCTTTATTCGACCAGCCAGATCTGCTTCATCCATTTCGACATCCTCCTCCTGCAATATTTTCTTAATGGTACGTATGTGTTCATAGCTTCTGTAATTTTTGTCTTTAATGGTATTCCGTAATTCAAGTGTATTCTCCCTCATTAATGGGTAAAGGAGTTTGGCAGTTGGACAATGTGACTGTTTCCCTCTGTAATGTCATATGCGTATCGTATATCGTTCACACACAGTTGTGTTGTTCAAGGCGTTCTCATTGTGTTAAGTGATGGAACAAAGGGTTAACGTTTCGTCTTAAATTGGGGAAATGCATGGTTGAACCCTATGAATTGGTAAAAGAAATGTATGGTGACAATGCTCAATGTTGTCCGCGTGTTTTTCTTCGGTTTGCATTGGTTGAGATATGAAATATATAATCTGCAATAATTTGAAAGTCTGCGAGAGCTGTGGACAGTTAACAGCGCTTCGAAATCCAGACCTGTCGAAAAAGTCCATACATTGATTATGCACTATCTCAGTGATGAAAAAGAACTCCTGAGAAGATTCGATGACCAGAACCTACGAAAAGATCATTTACCAAGACAAAAGCTGGGCCTCATATTTGCTGCAATGCTTGTGCTTATAATAAATCCGCAGGTGGTTAAATCACAAAGGTCGCTCAATGCCTTTCGCCTGCCTGTGATATGGAAAGAGCCTTCAGGTCATATAACGGACTGTTATTTTTGTGTTGTCTTTAGCAAGGGATTCCCAAGAAGAAAAAGCGGACTTTAAGCTACCCGAATATGCCTCTGATATTCGATCTTTGCCTCACAGAGAAGGCCATCCCGTTCGTGAACCGCCAGCTGAATACATTTTAGAATCTGATGAAGAGTCAGGCGATGGCCGAGATAAATCATCTGAACCCTATGCATCAACAGATCCCGATTTTATTTACAATATTTCCTCTGCACAGCAGCACAAAATTAAGCAGAATGAATTAAATGATCTTGTCAGAGATTTTGAGTTCAAACAAAATAAGGTAGAACTTTTTGGCTCAAGACTTCAACAGTAAAATCTCCTTCAAGATAATGTTTAAACCGGTGTCTGAATATAGGTGTCGCCAAAAGAATTTAACCCAATTTTTTGAAATGGAAGATAACCTTGCCTGCACTGACATTAATGGCTTAATGGACTCACTTAATAATAACCACAGCCTTCAAGACTGGAGACTCTTCATAGATTCTTCTAAATTGAGTTTAAAATCACTGCTACTACATAATGGCAACATACCACCATTAATTCCAATAGGCCATGCAGTTCATATGAAAGAGTCATGCAATAATATAAGATATCGCTTAAAATGGAAATGGGCAGGTCACATATCAAGAAGAAATGATGATACACGGACCAAACTAAGTTTGGAATGGATACCGCTTGACTCTAAACACCCAAGAAAAAAAAATTCAAAGATGACGTGTATCGATGAAATTGTAAAATTTAATGGTATGGAGGAATATGTTCCATCAGATAAGACAGTAAATATGGAGTAATATACTCAAGTTTTGGATCTTTTGGTTAAAATATTTCACCAAGTAAGGTCTTTCGAGAAAAAGAGGGCTCGATCCTGTTGCAGGACAATGCTAGACCATATTCTGAACTGATTATCCAGGAGTTTCTGATAAAGCGTGGAATTGGGGAGCTAATCCTGTCCCGATTCCTAGACATTATACCATACACTAATTTTTATTCCCAAAAATCAAATTTGCCCTGAAAGGAGGAGGATTTCACGGTTTAGAGGACTTTAAAGGAATGTGGCAAAGCAATTAGTGGTGATCAGCATAAATGGGTTTAAAATGTTTCCAACAGCTCTACTGGAGGCTGCTCAAGGAACTGAAGCTTTCATCTCAACGAAATAATTCATGCAACTGGTCTCTGAGACCAAATAATAAATAGCATCCAGATTTCATTTTATCTGAAGATCATTTAATATATAACTCAGATCATATAAAAATTTTGGTTTATTCAACTACTTAGTTTTGATTTTGTGTCCAGTCTCTAAATTTCTTGAAAATAAATGTAATTTTGTATGATTTATATATAACATTCATGTATGCATTCATATATATAATTGACTCATATAAGTATGATTTAATCATTAAATAATTGGATGATTAGGAAGTAATAATTATTTTTGTTCGTCTTTTGGCAATAAAATTCAACATATAGAGGTCGCTGTTGTTTCTTAAGTTCTTAAATCACATCGACAAGTGGATAAAGCGCATGCAAAATTGGCAGATGACTTTGATGAAAGTTTGACCCTGAAATTTGTTGATTGTGATGCTAAATAAAACCTTTGCAAAAGGAATCAAGTCAATAGCTTATTTACTTAACTCAAGTTCAGAGATCATTGCTGACAGTGAGACATACGCAAATTATTATATAGAGTAGATTATCCAACTGGGAACGCACAAATTTAAATTATGGGACTAGAAGTTTAAATTGGATTGCAGAAGGTTTCTTTTAGTGAAAGAGTTGTTGATGGTTACAATAAGTTACCTAAATGAATAGGTGAAGCTAACAGCTTCGGGAAATTCAAAGTTCAAGATAGGAATCGCACAAGTATTTTATTTTATCTTTTATATATCGAACGAAAGAGGTATCCTGGGTAAGGAATGAATGAATGAATGAACAATATTCTTTAATGACTACAATCAAGTAAAATAAAATAAATATAAAAAATATAGGCATGCATAAAATATAAAACAGATACAAAATGGCAAATTAAAATAAAGTGAAAGGGGAATAAAAGCTGATAAAAACCAAGTAAAAAGCAAACAGTAGCTTCCAGAATAAATTTGTTTCTTTGGATTAATGCCACGTTAAAAAGTAACTGTTCCCGTAGTATCTTATTACGCTATTTGCTCTCTCCCCGTGTTATAACTTTCTCTGAAAAGGGGTTAATGCGTAGGCCAGCGTTACTCTTAAATCAAACGAAGGTGGTAGAGATGTGCAGTGATTCAACCAACAGATTATACAAATTTCTCATATTTGTACCACCCGAGAAGGCTCCCATCTGTCTACGTGTAATATGTCCATAAATTGTTTATGTTTTCTGGTCCCTTTGTCTGTTTCTCTCGGTAGAGAGGAGAAAGTCGCTGTCCACGCCTGAGATCGAATAACTCGGCCACGGAATGAAAACAGCCCATAAAAGTTCCTCACGTCACTGAGGAGATTTGACCTTTTTGGGAGGACAGTGATTATGACAACTGTGCCACCGCTCATGGCTGAACATGTTTGAAAAAGAATATGCGCTTGATCGTAATCAAGTTTACACGATGGATCATGCCCGTCAGCCCTACCATCGCCGTTGATTTGAGTCGCTATACATATCGACCACTGCCACGTACTTTAACAGTAACTTTGATCTGCACATAAATCCCCTTTAGAACACCAGTTAATGCATGATGGCGTCAGAGGCTATTGCGTGAACAGTACAGACCACTTCATCCTCCCATCCGGCTCTGGTACAGCTTCATAAGCGTCTGTTTTTCATAGCATTGCTCTCAAGAACTTTATGGTGGGCATGGACATCCTGGGATATTGGAAACTACCGTTTGCTTTTGACCTTGTTTTTGTCCAGCTTTCAGGAACAGTTTTTACCTGTAATTATGTCTAATTTTATTGTTATTATCATTTCAATTCTTTCAATATTTCAAATGGATAAAATTAATTAAATAAATTCAATGAATGGCTTTAAATGAGTTAGTGATTTGATATTTTTAATCAGATGTTCTTCCATTTATTCCAGTAGTTCCTCTATTATTTAAAGCACTTCAGAGATGAAAGCACCGCTGATCTTGATGGCTGGTTTGATGACGTTGCTTGTGGGAATCAAGGCAAGACCTGCAGAAGTCGAAGCGGGTTCACATCCTGCAACAACAGAGAGCAATTATCCCACTGATGACAGAAGACCATACAAGGTTGACATTCGTATACCGTAAGTTTGTAGATGGAACCTTAAAGAATACAGATTGAAGTTTTGGTCAGTTGAACACTCTCATAAATATAGACATTTCGAATGGTCCAGCGTTATAATAATAATCGCGCTGCATTAATTATAAATAATAATTATTATTTCCTTTCTGTTGTATACACGTGACATTCAAATACGAGGGGATCATCCATTAACTAGAATATACTTATATTCTTTACATTTATTGCTTGATAAAGCAATAAATGTGAAACTATAAAATGTGAAACTTGATAAAACTAGCGTAGGGCATAAGGATACAGTTGCAATACTTCGCTACTAAAAGAAATTTCAACTCATTGCGTGCATTTAATTATTAAAAGCTTTAAATAAAGATGATTAATATCTTCACTCATTGATTAGTTTGAATTTTATTATTGACTGAATTCCATTTATTTTGTTTAGAGGTATATTGGACTTTGACCTTGGTAGAGATGCGTCAGGAAAGTCTAAGTGAGTTTGCTTTTTATGATGTTGTTATACAAAGATAACAGACAATGAATTTATACTAGAAAAGTTAAATATTCTAAAATTGAAATTTTAAATGACTTTTTGAAAACTGTATATGAGAATCTATATTTTTTTTCAAATTAAGTGTCCCTAATAAAGTGGCCAATGAGTGTATATTACAGTTATTATTTAAGATATAGCAGCCACAAAAAAAAGTGTTCCTTAAAATATCTTTAGAATTTAAGGGAACTGTTGTTATTTATTCCGTTTTTTTGTTGGTGTCTTCGAATATGGTTTTTAATCTTGATTCCGTTATCAGAACCACAATACTCATTACCCAATAGACCCCCATCCCCTTTTTTTTTACAGGTTTCTTTGCTTTCTGGAGTTTTGCAGAATCTACTTCTATATGCTGTTCTTCTGAAATAGTAAATACTATTTGCGAAGCCTTCAAAATAACGCTTTATCAACTCGTATAAAAAGAACCGCTATGTTCGATTGATTTCTCATTAAGGAAAGATCTTTTTTGCAGAGTATTTTTTCCACAGACTAACAACCATTACCTGAGTCTAATAAGTAGTGGTCATCTTAATTAGAACAGACATACTAACCAGAGGATAAACGCTAAATTCCAGATATATAACCCAGAAAATTTATCTTACCCAAGTACTTTATAACCTCGCCATAATAATTTACCAGATTATTCTGACAAGATTTACACTTTCACGAAACTATTCCGAGAACTATTTAGGTCACCATTCTTATGGAGATGGTCCTGTATTGCATCTTTAACCATAGTTTCCATCATCTAACCAAAGAGATCAAGCTCACTGGTTAGTACTTGCTAATCACTTCTTTAGCTTTATAGGTTGAGGAGTTATCGGAACTTCTCTAAGAGATCATCTTTAAATCTAATGTTAATATTAACATTAACGTTACTGACCATGGGGTACATTCACTTGCCTCCTTTTTCAGTACAACTGGATGTTCAGCATATACCAATTTAGCTTGACGATCTCTCAGAATCAATAGGTAGGTGTTTGATATCGGTATGTCAATTATTTTACAACAGTTCCACTCGACAAGGGCTCAAGGTCAGCTTGGACTTGATCAAGCTCTGGGAATCATTATGTATCTTTCATGGGGCTTTTAATAAGCACCATAATCTCATCACACCTTGTTATGGCACCTTGTTCAGTTATCCTATAATATCCTCAAAAGTTAATGTTCATTTTATTTACGACACTCCTAGCATTACAATACAGAGTAAGTTTTGTATTTTTTTAATACCCTAATACATCTATTATGGTAATTTACCCAAATATTTCTCTGTGGTATGCAACTGCTGATAATTGTTATTGCTGGAAATTGCATAGGATCTTTCCGTGTATATTAAAATTGTAAGGTATCACACTCTCAAGAAGGGTGAAAGTGCTGCCTTGGTTGATTTCCTTAATCGATGAGCAAGTTCTCTCCTCCAATGAGCAGCTTCCCTGAGCCATTTTCTATGGATCAGCAAAAACTCTTGCATCTTTGCCGTTCAAGTGAATTCCGTCCTTGCAAAATGAAATCCATCTAGTTTCTCAAGTTGCGAATTGATCCACAAGAGTTTCATCCAATAGTCCTCCAATCATGCTTGGCAGAATTCCAAACACAATAGGGTTTTCAAATCTAGCGATATTTTTCCAGCATGATCTTATATTTCTTCACCAAGTCGTCAATTTTTTTGTTTTTAAGTCATTAGCTCCCAAACTAATAATTAAACACCCTTTATTTCCCAGAAGTAAACACCTGGTTAGTAACATCACCAGTTTTAGCACCTGGTAGACATACCGCGGTTCTGTTCCATCTGTTTTCATTTCAAGTTTCCAGTTTGCCTAAGAATCACCGAATAAAAGGACTTCACTTGGGAGTATTCTCCATCTAATGATCCATTCCTGATGTTCAGTCCTTTGGGAGAGCGTCCCTGGCTTAACAATGGACAACTGGGTAACTGTCCAGTCCCAGCTTATCTTAACATATGGCCTTACCTGCCTATGTGCTTATTCTAATCAACCCAGTAACTCAAAACAATTGGGACGGAAACAATTTATAATTAGCCATCTGGCATCGCTTTTGTTTCTGGCGACTGCACTGCAATCCAAAGCTTACATAGTTCTCACTTCCACATTCCACAAACAATTTCTTCAATTGCCTTAAAATTAAATCCCTCAAATTGATTAATCTTGTGTTGTTTCAGTGGCCTTACTTGCGAATAATAACCAGACATGCAGTGGATCGTTGACTGTACGTGATTTTGTCAGGTAGATCCAGTCGCTTTTATATCGTGTGTTTAATTAATCGAGTGATTTTCAGGTATTTTATTTCTTCCCTTTTCAAAGTGCTACCGCGGACTAAATATATTTGGCCCATTATAACGTGTTATCATAATACACTATCATTTCACAGTATTCGAATCCCATTATTTGAACGTGCTCTGACTTAATAGAAGCGTTTATGTTACACGCATTATGTGGATTAGTTGTAAAATTACAATATCGTTATACGATTCCTTTTATTTTGACTCTTGTTTTTTACCTCTTTGTTTTTCCTTGGTAATTTTTAGACTTAGTTTGTATTAGATCAATACTGTGTCTTTCGTTTCTTGAATGGTGGGTCCTTCTAAACGTGCATCCACGACAAGACCTTTTTAAAGTCTGATAGATCACACGTATAGATACCCAAGAGGGATATCCAAGAGAGCTGCCCAAGGAGGCAACACGCAATCACCCCAACGTCACAGTTTTCTTTGCATCTATTGCATTTCTTCCTTCTGTGACTTAGTACAAAGGTTCCTATCTTTTTGGCAGGTGTGTGTATTATTACTAGAATTTTTAAACACTTCGCAAACAGAATTTTGTTGATGATACAATAGCTTTCTTTTTGCGAGTTAGATGGTGGCTTTCGTCTTGTTTAATCTGATTATTGAATGAATAATTTCCGAATGGACATTTGATCTAATTTCTCATTTAATGGTTCTGTTATATTTCAGATTGGATCTTAGTGTTTTGCGTGATCTTGTGAAAGTAGTAACAGGCTGGCAAAAGAGAGAGAAGGAATAACCAACTTCCTTCATCAATATAGTCGAGAAGGACGCTGTCTGTAAGAAGACGAAAAAGGAAAAACTAGAAGAGGAGATTCTGTGGTTTTAGTAATTCTCGTGACGTCAGAGGCACGAAGTCCATACGTCACTTCCAGCCCATCTTACGCTTAGAAACAAGAAAAAGGTGTCTTAATAAGGTGTCTTAATATTTATTAGCTATTATATTAAAGAAAATAAAGAATAATATTAAGAAAACGAAAATAAATTGCATTTTTTCTATATATTTCTATAAAATGAGTACCGTTGATGAAATGGGAACGATCCTTTTATGAATTTTATGGGCAATGAAGTGAAGACAATGAATTTTTTAATTAATGAATCACGAGGGGATGTCATGCCAAACACAGCAACAAGAAATTGATTGTCCCTATCTTATACAATTATTCACTGTTCTTAAAATGGACTCTTCTGTCCAAGAAAAGTGTCCCCGAAATCCAAATCTGGAGCACCAAAGCTGTCCCTAATAAATGTCATCATATTGCCAAAGGATACACACAGTCACTAACAGAAGGCCAAAAACAAGAAGTTATCCATTGTGGACACTGGTGGTACCAGAAAGTAAATTATGTAGCGCATTATAATTGCTTGTATTTTATACAGTATTTAATTCATTATTAGATTATTTTAACCAACAAAAATTATACTCCACCCTAATCCAAGCATTCATTTCATTCAAAGTACTGCCATCTACCGTTAAATAAAGTTAACAGACAGCAGCGTTTTCAAGCATTTGAATAGATCTTGTTGGAGTAACATACTCTGCCATCCTATTCATCTTTGTGCTATCAGCGAACGTACGCTTTAAGTAACTACATCTATAAGTAACATCTTTAAGTAACTACATTCCTTCACTGTTGAAAAAAAGCCGTGAATTAGGGTTGAATTTGAAAGTGTCTGCAATTCTGCCCAGACACGATAGCAGGGAGTATATGATGAGAGCCTTGTCGATCAATTCGGCCCTGAAAAGATTGTGCAGGTCTCAAGGGGTAGAATTTTTTTCAGCCTGGACTGTACTTGTTAACAGGAGAGACTGCTTCTACAGGGATGGGATACACTTAAATAGAAAGGGTGCAAGAATGTTTGCTGACGATATCGAGGCAGAGTTAGGTGGGTCGGAAAACTGCTAGGTTCGGGGGATACAAGGACTAAAAGATTAACAGTAGCCACTGGAAGAGGTGAAAGTGATTCTTGCACTGCTTCTATTGGAATGAGCCGCAGCCTGGAAAACAAGATGCAGGATATTTCAGAGACTGCTGGGAGTCATTGCGGTACAAGTAAACACATGGGTTGTGTTAGGGTAGCCAAGAATAGAAACAGGTGCATGTATACCTGCGTGTACACCAATGCTAGGAGTTTGGTAAATAAATTTGATGAATTTGAGGTATTGCTCAAAACATCAAAGGCAGATATTGTTGGGATATCAGAGACGTGGTGTCACACAGATATAAGGGATGCAGAACTGCAATTTGGGGAGTACAACGTCTACAGAAAGGATAGACAGGACAGGAAGAGAGGAGGGGGTTATGCTATTAGTTAAGAAATACATAAAAACCAAGGAAGTGAAGCCAGTCGACATCGCTGGACAGTGCAGTGTGGAGTCAGTTTGGTGTGACATAAACATTGGGAGATCAAAATTGAGAGTAGGAGTGTGCTATAGGCCTAATGACTCTGATGAGTATAACAAGGAACTGTACAGGGAAATAGAGTGGGCCAGTAAATCAGAGTGTCTTATAATGGGGGATTTTAATTTCCCAGATATTGACTGGAATTTGTTGCTTGGTCACTCGCACACTAGCAGGGCTTTTCTGAATTTATTGGATGATTGTTTTCTACACCAGCATGTTCGTGAGGCAACAAGAGGGAGCAATATTCTTGATCTGATTATCAGTAGTGATTCTTCATGCATTAAGAATCTGCAGATAAATGTACCACTAGGACTAGGTGGCAGTGATCACAGTGTGTTGAAGTGGAATTTACTCAAGGAGGTAACTACCATCAGGGGTAAAGGGAAGGGTTTTTGTTTTCATAAAGGCAACTATGATGGTCTGAGACAGTATTTAAATTCTATACAGTGGGACCAACTGATGATGTTACCAACAGCAAACTCAAAATGAGAAGCATTCAAGAAACTAATCTTGGAGGCTACCAGGCTTTACATACCAACTAAGAAATATTGTTCAAGGTTTAGGCCTAAATGGTTGTCAGATGAACTAATGAGACATGTGGCAGAGAAGAAAAATGCATGGGATACATACAAATTAATGGGTGACATGGAAGCCTATGATAGATATAAGTTGGTCTGTAACCAAGTCACAAAGGAGATTAGGCAGGCAAAGGCAGACTACGAAAAATCCTTGGCAAAAAATGCAAAGAAAAACAGAAAAGAGTTCTTTACCTATTTAAACTCAAGAAGGAAAGGGATGAATCAGATTGGTCCACTGGATATTGATGGTTCAACAGTTGAGGATCCTGCTCAGGTGACTAACAATCTAAACGAGTATTTTGCATCTACATTCACGCATGAGGAGTTATTCAGGAAGGAGAATGATGTAGGTAAAGTAAACATTGGCAGTGAGCTGGATGATTTTGTAATAACTGAGAGGAAAGTGGAGGAGAGATTGTTGAGGATAAACATAAAAAAGGCACCTGGGGTGGATGGGATCTATCCAGTTATATTAAAGGAGGCAGCAAAGGAAGTAAGCAAACCCCTAGCCATAATTATGAGAGCTTCTTTGGACTCAGGGGAGGTACCCATAGACTGGAGATGTGCAAATGTAACCCCAATTCACAAAGGAGGATCAAAGGCTGACACAAGTAATTATAGACCTGTTAGTTTAACTTCTGTTCCAGGTAAATTAATGGAGGTACTGGTTAAAGAAGCACTGCAGGATCATCTGGACAAGAATTCAATTATAGCTCAGACGCAGCATGGTTTTGTTAAGGGCAGGTCTTGCCTGACTAATTTGATTGGATACTATGATGTAGTCACAAAAGAACTGGATGCAGGGAATAACTTTGATATTATATATTTGGATCTTAGAAAGGCTTTTGATACTGTTGCACATGGAAGACTGCTGCACAAATTGCAGCAGTGTGGCATTGGAGGCAAATTGCTGCTATGGATAAAGGGATGGTTGAGTGGCAGAAGACAGAGTGTGGTAATCAATGGACACTGCTCAACGTGGACTAATGTTATTAGTGGAGTTCCTCAGGGTTCAGTGTTGGGTCCGTTGTTGTTTTCGGTGTTTATGAATGATATTGATGATGGGATATCAAGTTTAATGTCCAAGTTTGCAGATGATACAAAGGTTGGCAGGGTTGTTAAGGACACCACTGACGCTATGCTGCTGCAACAGGATCTGGAAAGGTTGAACAGATGGGCTGAGAGGTGGCAAATGAAGTTTAACATTGACAAATGTAAAGTACTACATATGGGAAACAGTAACCCCAGAGCAATGTATCAACTCTGCGGTACTACACTGACAGTGGTGGAGAATGAAAAGGACCTGGGGGTAATTGTGCAGGCAGATATGAAGTTCTCTGAGCGACGAGCTGCAAGACGAGCTGCAAGAGTAGCTCATGGTGTCTTGTCAATGATATACAGGAATTTTTCTAGCAGGGATAAGGAGGTGATTATTCCCTTGTATATGGCAATGGTTAGGCCACATCTTGAATACTGTATACAGGTCTGGAGGCCTCATTTCAAGAAGGATGTAGAGCTGCTGGAACGGGTACAGAGAAGGGCAACAAGATTAGTGAATGGAACAAAGGGGTGCTCTTACGAAGAAAGGCTTAAGTTTTGCAAATTACAGAGTCTGGCGACTAGGCACCGGCGAGGTGATCTGATAGAAGTGTACAAGGCTTTGAATGGTTTGAGCATGCTCAATGCCAATGGGATTCTTAATCTTTCTCAGAATAATCACCTCAGAGGGCATAAATTCAAATTGAGGAAGGACGGATGTCGGATAGATGTGCGGAAATTTGCCTTTGGCCAGCGGGTGGTTGGGTGGTGGAACCGACTTCCATCACTTGTTGTTGAAGTTGATAACCTAAACAAATTTACGGCTCAACTGGACAGATATTTCGAGCGAACGGAGGGGTGAAATGGAAGTGTTTTTTTTTTTTTTTTTTTGGCTGATGCTGAATAAGCTTACTTTCTTGCATCATATGCCTCTACTAATGCTAATGCTATATCATTAAAAATTATTAAAATCAGTAAGGATCCAACTCTGTCGGACTCCACTCATAGCATTAATCCATGGATAGCGCTGGTCATTCGTAGTTATTCTCCGTCCCCTGCCATTTAACCAACCCTTTATCCACAGAAGGTCCTAATTTGCCGTTAATGTCCCAATTTATACAAAAATCGTTAGTAGCTAATCAACTTAGTCAGACACGATCTCCCATTAACAAACAGATTCGTGATTCCTTTATAAATTCCTTCCTTTCCTTTCCTTTCCTTTCCGATGATCTTTCCTTAAATAGGAGCCCCATATTCTTTTCCCAAACAGAAGCCAAACAGGTCTGTAGTTCTTTCGCTCTTTGAATCACCTTTCTGGACAAGAGAGACATTTGCAATTCTCAATCTGTAGGGACCTCTTGTGAATCCAAGGATACTCCATTATTACAGTTAAAGGCTGCCAGCGTAGAACGTAGAAATCTTGGATATGTTTCTCGAGTTATTCAGATAAAATTTTTGCAAGGTGGATGGTTTCGTTGATGTCGACTTGAAAGAATCCATCGCACTGCGGGTAAAACGGAAGAAGTGCAGTGTGAAGTTGGTCAGATAGGACAGAAAGATATTCATTGGAAGTAACAGAACCTTCTAACGGTATGAGTGGATCCAGTCCGTATCAACAGAACGTGCCCCAAACATGATACCACCTCTAGCCGATGGAGTGGTGGACACGAAACAGTCTAGATGCATGAGGTTCAGGCAACAATTTTACTCTACTATTCGTACAAAAAAGCATAAATTGAGACTCGTCAGACCACGTGATATTCTTCCGCCAATTCAATCTAGTCTTGTTGTTGGCGGCGCCATTCCAGTCCAATGTTTCGATTTTTTAAACAAAAAATTGTCTTTCCTATAGGCACACGACTACCAAATCCCAGACCCTTCTACTCCCACAGCATAGTTCATTTGGAAATGGGCCTTTATTTGTCTAAACTGAATTTTGAGGTAATTTACCTCAATCTGGGCTTTCTATTCTGACGCTCAGTTAGGATTAAATAAACCCTTTCTCATTCTTGGAGTTCCAACCTTCTGCCACATTTCTTCCTTTTAGAACTGCATTCTCCTTTCACTCATTGTATACTTTTAAGATGGTAAGTATAACACACCAGCGATTTCTTTTGTTTCTCAATTGCTGCTCTTCCTAAACGCGCACCAAGCATAATACCTTTCTGAAAATCAGAAAACTCATCTGTTTTTCCCATGACTGAATCGACTAATAATCCCCAGAAAAGCGAACAACAACAACAAACTAATATTTTTAGGCCACCCAAATAACTAAATTCATCTGCTGTGCACTGTGTATTATGTTTGTAAATTGCATGTGTGTTCTGTGGTGGATTTCTCTGTTTTCGTGGACGAAAAATCCCAGTTTCTGGAGGGAAAAACCTTGCTGTCTAAGCCTGGGACCAATTAACTCAGCCATGGAGTGAAAAAAGCCCATTAAAGTTCCTCGCGTCATCGACGGGATTCGAACCCGAGCCTTTTCCACCCGGTTTGGGGACAAAAAAGCGAACAGTATTCATTTGATACCAAGGACCTTGAGATTATATCATGTGGCAACTGATATTCGCATACCGTATAATTTAATTATCTGTTGACGCCAAATGCAAAAGGTTTTAATTTTTGTGATTATGTAAAGTAATAATAGCATAACAATCTAATAATGTAATTATGCAGTTATATCGAATCTTCTAAATAAATATATTTAAATATTCAATATTCATAGTTTGTGTATACTGAATATACACTTCATCGTCCAATGCTGATGTTCTTGAGCTCATTGTCATCTTGCTTTCTGTTTTTTTGCTGACACCAGTTAAGTCTTCGGCTGCTATTTCCTCATTGGTGAAAAATTACGATGACTGGAGTCCACATGGGTAGCACAGTTGGTAGGATCGTCGCCCTCTACCTCACCTAGGTGGAATGGACCTAAGTTCGAATCCCCTTGATGATATGAAGAATTTTCATGGGCCTTTTGGCTGAATTTGTTGGTCAGGATTTTTCTCCCAGAAACTCAGATATCTATTCGTGCAAACAGCAAATTGGCCACAGAACAGGCACAATTTACAAACATATAAGGTGCAATATGGCCTAAATTGCTAAAGCACCATAAAAATAACCGACCAGCAGGTGGATTCAATTTTAAATTAAATTCATTATCATTGAAGTTTAATAGATGAATGTTGTTCAAACCATAAATGCTTCAATTGACATTCATTATGAGATTCATTATTCAATTACAAAGTTTAAAAATGTATAAGATCGTGGTACAAATAAAATTTAAAAATAAATTTAAGTAATTAATCTTAAATAAACTCCGGGCTAAAATTTTGGAATCAGGTTTCGTTTTTCTTAATTTTCAAAGTTTTTATAAAAATAGGACTAACTGGTTTGCCAATTTTATTAAAATATTTTGTATTCTTTATAAAAATCAAAAAAATTAAATAATATTTAAGAAATTTCTTGAATATTCGAGAATATTTCAGAAAGGTGTAGAAGACTCCTTAATATGGTAGATAAACGTAGATGATGCCTGAATGTGGTAAAACGTTGTGAATGATTCTAGAATATTCTAGAAAGTGAGAATACCGTTTCAATATTATAGAATGTATTCAATCTATATGAAGAAAGCTATTCCATGAGGGGTATTGGCAAAAAAAAACTAGGAGTTTCATTTAAAGTACAAACTACCATTGGACGATTCAAGGAGACTGGTAGTTTAAAGGTGCACAAACAACGATCAGGACGACCGCGCATAACAACGAAGTACAAGTCAAGACCATAACACTGATTTCTAAACGCAATCCACCACTTACTGCACCTGAAATCTGAGCTAAGGTCAACAGGAACTGAAAAACTTTCTTGTCTACACTACATCCACTGGAAAACTTTGTTTTAAACAAGCAGAACTTCATCGTGCAGCCTCTGAAAAATCTTATTAAATCTGAAAATCGAAAGAAACAGTTGACTTTGGCTAAGAGCTATCAACATTGGACAACTGAAGAGTGAAAAGCCTACTGTGGACGAATGAATTCAAATCTGAAAGTTTTGGATGCGAGCATAGTTTATGTGAGACGATCAACTGAATAAAACACGGTGCCACACTGTTTAGAGTCTACAGTCAAGAACGGTGGTGATTCCATCATGATTTGGGTTGCTTCTCTTTTTTCTGGGGTGGATAACATTATCAGAATTGAAGGAATTTTAAGAAAAGAAGGCTATAAAAACATTCTTGAACACAATGCGATATCCTGTGGACTCCGATTCTGTAGAAGAAATTTTATATCTCAACTAGACAGTGACCTGAATTACAATTCTAAGTTGCGCAGGGACTTTCTATCAACTTAACAACAGGAGGGGGTATTACAAATTATGGTGTCGCCACCCCAATAGAACTTAAACCCGATAGAACTTTTATGGGATCATCTAGAGTGTCAAGTCCATAAAGTCTGCCCATCTTCACGAAATTTATAGGAAACCTTGCAGATCACTTGGATAATCTTATTCAAGACATTATTAGATACTCTTATAAAAAAATTAATCGCCAGAATGCAAGAATGTGAAATGCAGTGATAAAATCTTGTGGAGGATATTTTGATGAAAAATCATTTCGTTGTTTATATTAATCAATTCAATATTTTTGCTGAAATTTTTTCAATACGTATAAAAAAAAAACCCTTGTGTATTTAGTTTTTCGTAATAGTTTGGAAATACAAATTTATGAACTTAAAACATTCACCTGATTGTGAATGGTGGAACGGATTTTGCCAATATCCATGCAAAGAGGCTCTTTCGGTTCACGTTACCGACCTTTGGAAAAATTCCTTAAAAAAGTTGCAACTGTATTCTTGACATTTGCCTAATCTGTCTAAGTAAGCTCATCTAATCGTCTAACTTATGTGTTTTTAAATGCTTGCCCAATTTCCTATGACATCTCATTGATTCTCCATATACTTCTCAACCAATATTGGTCCAGACCAGAAATTCGAAACTTATATTTAAGTAGTGACCATAACAAAAGGTTTTTGACTTAAGCTCTCGTGGGTAGCACAGTTGGTAGAATCTCTGTCCTCCCCACACTAGGTGGAAAAGACCTGAGTTTGAGTTCCGTCTTCAACGTCGGGAATTTTTACAGGGCTTTTTCACAACGTGGCTGAGTTAGTCGATCTCAGGCGAGGGTAGCATGGTTATTCCTCCCGGAAACTAAAGTTTTTCTTTCAGCAAACAGAAAATCGACCACAGAATACATTCCATTGTGTGCAGTATAAAGTCAGTTCAAAAGAATAGAAAGACTCAATAACAAAGACGACGCAACAAATCAAAATTCTTTATTGATTGAACCTTTACAAGTGTTGAGTGGGAAGAGCTCATCACCACTGTCTATGCACTAGTATTTTAACTACAGGATCTTCTTTTTTTAGCTTTCCCCCTTTCGCCTTCTTGCAGACAGCGTTCTTCTCTACTGTGATGATGATGAAGTTGGTTATTCTTTCACTCTCTTCTGCCAGCCTGTTCCTACTCGCACAAAGTCACGCAAAACACTAAGATCCAATCTGAAATTTAACGGTACCGTGAGAAAATGGCATCAAACGTCCATGCGAAATTATTCTTGTAATAATCCGAATGAAAAATACGAAAAACAGCCCACTAGCTAATTGTAAATATTTATCAACAAAATAATATAATTTCTTTCCTGAAAGTTTTAAAAATTCTAGTCATAATATATTTTTCTGCCAACGAGTATATTATATGTTATATCAAATCTCTAGCCAAGAAAAATTCAAGAACTTCATGAAATGGAGACTGCAATTAAATTTCGTACAATTTTTAATTGGTGTTCAAGATAATGCTCGAAATAAAATATTTTTAATTAACCAATTATACGGGAAATCTGTAGCAATTTACGTGGTAATTTAATTTTAATAATTTACTGTGGAGAAATTCAATCAACTTTTTTTCATGTAGCTTCCTAAGTTTCGTTTTGGTCTCCATTATAATTATCGCAGAGAAACAAACAATAGGAGGCTGAAGCTTTCTTTTGTGGAGTGCGAAGAAAGGCCAATGACCCTCAGCCATCTGTTGTTTTTCCGCGGTTGATTCGTGCAGCTAATTAGCTGCATGAGGAGTTATAATGTTGGAAAATTGGTTGCAGAAATTAAATCAATTGTTTGTGCTAGTCTGTAAGTCGATGCTTATGGAAGAGATTAACCTAAGATTAAATCAAGGATAAATTTTTATAGCTGTACCCACACTGGGCAATTTCTTTCTTCGTCCTCAGCTGTTCTGAAATGGTGTAAGGCTGGTCACTGGCTTGCATAAGCACGGTATGATCAGCCACATAGCACTAATTTTTTGGATGAAAGCCTTGTGGATTAATTCTAGAGTAGGAGGACTCTACAAGGATTATGAAGAAATGTGTTTCTCAGGATCGAATTCACTTGAACCACAGAAACCACAAGTCACAGAACCAGCTATAAATATGCACACTGGGCTTCGAATTGCAAAAGTGGGCATGAAAGATGACAAGTTCAACAGAATTATTTCAGCAGTTCAACAGATTTGTTCACCTCAACACATGCTAGACACCGATTAACATGGTGTAAGGAACGCGAATCTTGGACTGCAGAGTAGTGGAAAACAGTCCTATGGACAGAGGAGTCGAAGTTCACACTCTACCAGTCTGATGGCCGTTCCTGGGTGTGGCGAATGCCAGGGGAACAGTTCCTTCCTGATTGATCCTCCCAATAATGAAGTTTGGTGGAGGCAGTGTTATGGAGCTCCTTTCATGGTTTGGCTTGGGCCCATTAGTCGTTATCGGCAAAACCATGAATGCTGTGCAATACCAGGACAACCTGGACATTTATATGGCAATACTTAGGGGAAGGCAATGCCTATATCAGCAAGACAACGCACCATGTCATACTGCTCGGGTCGTAACAGAGTGGTTTGAGGACATTGGCGTGGAAAAGTTGGATTGGCTAACCCAGAGTCTGATCAGAAACCTATGGAGCATCCAATCTTGGATGTGTTGGATCGTCGGGTACGTGCACGCCGAGATTGCCCAAAGAACAAGGCCGAACTGGTGACTGCGTTAAAGGCCGAGTGGAGGATCATATCACCTGACATTTATAAAAATGCTGGTTGAGAGTATGCCACGAAGATTGAAGGCCATTATAAAAGAAAAAGGTTTCAGTACAAAATATTAAATGACACAATAAAAGCTCTCATTTTTCTAAAGGCAGGTGTCCGGATATTAATGGTAGGGCAGTGTAATTGACATACCGATTTCAAAGAAGCAAAAATCTGAAAATCTGTTGAAGTTGAGAGAGCATAAAGTCCCAGGGGCAGATGTTGCACATTCAGATATACTGAAAGAGGCGATTGGCGAGTGGACCCGATCATTAGTAATGTTAATCAAATTATTAACATATACAGTTTTTATACAGTCTCATATACAGTTTTTAAAAAGTTATTTAAAATTTCAATTTTAGAATATTTAACTTTTCTTATATCAATTCATTGTCTGTTATCTTTGTATAACAACAGCATAAAAAAACAAACTCACCTAGACTTTCCCGTCCCATCTCTACCAAGGTCCATGTCGAATATACCTCTAAATAAAAAATTGAATTCAGTAAATAAATACAATTCAAACTAATCAATGAGTGAAGATATTAATCATCTTTAGTTAAACCTAATTAAATGCACGCAACGAGTTTAAATTTCTTTTAGTAGTCTAGTATTATTGAAACTATTTAAACTATGAAGAGGATCACCAAGTAACCAGATTTTATTTATTACATTACATAAAAGGTACCAATCGAAACCATTTGGCTTCGTTTCATCAGAAGTCAAATATTGGTTTATATCTTAATGGAATGATCCTCCTGGTATATGAATATCAGATACAAGCAACCGAAAGGAAATAGTAATTATTATTTATAATTAATGCGGGGAAACTGTCATAACGTTGGACCATTTCAAGTGTTTATATTTATGAGATATTCTGACTAACCAAAACATCAACTCGTTCTGCAACGTTCCATGCAAACTTACGGTATACGAACGTCGACACTGTACGGTTTTCCGTTGTCAGTACGACGAATTCTGTCTGCTCTTACAGGATGTGAACCCGCTTCGACTTCTGCAGGTTTCGCCTTGATTTCCACAAGCAACGTCATCAAACAAGCCATCAAGATCAGTGGTGCTTTCATCTCTGAAGTGGTTTAAATGATGGAATGAAGACTGGAATAAAAGAAAGAACATCTGATTAAAAATAATGAATCATGAACTCATTTAAAGTCCCTTATTGAATTTCATTTTGAATTTATTAATTAAATTTAATTTATTTCCTTATTTAAAGTTTTGAATTTCATTTATATATTGAAATAATAATAATAGTTGTATTACTGTATGAACAAAGCAACGATAACTTCCCAAAGGAAGATTGACCACGGTAAGTGTTTGACTAAAGAAATTTGGTCGGACATAACTTCCCTTAACGAACTCATGCTAGTAACTATTAAATCTAAACCCGTTAAACTCATCTGCCATTTCTGCTGGACTTTCTATTAATCTTAAATCCCTTGAGACTCCATGATCTTCGCTACCACAGAAGTCAACCCCCCTGGCTTCTAATCACCGCCTCTTCAGCAACACCTTTAAGGAGTGATGAGTAGTATTTCTTCAGTCTAGGGGAATCTTTCTGGAGTCTAATCATGCTCTCATTAACGGTTTGATCATGAAGTCTTTTTAATTACAACTAATTATATATAATCAATCCCTGGAGTGTTCCCCCTCCTTCAACCTCGGTAGCTTTTTTAACAAACGCTTCTATGAGATCATTATATCACCTTTATTTTACCGTAATCTGATTCTTTAATGTTCCCCAAAAGATTCCAGATTTTGACTGTACATATCTGTTCAACTCAACAGACACTTTTTCTAGGCTTTCTACGGACCTTTAAATCCCTTGAGCATTTTCAATAGCATATTTGCATACGATATTGTACAGTAGTCACTCCAGTATCGAACCCAAGAAATATCTCTTTCCATTATAGTCTTCCTTCTTGAAACTGAAACTCCCACTTAACCTTTAACAACATAGACTTTAGATACAAGGGATTCTATGGTATTGTGGTCATTTCTTCTTACTCTCAAGTTTCTAATATAGTTAAGCTCCTTAATAAGAACCAGATCCAGGTGATAAGTTCTTGGACATGATCAAAGAAGTTATATGTTCTCCTTAACTCGGGAAAAAATATCATAAATTATAGCGAAATAGTTATATTTCAATAATATGTAATCAGCATACCTGTAATTGTCCTTAAAAATGTTTGCTACTAAGGAATTTTCTCTTGTATTCCTGCTCACTCTTCCTCACAAGGAACCAGCAATGATACCTCGTCATTACAGGATCCCAGCGACCTTGGTACAACTCACATTTCCCAGATTTACGGGGAAAATTCGAGTTAGGAATGGAGAAAATGAATTTTCAACGACATTCGACAGCCCATGTTTTTGTAGCACTCGAGTAAATTAGACACTAACATGTGATAGTTTTCTTCTTTCCTATTATTCCAAAAAACCCTACACTACCGCCTTAAATGATCGCCAAGCTGCCAATCTAACCTCCTTTAACTGAGTTTCAAACCCATCGTCTTTCAGCAGTTACCTAATTTGGGATCCTACGAGAATTGCTTCCTTGAGTTTGGCATATGTTAAATTAGGAAACACACTTCTCAAGTTTGGAAATCCGTTACCTTCTTTATCTAGTTACTTCACGAAATTTTTCATCAATCCAAATTTTATGTGCATGGGTGGAAGAAGAACCTTGTTTGATTACACTAAAGGAATATATTTTACATTCCATTGTCCTGGTATGAACTCGTCCCCTTTGTCCCAATGTTGCACAACATAATACACCATTCCTCTAACTTAGTACGACACCTAGTTCTTTCAGTAGTCCAATAATGTCTTTGCAAAGACACATACTGTCCTTCGTAGCAAAATATTTCAAAAAATTTCATGTCTTTTTCGAATCACTGAAATCATTGCACCTGTTGCGAGTATATTCCACTACTGAAATCTAGAACCTAAGAGTTCAGCTTCTTTCGGCAAATTTAAGTCTCGAACCAAATCATTTAACTCATCTTGTTTTATTAAATGTACCTCACTACCTGAACGTACAGGCTGATAGTCGACATCTTGTGAAGTGGAGGCTTCCGAGGAATCCTCAACTTGTAATCACTATTATCTTCCCCACTACTGTTTGGAGAATAGATTTACAACCCCGAGGACATGTCATGATCAGTTAATACTTGGAAAACCTTGGCACGCCTACAAAAATCCTCACCAAAAACGCTGTGATCTTCAAATTATAAATTGTTACATCGGAATTTGAACCCAAGAACCATCTAAAATTAAGAGAACGAGCTTATATCTCTTAAAATAAATCGGTATGCCCTACATTACTGGCTAGATTATGCGAAACTGGCACGTTGGTAAAATAATTCGATAGATAGAAATGCTAATCACCTTGTATTATGCCCCAAAGATTACATTGAGTTATACGCTAATACACTCAATAGTACGAAGCTATTGGCTTAAGTCTTCAAAGACTCACCCTTTTCCGAATAAATCTCCAACTAACCTTGCTGTTCAGAGGTGAACAGATCATATGATAAGAAGCCTTCACTTTCTAATGTATCTTGGCAACTTTCCTCCTATAAATACATAACCTTTCCTTTAAAAAAAAATAGATAAAATAAAATAATTTATGTCAGAACGCAGTGCGCCCTCTATACAATACATGAACGATAGGAATGGCATAATATAACTAAAGGGCAGATTGTAATTTGGATAAACGTTGTTGTTGAAAGCTTTATTGCGAGAATGAAGAGAAGAGTGAACATAAAGAAAACTGGTTGTTGCTTGGTGGGCCTCACTGCTGACGTCAAGAATACCGAGAATGAGTCATTCTCCAAAATGTTGTTGCTTTTAAAAATAACTAATAGTAGATACAAACTGAACAAAATTAATCTGTCTGTTGTGAATAATATAACTGAAAATTAATAATAAACAAAATAAAAAGTGAATAAACGTTGACTACTATGAATGACACATTTTAAACATGCTATAATATATTTACAACCAATCAGATTTGATGAAATATTCAAAGGATGAGAAATTCAAAGAATCTGTCTCATTCTGATATTTTTTGAAAATAAGTAAAAGATCAAAGGGCGATAAACTAATTTTAATTATTCTACATTTTTATCCCTGACGTGTCATAACGAGAACAGCAGCGCCCAGTTGGAAAGTTTACAACCCGATAAATGAGAACGAACTTCACTAATTAGGGAATCTAAATTATTCAGAAATTAAGTGCACAGGATGGTTGTTATGTCAGCTGTTATTGTTGGTTGAGGAACTCTTTGACTATCATGCAGGTGTTCAGGATTGCGATTTGTGGAGTTCCTTGTATATGTTCTCTGGGAGACTTAATGCTGCTAGGCTATTATGTAGGGTCTTTGGCACCATTTCGGTGGTTGACACGATAATCGGGATGGTCGTTATGCCTTGTTGCATATACCACATCTATTTGCTCTCCAGTCTTAGGTCCGTGTAATTCCTGATCTTTTCCTCGTGGGTCTTCTGAAGGTTTCCGGTGTTGGATACTGCAATGTTGATCAGATAGATAGCCTTTGCCCCCTTGTTCAGAAGGGATATGTCCGTTCTGTTGTGTGGGATTGTCTTGTCTGTTATTATGTTGCAGTTCCAGTACAAGTTGTGGGTTTGGAGCTATAGCACGGCCTGTATTTCGCACTTATAATAAGGTACACTTTCTTTGAGCAACTAGGATTTCTTCACTAGCTTCTGATGTGTTATGCTGGTGACGTGATCATGTGTACGTGTGTACTCTGTCTGGGTGATCCCAGACGGAGTACACACGTACATAGACACACGTACACACCGCCTTACATTCTGCGGTAATGTGTTGGACCGTTTGTGAGGGCAGCTGGCATCATCGGCATGTGTCATCTGACGCTAGGCTTCATTTTCTATAGTTCTGATGTTGGTAATCTGGCCTTGGATGGAGAGCACGAACCCATCAGGATCAAGGAAGAGCGTCTCGGTCATGAGTGATGCATTGGAAGCCACTTTATCTATGTGATGTTGATGGAGGTCATTTAGTGTCTATCATGACGTCTTCTTTGCCTATTTTTATCTTCGTTTCTTCCGTCTGGGTGAAAGGATTAGGAGACGAAATCTCCTAATCTGCCATCGGTTTCTCTTCTTTAAGGCCTAGTAGAGTGGCATTGTGTTTTTCTGGAAGCAATCCTTCATGTTCTCTATCGCTTTCTTTTGTCGCTCGATGAAGTCTATCAACCCCCTTCCACCTTCTTTCCGAGCTATGATCAATCTCTATACGGCCGAGTTCAGCTGGTTGGCGGCTTTTAGTCATCAGTGTCCTTTTCTTTCTAATAGTATATTCTATGGTCTCGAAGGAGTATCTTAGCACTGGGACTGCATATGTGTTTATCGCTTTAACTGTGTTCCCCTCCATTCAGCTTTGCTTTGAGCAGGCTTCTGAGTCTCTGATGGTATTTTTCAGTCAGGTAGGCCTTGATCTTCTTGTGTTCTAACTGCTGATCCTGCATCATCCTCTTTATTTCGCCGGGTTTCATGTAACTTGGTCCTGCCCCTTCAGGTATGTGATTCCTTAAATAAGAAACTCTGGTATTTCTCGGTTACTCCCCCTGTCATTACTTCGATCACTTTACCAGTCTGTAGCTGGTAGTTTCGGCCGACTAATTTCCCATGATGCAATTCGTGGTTTTGCATTTGTTTAGTCCAAATTCCATTCTGATGTCATCGTTGAATTCTTCGGTGATCCGAAGTAACTGTTGGAGATGCTTCCTGATTCCCGCGTAGTTCTTCTCCTTATGGGGATCGGTCTAGTTGTGATGTTCTCGACCTTGATGATGGTCCTCCATTTCACCATGGTTGCTTGCAGGAAGTTTATGACTGCGCATTGACTTTGTAGATCTTCAGCGTCTCTGTTAGCCAGCAATGAGGCACGAAGTCGATAGCGTTGTTGTAGTCCATGTAGGCCGTATACAGATTGCAATGCATCCGCTGGGTTTGTTCCATAATTGCTGCATCAATGGTTAACTGCTCCTTGCATCCTTTGCTCATCCGCTTACATCCCTTCTTGAGGTACTGTGGTAATATTTGAAGATTGAAGTGGTCTATGACTTGTCACAGGATTCTACTGGGTCTTTACTTCGGTTATGGCGTAAACCTTTGTGGGGACCATTCCTTCTAATTCTGTTAGGGCCTTTTTCCACTGATCTTCTGTTCTTGATATCATGACCACATCTGTTTTCACTTCAGTTGCCCGGGTTGTATTTCTTTTTGCTCTTCCTCCTCTGGTTCGATGCTGTCCATATTCTTTGTTCTTTGGGGTTGGTCGCTCATCCTGCTTGATTTTTTTCCAAGGTTGCAGGAACTGCCAAGTTCTTCGTGACGACGCTCGTTCTCTGGTCTCTTATTGGCTGATCAGTGAACTGACACACGAGAATCGATCCAACCACTTGATATGCAGTCTCGTCCTTTACGTTTTCATGTCATATCGGTCTCTAGCTTGGTTAGATCGTAGTGTATGTTCACATGATGAAAGTATTCATTTCATTGCTCCTTTATCATTAGTAGTAGTAGTAAAAAAGGGGCTCGATAGCCATGTGGTTAGGACACCGGTCTACCAGCATGATGTACCCGGGTTCGAGCCTCCTTTTGGCAGAAGCAAACACGTCTCCATCAAGCTCGGAGACTGGCATAATAATAATAATAAAAGACATCATGAAAAGTCGTTTCAGCAGTCATATCTTCCCTAAGGTGTAAGTGACGTCTGGTGCAGACAGTGGCGCCATCTTGTGTTGTCCTCGAGAAATAACTATCACTGGACTTAAGCTAAAGAAATCCACCTCCATAGATGGATGATGATGTGGAAGAGAAGTAATAATCAAACTGCATCAAGTGTGGCGCAGGATAAAGTCATTATTATTAATGACATACGATGGTAGTAAGCAAAAAGACTTCCCCACATCACCTGTCTATCCCCTTCAACAATTTGTTTAGTTCTTCTTTGAATTTTTTCAAACTACCAACTTCCACAACAGCAGATGGAAGTTTGTTCCAACAATCAACCTCCTGCTGGCTGAAGGCAAACCTCCGCACATTTATCCTTCAACCATCCTTCTTCAATTTGTATTTAAGCACTCTCGTATGTGTATTGTCAGCAATAGAAAGAATGCCATTAGTATTGAGCTTGCTCAATCCATTCAAAGCTTTAAAGTTCAGCTCGCACTATAAGCAGTAAGAAAGAAAGAAAGGCACGTGGGGTTCTGTCTATGATTCATTGGAATTTCATAAGTAAAGAGAGAGAGAAGGAACTCATTATCCATTTGTATTAGAAGATGGTGTGTCCACACTTGGAACATTGTATCCAGGCCTCTAGTGGCCACATCTAAAAGAACTATAATTTCTGTAGCCAGTGAAAAGAAAAGCAACTAGATTAGTAAAGATCACTAATCATTATCCTTGAGTTCGAGTCCATCAATGAATTTTCCCACCTTTTATACGTCCTTTGCTGAGTGTAAATGCAAATGTTTTAGATCTACTGATTCGTTTTCTAAAAATTTATTATTTAAATTAAAAAGAAATTAATTGGATCTCCATTTAGTTTTTGAATTCTGTTTAACTTTCTTTTAATTTCATTTCTTTGTGTACAATATAACGCCAGTTCAAAGGAACTAGAAAGACTTAATAACAAAGACAAAGCAAATCAAAATTCTTTATTTTAACTTTACGTGTTGTGTGGGAAGATCTCACCACAACCGTTTATTCAATAGTACTTAAATCATAGGATCTTCTTTTCTAGTTTTCTTCTTTTATTCTTCTTGTGGTTATGCTCTTTCTTTCCTTTGCCAGCCTGTTCCTACTTTCACAAGATCACGCAGAACACTAAGGTCCAATCTGAAATTTAACAGTACCATAAATAGGAAGCAACAGCCGTTAAGATTTATAGGTCACACTTTGGAACATTCAAAAACGATTGCCAACGAGTATATTATATCAAATCTCGAGGCAAAAACAAATTAAGAACTTCACGAAATGGAGATTGCAATTACATTTTGTGCAATTTTAAATTGGTGCTTAAAATAAAATATTATTATTAAAGCAATCATCGTTTTCAGAAGAGTTATAATATCACTCCAAGATGGCTAATTATAAATTGTTTCTGTCCTAATTGTTTTGAGTTATTAGGTTGTTTAGAATAAGCACTTAGGCTGTTAAGGCCAAGAGTTGTCCGTCTGTTATGAAAAGCTGGGACTCGGCAGTTATTCAATTGTCCGTTACTAAAGCCAGGGACGCTCTCCCGAATGATTGGGCATCAGAAATGGGTCACTAGATGGAGAATACTCTGGTCACAAATGAAATAATTTTAGTATTATTTGGCATATTGGAAACTTGAAATTGAAATAGATGGATAATCTGCAACGTATACGCTGATTGGACACTTTATTAAAGACGTAATTTTAAATAAAAAATGGAATAAAAATTGTTTTTAATTTGAAAAAATATATATATAAATTAAACTTTAAATTTCGGTTTTAAAATATTTAACTTTTTGGTATCAGTTGATTGTCTGTTATCTTGTAAAACAGCAGCATAAAAAAGCAAACTCACTTAGACTTTCCTGAATCATCTCTAGCAAGGTCCAAGCCGAATATACCTCTAAACAAAGAAATGGAATTCAGTTAATAATACAATTCAAACTGTACTACAAATAAGTGAAAATATTAATCAAGTCATCTTTATTTAAAGCTTTTAATAATTAAATGGACGCAATGAGTTCAAATTACTTTTAGTAGCCTTAAACCCTCTTGGCTTCGATTCTTGAGATGTCGAAGAATGGTTCATATCTTAAGACACAAATTTATATTATAAGGACTTGTAGTGAATTGGGCTAACAGTCTAGTGACCTGTTAGAAAATAATGCAACTTTATCGATGCCCTACGCTAGTTTTATTACAATCAAGCAATAAAAGTGGAGAATAAGTAAATTCTAGTTAATGGAATGGTCCCTGTTATCTGAATATCAGGTGCAAGCAACAGAAAGGAAAGAGTAGTTATTATTTATAATTAATTCAGCGAGATTATTATTATTATAACGTTGGAGCATTTCAATTGGAGTATTTATAAAAATTTCGACTGATCAAAACATCAACTTGTTCTGGAACGTTCCAGTTACAAACTTACGGTACATGAACGTCGACGTTGTACGGTTTTCCATCATCATTACGTCGAATTCTGTCTGCTCTTAGAGGATGTGAACCCGCTTCGACTTCTGCAGGTCTCGCCTTGGTTTCCACAAGCAACGTCATCAAACAAGCTATCAAGATCAGCGGTGCCTTCATGTCTGAAGTGCTTTAAATGATAGACTGGAATAAAAGAAAGAACATCTGATTAAAAATAATGAATCATGAACTCCTTTAAAGTAATTTATCGAATTTCATTTTGAATTTATTTAATTTATTAATTAAATTAACGAAATTCAGTTTATTTATTTAAATTTTTTATTTGAATTTCATCGTTATAACATAATAATAGCTTCCCAAAGTACGAAATTTAAAGATTTACAGAAATCTAAGGGCCTTGTGGGTATAAAAACCGTCCCCCATCGGTTGAAAATACCTGACTTCGAATCCCTTCAATGATGCGAGGAATTTATATGGTTTTTTTTCCACAATGTGGCTGAATTAGTCGGTCTCAGGCGAGGGTAGCGTGGTTTTTCATCCAGCAAGCAACAAATCGACCAGAGCATACACAAAATTTGCAGATACATTACGCACGGTGCAATGTGGCATAAATATAGCTGCCCAACTAAGGACAGCTATGCTTCCCACTTCTAAAGCCATTATGAAATCATCATATCTTCAATTATTAGGCACAATAGGGCAAACGTTTCCAATGCGTCAACAAATTCCAAAACAACACCCACAGACAAGTCCTACGATTAATTACCAAGCTTTGAGGCTCGTTTGTATTATCATCTGTTTTAATAATTGTGTTACATAGTTTCCAGCAGGTGTTTTGGGATAATTCACTTACTGTGCGCTCTGCAAAACCGATGTAAGGAACTGAGGCCTTTTCTTCATCCTATTTCTTCTAACTGTCTGCTCCTGAGTGTGCTATCTTCTGGTACACATCTCAAAAAGGATAGCTCCAAGTGTCCTTCGAAAATAACGATTGTTTCATGAACATCGTGCACAATTTAAATTTAAAATCTTTAATTAATAAAGCAATAAAACTCTGCTGCACTAAATGAAGTTGAGTTCGATTAGTAGAGTTACAAAAAATGATAGGAATGCAGATCAGCTTGTATTATACCCTAAGATTACGTTGAGTTATATGCTAATACACTCAATGGGACAAAGTTATTGGCTTAAGTCTACAAAGACACAAACTCACCCTTTTCAATATTCTTTCCGAATAAATCTCCAACGAAACTTGCGGTTCAAGGGCAAAGAGATAATATGATCAGAAGTCCTCCTCACTTTGTGATGTTCGTTCCAACTTCCCTCCTATAAATATATAAACTTTCCTTTAAAAAAAAATAAAAATACATCAAGGATATGGAATGGCAAAATACAGCTAAAGGGCAGACTGTAATTTTGATAAATGTTGTTGAAAGCTTTAATGAAAGAATGAAGAGGAGAGTGAACATTAAAAAAAAAACTGGTTGGTGCTCCTTAAGCCTCACTGATGACGTCAAGGATACCGAGAATGAGTCATTCTCCGAAATTTCCAGGCTAGCCAATGAGAGCTGTTGCTTTTAAATAGAAGATACATGCAGAACAAAATTAATCTGTTGTTTGTCGAAGTTATTCCGAACAAAATTAATCTGTCGAAGTTATGGTAGTCACTAATATCAGATTGCGATGTTTCCTCTAGGACTGACCAGCTGCAAAACCAAGAAGATTCTTGGTTATGTGGCTGGTCAGGATCTTGTACCTTGTTGGGAGAAGGTGTTTGGCCTGCATTTCGCTGGGTCCCTTGTATCTTGTTCCTTACTTTCAAGTATGTGATTCCTTCAGTAAGAAACTCAAGATTACTTTGTCTACTATGTGCCTATGTGTGCAAGTGAGCTTCTTGTACTAGAAGTTCTGGATGTTATCTAATCCTGGTATTCGCCACTTGCGAGCTTTTCTGACCGCTTGTTGTCTAATTCTACCCAGAAGGCCGGGCTGTTATGTCTTACTTTACTGCTTCATATGTTGTTCCAGAATTCCTTTGTCGCCTGAGGCTTCGGTGGTACGTTGCCTTCTTTCCTCCCTTGTCCGATTCTCTTCTTTGGTTTTTATTGAAATCTCTTTTTGTTATTTCCCTATGGGAAATCTCTTTTTATCGGCTTAGTCTCTTGATGAGTGCGACGAGGTTCTGCTTTAGTGTCTAAGTATTCACCTATTCTCTGAATCTTGGTCTCATGTCTTTGAGGATGCTCTTCACTTTTCCAATTAACTTCTGACTTCTATATTACTCCTTTTATACCGAGTCAAATTTCTTATCTTTACTCTTAGTTTTCTATATTTTGCTGAGGCCTTCTTTCCCAAGCTGGAGGTTCCTTGTTTTTTTTCGTTTCTTTGGCAGCCGTCTTTAGTTTCGCTTTCATTGATCCTAGTGGCTGCTATGGTAGTGCTGTATAGGGCTGTGTGGATGGCATACAGTATACTGTACCGTTTTTGTTAAGATACTGTGGTATTATTTGCAGATTGCAAATTTACACATCACGCCCTCTGTCCCTTCATCGATGTCATTTAAGAAAACCAAAAACAACAGTGGTCCTAATATTGATCCTTGGAGAACCCCACTTCTTACATTAACCCGTTCTGAGGAATAACCATTTATCACAACCCTCTGCCTCCTGCCCTGAAGCCATTATGTTATCCATCTAAGGAATTTTCCTGATTCCAACCCGATCCAGCTTATAAAGTAACTGCTCATGTGGGACTGAGTCAAATGCTTTTCTGACGTAGTATCTAAATAAACAATGTCGAAATTATTCCCTAAATCCAGCTCATGAGTTAAAATAGCTAACCAGATTTGTTAAACATGATTTTCCTTTTACAAAACCATGCTGTGTATTCTTCAGAATTCCAATACAGTACTATCTTCCACCCTTGATCATTGCCTCCATGATTTTCCCTACTACTGAAGTTAGACTGACAGGTCAGTAATTTCCGACTACACTCTTAGAACCGCCCTTGTGTATTGTAGATACATTGGCACTTTTCTAGTCCAATGGATTCGCTCCGGAGTCCTGTGATTCTCTCATAATTAGCCTCAACGGTTTAATGCGCTCACTTGCCACCTCTCTTAAGATTATAGGTTAAATGCCTCAACCCCAGTAGGCTTACAGGCCTGTAGGCTCGAAAGTATTTTCAATAAAAAATCATGTGAAATTTTAATACCATTAATTGCAGATTTTTCAACTTCACTCCCAGAATTTCTCATTGACGTGAAGGGGTTTTTCTTCTGTAAATGATACAAAGTAACTGTTGAGTTCATCTGTAACATTAGCTGGGGTATCTATTATTATCCCACGCTCATTACATTAGGGTCCTTCTCTTCTTTGCATTTATATATGTGAAGAATTCCTTATCCCTTCCCTCTTTGCTCTCTTTTCCAGCGATTTCTCATAATCTGCCTTTGCCAGTCTAACCTTTTCTGTGGCACTATTACAGACCAATTCGTAGCTGTTCTACGCTTCACTACTTTTTATTGCTCTCTAACTTTTCCATGCCGTCTTTTTTCTGCTCAAGTAATTTGGCAAATTCATTATTCACCCAACTTGAAATCCTCCTCGTGGAGTATTTTTTAACGGTATATACAATGAAAGAACAGAATTCATGGGATAACTGGTTCCTGGGCAACGGGACGCTGTCACCCCTCTCGCTAGTGGACTAACCCACCGCTTGGCAGGTATATAGATACACTGCATTCACGTAGACGGTAATTCGATGTCAGTATGGATTAACGTTGTGAGTTAACTCACTTTGAAAGAGGGATGATAGTGGGTGCCCGACGCATGGGTCACTCTATCGTGGAGGTGGTACAGAAATTGTACTGTCCCTGTTCGACAGCATAAAGAGTGTATCGGGAATACGTCGTTTCCGGAATAACATCTCATCGTGGGCGAAGAAAGGTTGTGGATGAACGTGGCCGACGACGTCTGTCTCGCATTGTTTCAGACAACTGTAGAGCGACTGCGACACAAATTACCGCCGACTTCAACGAAGGAGGTGCCAGAAACGTCTCTACTAAGACCATCTGGAGATCATTAGCAGCAATAGGTTATGGGAACCGCCGACACACCAGAGTCTCATTGCTAACACCACGACACGATTCAACTGGGCGAAAGAACATAGGCACTAGACCTTGGATGATTGAAGACAAGTCTCCTGGTCCAATGAGTCCCGTTTCCAGTTATTTCAAGCGGACGGGAGGGTGCGTATCTGTCATAAACGGCACTGAGCTATGCACTCATCATGTCAACAAGAAACTGTTCGGGCAAGTGAACGGTGGGTAATGGTCTGCGGCGTGTTCAAGTAGCACATTTTGGGACATTTGTTACGTCTAGACGCATATCTGAACGGTCCAGGTTACGTGTCCATCCTTGCAGATCATCTGCATCCCTTCATGGTCATCGTGCACCCATAGGGCAATGGACTCTTCCAGCAGGACAATACACCTCCCCACAGAGAAATGGTGACTAGAACATGGTTCGAAGAGTATTCGGCAGATTTTACAACCATGGAATGCCCTTCCCCCGTTCACCGGACATGAACAATTTGGAGCATCTTTGGGATGCTGCGGAAAGATCAGTTCGAGGTTTGGATCTTCCATTCATTCAGGAATGGGACTGAATTATGGACAGTGGTGCAGCAAGCATGGATTGAAATAGCTGTGGAACGCTTTCATGAACTAGTGGACTCAAGGCCTCGCCGTGTGGTTGTCCTTATCCCAGAGAAAGGTAAATCTACCCGTTACTAGGTAGGTATCCCATGATTTCTGTCCACTCAGTGAACGCATTCAAGGCTTCTGTGATTAATGTCTTCCCAATCACAATTCAATTGTATTTGTTTTTCTGTGCGATATCTACTCTACCAGCTAATAGAGGCCATATACCACCTTAATGCATCGTAATTTCCTTTCCTGAAATTAAAACTCATTCCTTTGCCTTTAACTTCCTCTCTGATCATCGTCCACCGTCGAACTCCGAGATCACATCTTGCTACTGATTCCTGTGCTGTCAATTCTGTTAGGTCATCTGATTCATGGGTGATGATGAGGTCTAGGATATTCTTTTCTCTAGTACTTTCCCTGACATGTTGATACAAATAACAGTCATCTAGTTGATTTAAAAATTTTGTTACCCCTGTCGAGTTTCCTTCCCATTTACACCAATCAATTAAAGGCAAATTGAAATCACTCATAATAAGACATTGACGCTTACTTGCCCATCCCATTTGCATGTAGAGGCTCTCATCATAATCTTCCCAATCACCTGGTCTGTAGATTACTCCCACTCTCGTTAAACCTTTGCTTCCAACTATCTCACACCACAGATTCTATATTAGCGTGCGAAACATCTGAATCCGGGAAAGCTTTCGTCGCGCTCAGGCTGCTTTTGATAAGAAGCATAACCCCACTACCCCTTCTATCTTCCCCGTCCTTCCTAAATACATTATACATAATTTTACACGCAATTAGAGAATTTTAAAGAAAGTTTACATCTACACCACTATTTACAGCGAGATAACAGAAAGATAAGACGTCCATTATAAACATAACAGGAGCAGCAGTGTGGAACAAAAGTAGTCCCGAACAGTCAATTCTTCTTGCATTCTATATTGTTTCCATCTGTGGGCTTCACTTCATCGCAACGTTTATAGGTGGAGTAATGCATTCTGAAACATTTCAGTCCTGTACGTCTTCTCTGTGCAAAGCCTTTCTGTGTCTGCTTGAAGATCGTTGTACATCTTAATGGTGTTAGAAGGAAAAAATCGCTAAAGGCATCCCAGCGCGCTCACTGAGTGGAGATGATGGTGTTCTATTCCCCCACCTTTGCGTCATGCGTTAACTCACTTTGTTTTCGGCGTGTCGAGTCTCCTGTTCAGCAGTTTTGTAAGCGTGAGGATGTTCTTGGTGACAATTATGTGAGACCAAGGCGTGACATCCAAGTTGGGATATAAAATAGCCCTTGAGATGGTAAATTGGCTGCGTAGTGATCCTGTTTAACCATCTCAGCATCCAGTACTCTAAACCCAGGAAGGCATTGAAATGTATCCTGTGTGTACAAAACAAATTCCTTCTACCTACAAGTGCGGACCAAGCTGATAGAAATTTCCCTCCAAGAGCCTTGTAGAGTCCTTCAAGTCTTGAGTTAATCCACAAGGCTATCAGCATATAAGCCCTCCTGTCATGCGTGGGCAGAATTGCAGACGCATAGACATTGTGGCCTAACTCGCTGCATTTCTTCAGCATGGTCCCATATAAATTAGCATAATTAATTTATGGTATACATTATGGTCAGTAGCATTACTTTTTTTGGTGTGAATTATCGTCTTGATTGTACAACATTTCTCTTTAGAAAAAAAGATGGTGTGATCTCCATACCCAATAAGAAAAGTGATTGACAAAACTTCTATGGTATTTATTTGAAAAAATATTTTACAGTCTACTATTTTACATATGATATCTGCAATGGTATGTACAACAAAGATAATGCTCGTTGAGATGACTTTTGTTTTCACCTTTATTCATCTCCATCGTTGGAATACAAACTGAAGAGCTGCTTCAGCATATTGAGTCCGGGTCTGAAAGAAAATTTAAACGAAATATTCATGTTTCTAAAATGATTTAAAGTAATTAGGGACATCTATATTTATTTATTAAATGAATACTTTGAAAATTAGCCCTTGTGGGTACCGAAGTTGGTAGGATCGCGGTACTCCCCAAACCGGATGGAAAAGACCTGAGTTCCAGTCGCATTTATGATGGGAGTAATTTTTATGGGCCTTTTTCACCATGCTATCCTGGCTGAGTTAGTAGATTTCAGCCAAGGGTAGCGTGGTTTTTTCTCCCGGAAACTCAGATTTTTCATCCAGCAAACTAAAAATCGACCACAGAACACACGCAATTTACAGACACATATGTTGGTATGTATAAGAAATTATGGGGTGGCTCTAATATAATAGTCTGAGTGGTTGAGACGAATTAATTTTTAAATATAATCCATTGAGTTCAGAATGCAGGGACCTTAACCACATTTTAACTAGTATAAAAAATAAGAAAAAATCAAATCCTTTCAATGAAAGTTCGTAAATCATTTAATTTAGTATTGAGGCATCATTAGTACAACTCAATAAAGAATATTATTCTTTTCTTTCCTCATTGCAGATCCGGTGTCATGCAGGTTGTATTGCACAGTCTTTCTAAGAATGGTTAAAAAAACAGCAGTCGTCCCAAGGGCGATTTTACAAATGAGGATCATCAATATAAAAAATGGAAAATCTCAAGGTTCTTTTTAAATATAGAAAACTGGTTTCTGAGATTCATTTCAAATCAATCATCATACATTGCATTTGAGCCCTTTACAGTGCTTGGCTTTGGATGGATTACATGATTTATGAGATTCTGATATATAAAATTGCAGGTTGTACAGTATATTGCACAACCTTTCTAAGAATGGATTAAAAAACCAGTATTTACCAAGGCGATTTTGCAAATTAGGTTTATAAAAATTGATGCATTCCAAGGTTCTTTTGAAACATAGGACTTCTGAGATTCATTTCAAAGATTCATCATTTTTTTGCGTTTTCAGTGAGTGAAGCGCCTACCTGAAAGTTACTGAGGCCAAAAGAGTAATATGGCAGGGATGGATGGCATACATTCAACTATACTGGAAAACGTGGCAGATAGTGCATCCAACCATTACTAATTTTGCTGTGGTCATCATTAGATTCGAAATCTAATAAATGGAAACAAAGAGCGATAGGCAGTTACAGATCAGAAAGCTAAATTTCTGTGGTTAGTACCTTTATGGAATCTATTGTTAAACACTCAATACAGAACCAGCTGGACATGAATGACATCCCAAATCGGTGTCAACAGGGTTTCGTGAAAGAGAGATCGCCTGACAAATCGGTAAATTACATGACGAGGTTAGAAAAAACTTTGGTGTTATACAACTAGAGTTTAGGAAGACTTTTAATGCGGTTTTTCATGAGGGACATCCGACCTCTTTTTGTTTCTTATCTTACTAAATGATACCGTAGAGAGAGAATACCGGGGGAAGTGTCAAAGTCTGCTGAAGACTTACGTTTGGGAAGGTGGTTAACGATCAGAACCAAGCCATGGTGCTTCAGGAGGATTTGGACTCATTATAAGTATTGTCTTAAAAAATGGCAAAGTTTAACGCTACCAAATGCAAAATATTGCACTTGGGACAACAGAAATCCAAGAGTAGTTTATGGATTAAACCTAGAAAATTAAGAAATGTTTATGGATTAGGTCTGAGGAATTAAGGAATGTTGAGGATGAAAAAGACTCGGTGGTTACAATGCAGAAAGATTGAAGCTCAGCTTGTAGTATAAGCAGGTGGAAAGAAGGGCACATTGGGGTTCCATCTATGATTCATCGGAATATTTTGAGTAGAGAGATAGAGAGAGGGAGCTTTTGCATGTACTCTTGACTGGCACAATTAACGAATTAACATGTGAACAATTTTTCATAATTGATCTTGTTCGTATTTTTTAGATAAAAAGTTTAATAAAAATATTAATAAATATTAAACTGTTTAATATTTTTAATAAAAATATCGAACTGTTCCACTTACCTGCCACGGTTTCTGTCCGATTGTAGATTGAGAGAAAATATGTGTCTGTAAAAACAAATAAATAAACCCTTTTATAGTTATAATTCTTTATTTGCATAAAAGATTTAAATTATTTTACGATTTTAATAAAACAATTTTTATTATGTTATATTAATACGCGCAGTTATAGACACAATATACTGACTCCTCGCAGCCTTAGTTGCTTTAGCTCTTAACAAGCGCGTACTCGACTTACATTGTTAACTTAAAAGTATTGTCATGGTAAACTGAAAACGCGTTTGATGTTAGATTGAAAGTAGACGTTCTTTCTTTCCATCTCGTATGTAGAACTACACTCAGAGTAGTGGAAATTGAAAAAGACCTGAGGATAATTGAATTGTGCACTCAACTATGAACTCTGTGAACAATTCAGACAGGCTGTCAGGAGAACTCATGGGGGTTTTGTCAAGGATATTTAGGAACTTTGCTCTTTGGGGTAAGAAGGTGATTATCGCATTGGATAAGACAATGGTCAGGCCGCATCTCGAGTTCCGCATCCAGGTCTGGAGGCCACATTTTAGGACAGACGTGGATCTGTTGGAAAGGGAGAGGAGAAGGGTAGCAAAATTGGTGAAGGGTACTCTTACCAAGAAAAGCTTTAGTTCTGCAGATTGTAGATTCTGGAGACTAGGCACCTGTGTGGTGATCTGATTGAAATATCTAAGGCTTTGAACGGCTTGAGCCCACTCAATGCTGATGGGATTCTTCCTCTTGCTCAGACTACACATATAAGGGGACATGAATTCAAATTGAGGAAGGATGGTCACAAAATAGATGTTGCCCTCAGCGAACGGGTGGTTGATTAGTGAAACAATCTTTCATCAGTTGTGGAAGTGGGCATTTTGAATAAATTCAAGGAAGGACTAGAAAAACTATTGGAGAGGATGGACAGCTTATATGGGAAGTTTTTTCTTTGACTGATATTGTATAAGCTCGTATAATCGAAATCTCGAAACCCTAATAAATGAGAGTTTCGAGATTTCGATTGCTCACTGGTGGTAAGAGGAAAGGGGGTTGGTTGGTGTGGCTAGGGCCAATGGTTCAACAGGAGATTGGGCAACGTGAAGAATAGTTAATGGGTGATATTGACTTGCACACTCAAGTCACTATCTGTATTGAACACAACGCAGTTACCAGTTGCTAGGAATAACAGATTTCGATGATGATGATGGATGAGGATGGTGACGTAGCTTCAAAATTCAATAGAAAGGTAGTGGTAAACAGTAAACCAAAAATATTAATCGCCGATTGATAGCAATCTGTTACTACAAAAGAACAAATAAATGAATTTATTGAGGTGTTCTTATAGTAACCTAAACAACTCAATAAATTTATTAGAAAAACGAAATATAGTAATCAAATTAATATTTTGTCCAATCACAGAGTTTATCCTTCGTACTGTATTACCAAAGTTCAAACAAGTTGGGCGCTCCTGACATTGCAGTCAACAGTAACTTATCGAAGTAGAACACCTACCCCTATCCCCCTCACACGTCCACTGCTGGTGATAATGTTTTGTTTTTCGAGAAACAACACAGTTACCATATGAGGCGTGACCAAAATTGGCGAATTACGCACGCACACCACCCATCAGTGCATTTAGAATCCTCTAAACTCAACAAACAAGATGCAACCTTCAGCTGAATGGTAGAACCTATTTGTGAATATACAACCGCTTTGTGGTTACAAAAATAAACAAGCTGTAGGTTGATGGGACAGTGCCCCAACTGCTAATAACGATCTCACTGAGGAGAATGCTCGAAACCGGTCTATGAAACGTGAAGGAATTACTTATGAATTATGCAATCGAATTTCTTCTAGGACAGGACCTTAGCAGACGTCATTGACGTCTTTTAAGGTCATAATACTGACCTTAACAGACGCCAAACATTTAATACGAGTTTAAAAGCAAATTGAGTTTTCTGCAAAATGAGCTATGTCACTTTGAATGAAGTCACCACGAGTTTCTTCAGTCACGCACTACAACTAAACAACACTGCTGAGAAAAGACACCATTTTGTTTTTAAAAAATACATTTATAAAGTAGATCATGGAGTGGCATAAAACAATGATTTTGAATATACTTACGGAATATCAATATTCAATGCAAATGGCTTTGTTGTTGGTTGCGCATGCTCAGGTTTACTTTTTCTATATACGATTTCCTGACGATTACCGGGAAGATTTAGATTGATGCTGATTGCACTGTTATCCTTCTCTGCACAGACGTAGAAGAACAAAGCGAAGAAAATGATGACCCTACTTATTCGATCCATCCTTCAAGGTTAAAATAAAATGGACACAAATTAATGTATAAATCGCTACAGATGGAAGAATAAGAAAATTAGAATAACATGGAGATACTTAATATTTTCTTACCTTAAAGAAAGTGTTTCCTTCAGCCTTCTGTATAAAGGTCCGCGCTGTGGACAGAGCTGGAGTAAACTGATGTGGGTGACCTACAAATGTCCTCTAATAGCGAGTCAAAAAAAAGACGCCAAGTTCTTCGCCCTACTTTAATCTTTCGAGGAAACAGAAAGCCTTCTGGTTGTTCATTGGTGATTCGAATAGAAGAAAGTTCCCAAGAAGTTTTTACTTTTTCTCTAGATGCATATCGCGTTCATTAGGTTAACTATATAACGAGATAAGAAATCTCTGTATTCTTCCCACATCCTAAAGAGACTACATTTTTCCACTGGTATTATCTCCAAGATGCATTGAAAACAAACAAGATGGAGTCTCTCTTGTGTGTGGTGGAAGAAATCACTTACATTTGATGTAGTTATAACTACACAACTTAAATTTAAGCTGTGCATAGTGGGTGTGTACAACTGCTGTTTATGATGTTCCCAGAAGTGGGTGCGTTCCCAGTAATCTGTGCAGTAACCAGAACGCTGTCTTAAACTTGTCCCCATCTCCTTGCATACAAACTAGGCCAATGAATCCTTCACCTGGTGAGTGACCCCTTGTGTTTTTTAGGAGGGGGAAAATGTCCCTTTAATGAACTGTTTCTATAAATAGTTTGGAAATTTGATAAAAGGCTTCTAATAGCCTAGAAGGTGATTGTCACAGTAATGTACAGCCCTAAAATTGGAGATTCCAGTGATATTTCATTTTTCTTTTTTTTGTTTGTGAACTTTCGCCTTTTTGTTTGTCTCTCCTAAAAGGAATAACGTACCTTACCAAAAGTATTCGGTTACCCTTCCCAGTGCGGTCAATGGTAGTCGATGTTTTGAAAAGATGGAAGGAACAGCACAATGTGGGAGTGCATTGAAGGCCAAGGAGACCAAAAAGAAATTCGCGTGTGTACCCTGTACGCACGAAAGGCATTTTATGTGTAAACATCTTTGATGACACTTAAATTTCGAACAGCCAGAACTGAAATCATGAACCATGTAATTTATGCTCACTCCCGCTACTTACTCTACCGAATCAATGTTAGTGATAAATAGGATGCACACGCCCGCTGCTTGCTCTACCGAATCAACGTTTGGAAGACGTTAGGCCAATAGCCTAATTCCCCATTTGATTGTAGCCATTTGTTGAATAGTATGATCGCAACAATACAAGTATTTGTATTGTTGCGATCATACTATTGCAACAATACAAGTATTTGTATTGTTACAATCATACTATCATGTTGGATCATGTTATGTCATTCTTTTTTATCGCAAATTACACATGGACTTGGACATTCGCAAAACGATTGAAATATGTAAGACGATGCGTCAAGACAACGACGACGTTGACCCTGACGAAGCATGCGGTAATGACCTGCATAGCCTTGTAACGCGACTGCGAGAAGAAGACCCCTTTCGAACCTTTACAATTATCCAAACAGCGAGATGAATGAGGATCTAAAGCTCGCCACGTTTCACCGACTCAGCGCAATTGCAAAGAAACGCGAAAACTTGATGACCAACGAGGACTTCTGCAACTTAATGAGAATGGCCAATGACAAGCAAAAGATTCTACTCATACATGTAATTTGGAGTTTGTTATACAACCTCTTCAGTAAAACAGACGGGTCCTGTAACGCCTACATTACATGCGCTTCAACTGGTAAGGCTGAAGCGCATGTAATATAATGAACTTGGATGTGCTCAGAGCTGGTTTATGCCAGCTCTGGACACATCCAAGATCACTGCCCTCAAGATATCCATTTCTCTGGTTACCAAAAGTTTTCTGCCACGGGTGGCAATCGTTAGCCCAAAACCACCTAAGTGGTATGCCCCAAATCATAAACGTTTTTGCGCAACCAATTGGTTTATGCAAGCTCTGAGCTCACCCAAGATCATCTCACATGATCCTTTGCGCGATCCCCACAAATTGGATTCAAAAATTGCCCCACAATTTTTGAATCCAATGCGCTGCATTAAAGCTGCATTTACTACATACCATGGAACATCTTAGAAGGATGCGAACTGAGCCTCGCAATTCTTTTTAAACGAAAACACCAAGCCCGAGAAGTATTAGAACATATAGTAGTTACTAATGTGCGTGGATTGAAGGATCAGAATGTGAAAGAAGATACTTGTTGACGTTAGACTCGAATTTCTGTAGATTGTAATTTTCAGGAAATACCTGTGATTGTGCAAGAAAATTGAAGTTGAAGGGATGAATGAGGAAGAAGAAAAGTTGGTTCTGTGAGTTTTAAATTGCACAGTAAAAGAAAACTATCTGGTTGAGGCACGTTTTAGAAGGATTAAAATAAACTAAGTTACCTTTCCCCCACTTGAGAATTACCTGGATATCAGCATATAGGGAATTGGTGGTGGATATTCGAGAAGTTGAAGCTGTTTGTGCAGGGCAAGCTTTCTCAAGCTGGAAGGTGGAATACAATGTGCTGTCATCAACAAAATTGTGGCTAGGATTTCCAGTAAATGGAAGAAGGTCATTAATATACAAGAGGAAAAGAGTGGGAGAAAGAACTGAACCTTGGGGAAGACGTGCATTGGTAGAAAAGTTAGAAGTCAGTGAGCCTTCTACAATCACCCGCAGTAAGCTGTCAGAGAGAAAACTGGATACCCAAATACAAAAACAGTTGGCAAACCATAAGATGGAAGCTTGTTTAGAAGACCTTTATGCCAAACACGATCAAAACCAATTGAAATGGCAGAAGCAACTTCTTGAGTTTTACCAAACTTTTCCATTGAATCTGTCCATAGATGGGTAACATAAGCCAGAATAATAACACCAGTGGATCGACACTGACGGAATTCATAATGGCAATTATTGATCAGATGGAAGGTTTCTAGATAGTTTAGGAGTTGGAAGTTAATCTCTATTACTTTGGAAGCGCAATAGGATGATAATTGGATGTAAGGGAGTTGTCACGCTTTTTTCGGAACTGGCTGGATATGAGCAATTTCCAAGAAGAAGGGGAAAATACGGGTTGAATAAGAAAGTGTAAAAAGGTGACATAGAACAGGAGAAAGCTTGGAGCACAAGTTTCGAGACCAAGTGGAGAAATACCATCAGGATCTGGTGCTTTCTTGGTATCAAGGCTGTTCAAAATTCTTCTAAGATCCTTTTGACGCAAAACCAAAGAAGGAATTTAAATGCAGTGTACTGGAAATGGTAGGACGAAATGGTAAAAGAAAAGAAGAAAAAAAATCTCTCAGCTCATCCCGTTTCGCATTCTTTTAATGCCAAACAACACGAGGTTGGAATGGTCATGAGACAAAGGCTCCATTGGAGAAGAGATAATCACCACATTGTGATCTGAGGTGCCTAGGGGACCAATCGCTTCCACCGTGTACTTAGATGGGTGTTGTTTGTTAGAAAAAGATTAGGAGTGTTGGCGATGTGGTTAGGATTGGCTGCTATGCTGGTCGCGGTAAAGGAACAATCTATACGGTCATTTGTAACTCCAAAAGCCTCAACATCTCGACCAGCTGGGTCCTTGTAGAAAACGGAAACCAGATGGAGTTGTGAACATTAAAAATCACAAAAGAAAGCTGCCTCACTGTTAGATAAGTTTTAATGGAGAAAGTCAAGTTTCGATAAGAGGAAGTCAAAGAGTTCCAAGTGGTTGGTGAATTTGGGAGAAGATAGAAGCAACAATAGAGGCAGAATGGGGCAGAGAGATTTTAAGCCAGAGAAGATCAAAAAGAGGAGACTATAAATTACTGAGCCTCTGACAGGGAATATACCCTTGAAGAGAAAGGAATCATACAACGAATTAGGACAACCGCTATGATCAGCGATTGAGTCAACCGATATTAGGATTTCAACCGATATTTTGATTCTCTCAGAAAAAGATTGGTTTGGAAGACTGGAAATGGGCATCTTTAAGACCGGAACTGAGACCAAGTATATTTGTGACATGAACAAGGAAGTGCTTAGGAGGTTTAGAACTTTTCGTGGAAGTAAGTTTGTTCTATTAGTTTGACTATTCATGATGTATTTAGTAGTAAGAAAAGGTAGGGAGGACATGTTGAATGAAGTAATGAAGTTTTTGGATATGGTGTACACACAGCAAGAATATATCCAGCTACTTGAGATAACGTGGCCTCCGCAATGCCTCCAGCATGCACACTACTCGTACTCGCTCCAGTCAATATCTAGCAAAGTAGAGGCAGCGATATTATACATTGGCTGATCGGTTGATACATTGGTTGATTCAGTGAAATCGCTCACTGAATCAACAGGAAAATGCAGGACATAGACAACTACCTCAGCACAATCAACCTCCAAATCAATTTTCTGAAATCGCCACGAATCACCTTCTCACTAAAGGGCATCCCAACAACGCTGGAGACTGCTCTCAATGGCTCCTCAGTTCCAAGTGTTCAAACGCACAAAGATCTGGGAGCCGTAATGAACTCCAAGCCGTGCGTGTTAACTTCATACATTTTAAATTTTCATAAAATTAAAAAAAGTTTATGCACTTACCAAAATATTTATCATAAAATCTTGCGTTTTTAAGCACACATTAATAAGAAAATTCAAAGATAAATATTTTTGAAATTGATTTCGATGGAGTCCCTGGTACATGAGCAGAAATCGGGTTAATTGGGTAAGAATGTACTGACTGGAGCTCATTTAAAGTTTGGTAGTTTGGTGGCCATGTTGCTCCGTGTAAATTGTCTGTAAAGTGCGTGTGTTCTGTTTTCTGGACGAAAAAACCATGCTCTTCTCGCCTGAGACTGACTAACTCAGCCACGTTGTGAAAAAGGCTCATAAAAATTCCTCACGTCATCGACCGGACTCGAATTCAGGTCTTTTCCACTCTATGTGAGGAGGAGGAGGAGGAGGAGGATGGCGATATTACCAACTGCGCTACCCACGAAGGCGAATACGAATACTCCACAAAATTGGACCAGGTGGAGGTCTGAAATCTGCAACCATGCAATTTAAAACAATTGTGGGGAGCATTTCAGTAAACATTGACCAGTATTCTTGTGACATTCTTTTAGCACATCATTGATTCCATGTCACCAGTAATCCTGGTCGTTCTGAGAGCCAAAGGGAGGGGACCGTAATCAGTATTAGGTACATGTACCTAATAAAGTGGCCACTTAAGGGACGTCAGCTCTGTGTTTTGTGTCTTCTATACATTTTGAAAATTATTACACAAATATTGATGATAGAGAAGTATTGATTGATAATTCATACAAACATACCAGAAAAACCATCAAAATAAAATATATTTTTTTTTATTTAGATGTATTTGATGATGATACACTTATGAAACTTCAAAGATAAAATAATAAAACAAAGCAAACATATCAGCAAGGTCCAACCTCTTTTTGAACCGGGACAGCCATCATGTTATGGCGCAGTCGTGCTGTACATAAAGCGTATATTGTTTAACGGCTCCTTGTACATGTACTGAAGTACATGTATACAGCCCGCGTACTATAGGTTGGATACCACTGCTTATATAATTGTGCAAAAATCGACCTACACAGGAGTCTAAATTAATCTACAGACATCTTTAACTGAAGTCCATAAATATGGTGGGAGAATGGATTTATTTACAAGATCTCCGTCCTTCCTTCTCTGCTACTAGGGGGCGCTGTGATGCTCTCTCTGAACGATATTCCTGTCTTCTCTCCTGAATCCTCCATTAGCATATCCTTGTACATAAAGCGGCACCGAAACAAACCTAGCAGAAAAACACGATCAGTATATATATATATATATATCACTTCATTTTTTTATGTCAAAATAATCAAGAAAAAAACATAATATATTATTAAAAGTCACGTTATTTAATTTCGGATTTACTTTTTCAAATTTTGCTTTGAAATTCACTGTTATAATTAAATAATAAAAACTTGAAGATATCCTCTATCATTTGGAGGTGGTTTCAGATTTGTATCGTGCAGTATTACTACTTTAGGCTATACGTAGAAATTTAAAAAGAGAGGGGTTTTGAGCCATTAAAGGAAGTTGTATCCTATTAATTAAAAAAAAATTCTGTGAGCAAAAACAATGAACATGGAAGTAGTCAGTGATAATCCATAATGAAAATGAAATTGTCCAAATGCTCTTAAAAATGTATTTTTTTATTGAAACACATAATCAATTATTTTTTTTTTTTTTCATCAAGCAACTTACTGCGAATTTCATTTTGCTGAATTGTTGAAGCTGTAAGGGTACACACATTTTAGAGAGGTACCATAATACCTCATAACCACTATAACCCAATTAAAATTCTAAGAACATAATTGTTACTTTCTAAATGAAACCAAAGCTGTCACAAGCAGTCGTGGCCGAGTGGTTAAGGCGACGGACTAGAAATCCGTTGGGGTTTCCCCGCACAGGTTCGAATCCTGTCGACTGCGAGGTGTTTTTTTTTCTTCTTCTTTATATACATTCATTTTATGTAAATGTCTCCTGCTTTGAATTATAAATAACCAAATTTCTATAATCGAAATTGGTACAATACTTGCTATTTTCCTATTGATGAATAAAAACTTGACGATATCCTCTATCAGTTGGAAGTGGGTTCAGATTCATATCTTGCAGCTTCAATTACTTTCTTAACTACTTTAGGCTGTATGCAGAAATTTAAAAAAAGGGAGGGGGGAATTATCCATTAAAGGAGGGAGGTCGCATTTTGTTAATTGAAAAAAATTCTGTGGGCAAAAACAATGGTTAGTCCATAACGAAAATGAAATTGTCCAAATGAAATGCTCTTAACTACTGAATATGTTTTATTTTTTAATCAAAGTTAATTTATTGAAACACATAATCAATTGAAAAATGTTTGAGCAAGCAACCAGTTACTACAAATTCTTTTTTTTTTTTTTTAAATTATTGAAACTCGTAAACGTTTAGAGGGTTTTTTTATTATAGGAATGAAGTGATTATGAGGTATTATGGTACGAAGGTTTTACCTCATAATCACTACATCCCCAATTAAAATTCTAAGCAGGTAATTGTTACTTTCTAAATTAAAACACCTAAAAGAACAAGCAGTCGTGGCCGAGTGGTTAAGGCGACGGACTTGAAATCCGTTGGGGTCGCCCCGCACAGGTTCGAATCCTGTCGACTGCGAAATGTTTATTTTTATACACTTATCTTATGTAACTTATCTGTCTGTCTTGCTTTCGATTATAAATAACCAAAATTCTATAATCGAAATGTGTTGTTTTTTTATTGTATTATACCTTGCCGTTTTTCTATTGGTGAATAAAATCTTGAAGATATCCTCTATCACTTGGAACTGGTCTCAGATTTGTATCGTGCAGCTTGAATTACTTTCATAACTACTTAAGGCTGCACGTAGAAATTTCAAAAGGGAGGGGTTTTGACCCATTAAAAGAAGTTGTACCCTATTAATTAAAAAAATCTGTGAGCAAAAATAATGAATATGGAACTAGTAAGTGATAATCTATAACGAAAATGAAATGCTATTAAAAAATTATTTTTTTATTAAAAGTTAATTGATTGAAACAGATAATAAATTTTGAACAAGCAACAGCTAGTGCGAATTTTATTTTTCTGAATTTTTGAAGCTCATAAACTTTTAGAGGGGTTTCACATTTTAGAGAGGTACCATAATAGGTCATAATCGCTGTATCCCAATTAAAATTCTAAGAAGATAATTGTTACTTTCTTAAATTAAACCCGAGTAGGAACAAGCAGTCGTGGCCGAGTGGTTAAGGCGACGGACTAGAAATCCGTTGGGGTCTCCCCGCACAGGTTCGAATCCTGTCGACTGCGAAATGCTTTTTTTTTTTTTTATATATTTATCTTTTATAAATCTCTCCTGCTTTGAATTATAAATAACTAAATTTCTATAACCAAAATTGGTACAATGCTTGCCATTTTTCTATTGGTGAATAAAAACTTGACGATATCCTCTATCAGTTGGAAGTGGCTTCGGATTTGTATCGTGCAGCTCCAATTACTTTCATAACTACTTTAGGCTGTATGCAGAATTTTAAAAAGGGAGGGGTTTTTACCGATTAAAGGAGGTCTATTAATTAAAAAATTCTGGCGCAAAAACAATGGCATCCATAACGAAAATTAAATTCTCTTAAAAATGTTTTTTTTTATTAAAAGTTAATTTATTGAAACACATCATCAATTAAAAAAACTTTGAGCAAGCAACAGTTAGTGCGAATTTTATCTTTCTGAATTATTGAAGCTCATAAACGTTTAGAGAGGTACCATAGTACCTCATAATCACTGTACTAATAATTAAAATTCTAAGCAGTTCATTGTTACTTCTTCAGTGAAACGAAAGAAGGACCAGGCAGTCGTGGCCGAGTGGTTAAGGCGACGGATTAGAAATCCGTTGGGGTCTCCCCGCACAGGTTCGAATCCTGTCGATTGCGAAATGCTTTTTTATATATTTATCTTATATAAATCTCTCCTGCTTTGGATTATAAATAACTAAATTTCTATAACCAAAATTGGTATAATACTTGCCATTTTTCTATTGGTGAATAAAAACTTGACAATATCCTCTATCAGTTGGAAGTGGATTCGGATTTGTATCGTGCAGCTACAATTACTTTCATAACTACTTTAGGCTGTATGCAGAATTTTAAAAAGGGAGGGGTTTTTACCTATTAAAGGAGGTCTATTAATTAAAAAATTCTGGCGCAAAAACAATGGCATCCATAACGAAAATTAAATTCTCTTAAAAATGTTTTTTCTTTATTAAAAGTTAATTTATTGAAACACATCATCAATTAAAAAAACTTTGAGCAAGCAACAGTTAGTGCGAATTTTATCTTTCTGAATTATTGAAGCTCATAAACGTTTAGAGAGGTACCATAGTACCTCATAATCACTGTACTAATAATTAAAATTCTAAGCAGTTCATTGTTACTTCTTCAGTGAAACGAAAGAGGGAACAAGCAGTCGTGGCCGAGTGGTTAAGGCGACGGACTAGAAATCCGTTGGGGTTTCCCCGCACAGGTTCGAATCCTGTCGACTGCGATATTTTTTTATTATTTCTATAATCTTTTTCTAAAACCGAAATCTGGTCTTTGTTATGGCACAATACATTAATTTTTGATGCCATTTTCTTTTTTATTTTTCGAATGATGATTACACACATCATTCACCTTACTAGTATTACACTCATCTGAGAAATATGAATACAGTTCTAATTATTTTATTTGAAATTATAATGGCGCTTAATGTTACTGAAGCTTTAACATGATTGGTTGAAAACACACAATGACAAATATTCTATTATTAATCCAAAAACAATGATTAAGCCAAAATATGATTATCACAGAAAAGTAAAATAACAATGATATTGTGGTGCCATCTAGGAGCAAGATACGTAATCAAGCTTTGAAAAACCATTCCTGGACTAAAACTGCAGAAAGGTAACATAGAAACTATAATAATAAAATTAAATAAATATGTATATACTGTATATATAATTTTTAAACGCATATTATAGGCTACTTTGTTTAAATTCATATAAAAGAAATTGCAAATCTGTATAATAAAAATATTATCTGTATAAAAATCTATAGAAATTTCAAATTTGTATAAAAGAAATTGTAATAGTATTTTTTATCTTTGCTCTCCCTCTGTTTCGGTTTCCTCCTGCACCAGGGACCACCCAGATGGCAGCAGCTCATAACATTAGACGTCTTGCCATCATGCAAGAGAGAAGACTCGTCTTTGCTGTCCAAAAAGATGGTTGGTATTATTTCCAAACCAGTCTTCTGGGCTAACTGCAGATGGAGGATCCCAGTCCCAAGTCTCAGGGCCAATCCAGGCTATCCCAAACCGGTTAAAGTTTTCTGATCGGTTCCTACCCTTAGAAATCCTGCCTGTATAAAAATATAAGCAGGATTTACTCCATCGACATCCTTCTCAGGCCCACGTCGCAGGACATTAGAACCTGTTCCCGAGGACCTTTCCAACACTGTCATGTAACCATCATTCCAGTGTGCCAACCTTTCTGCGCCTGCTCAGATGACTGTTCTGCATTATAAAAGGACCTCCTTAGAAAACAATTTTACTTGCCAACACGCTGTTGATTTAAACGGCTAAATTATTAATTGACAATTACAAAATCAATTTTCAAAATGACGTCATGGCAAACACATATCAGCCATAAGAAATTGATCGTTGTATCTTTTACAATTATTTAGTTTTTCAATGTCTTACAAGAAGTTGGCCATACATACCTGTTGTGTGATCCTGCGAAATCGTAATCATCGGTATAATCTCCAAATTCACCGAGGCTAGTCGCAGAAGCATCATCACCTATAACTTCTTCGTAATCTCCTCCAAATGGAGCCTCCTGCCCAAAAGCCCCTAAACCCAAACCGGGAGCACCAAAGCCTCCAAACTGACCGTAATAAACACCACCGTATTGACTGAAGACACCCACAGTCAACAACAGAAGGCCAAAAACAATGCTCAAGAAGGTATTCATTGTGGACAATGGTGGTAGCTGGAAGTAAATGAAAGCACGTTATAGAAAAATTCGTTGTATTTTGTACCTTATTTTAATAACTTAATTTATTCAAATATTTTATCCATCAAAAGATGTGCTGCCATCTACCGTTAAATAAAGTTAACATACAAAAGCGGGTTCAAGAAGTATTTTGTAAAAACTGGTTTTAGTAGTATTCAAACAATTTCATATTACAGAATTATTGTCCAGTCCTTTTGTTTATCTTAAGTTTGGTGTTACCCAGCGGCATTTTAATCAAGGTTGCCGTTTATTGAAGTCCTCATAATCTTTCCCGAAGCCAAACTTAAGACCAGGGCCGTACAAATGGAGGATTCGTTGAATGTGCGCATCAAGGCCATCGATCTAAGGGCGCCAGTCGAGGGAGCCATCAAAGTCTCAACATAAATAAACGAGGCCCATTGATCCCTCTTGCATCTGGCCCCCAAATATCTTTGCACAGCACTGAGAAAGACATCTGCAATTTCCAGTCTGTTAGGGACTTCTCGTAAATCCAAGGTTTACAAAGTTACTTCTAAAAGACACACACACATACAAAAAGTCAAAATCACACGCTTTCTCCACACATTTGTCATTATGCCTTAATTAAATAATAACCAATCACAGATAATAACACAAACCGTCCATCAATAACCCTTTGGTATAAGTCATAACATTGTACTAACCTGAATAATGTTACTCCTCATTTGATTCACTCTCCCGCTAATCAAAGCATTATATAGTAGCTTAGTTCAGGAAATGGAGTAGGGGGGTGGGTGACGCGGAGGGTAGAACAAATCTGGAACGTACCGTCAAGTTTTCTGACCTTAAGCGTTCTTTGGGTGTTTTTATTCTGACCCACCAATCAAAGCTCGCACAGAGCTGTTCACGCGTAATTCCCCAACCGAGACAAACATGTGGCTTCTTTTTTTATTTAGCTCCAAGTAGGCAGAGGTCGTACTACTGGGTTTATGAATGAATAAATACTTAGATGTTTCTTGAATCCCCCCCTCTGACTTCTTTTAAGAAAAATGGCAGGCTTCTTTCTTCGTCAACACTTTCAAGAACTACAATCACTAATTTGGTTCTTTGTTTGATTTTTAATCACATCAATTAGCTAAATTATTATTATTTATGACAATAAATTATTATTGTCATTAATTCGATTATTGTCTTTCTATATTTTGCTTTTTTACCACCTTTTTGTTTTATTATTTATTAATCTTTTTAAAATTCTACTAATGATTCTTTATTTTTGGGCCAGATTTAACAAACGAGCCAAAATTATCTGGTTTTCAAAGTTGCTCACTAGCCCCTGACAATTTTCTATTCAATGTGCTCATCGTGTTCCCATCAGGAAGTTTAATGCGGAAACGGAAGATTATACCTTTGAGGAAATGAGAGCGAGACTTTTGTAAACAAATATAAAAATAGAAACGTCATAATGTCATAAAAATTCCACGACTCGTGTTGAGTTACAAATATAAAAAGTAAATGTGTGTGCAGGTGAAGATGGATGGATGGGCATTCTATTTTTTTTCCAAATCTAGATATTAAATCGCGAATTAACAGAAAGAAAATTGAAAATATAGTTATAAAAAGTTTCTTTTCTTTATGCAAACGATTATAGATGAAATTTAAAAATTATTATTACCGTATTTTTCGGACCATGAGATGTCCTTTATTTAGGCAAAATTTTTGCCTAAAATTTTCTCGTCTTATGTTCTAAAGGTATATTGGATTCACAACTGTCACATTTTTATATCAATAAAGCTTTAATTCTTTCTGGAAAGCTCAGGTCTTTCGAGAAAGTAAAATTTCAAACCACAACATCGATAATGACGAGTGTCTCAATCGCCTCCCTCAGGGCCAGTGGGTGGTCGCTGATGCTTCTAAAAATCAACGAGTCAGTTTGAAGCCTTGGTAGCATGTGCTGTCATTTAGGATTAACGGTTCTGTATTATTACAAATAGAAAATATTTTATCCTTTAATAATTCAGTACTGAGCGAACTCAAGTTTAAAATGATTGAATTTGAATAAAGAGATTAATTTTTGTTTGCATTGATAGAATTATTAGATTGACTTGTATTGATTAGGTTGGAGTAAGTGGTGAATTAGTGGCTCGTGGAGCACGGAATAGATGATCTCCTGAATATCTGGAATTGGGAAGTTCTTGTCCCTCCCTCCACCCTCCAACTCCCATCTGTTCTGCAACTTAAAAGCTGTTTCGATCAATGAAGATGTACAACTACAATGAAAATGTGTCTTGTGCAGTGGGACTCAACTTTATATTGCAGTGATACTGAAAAGTATACGTGTTTCAATTATATGTCGGGACCTTTCAAAATGGTAGTGAAATCCACTGATCCATGAAATCGCCAGGAGAGTGAAAGAGCAATTTTCACAAAGGTTAAAAAAATTTACACCCCACCCCGTTTACTTTTTTTTACTGGTTTGATCAAGTAAAAAGTGTGACAAGGAAAGTAACATGAAAGAAGTACCCATCCAGCCAATGAAGCGTAACTTACCCATCAGATATGCATCTGCTTGAGATTAAAATTATTAGTGCATTAAATTCCACCCACAAAATATCCCCCCACCTCATGAAATCACTGCTGTGTAAGCAAAAATATTTTACCTGTTATATTTCGGTCTAGATTAAAAAAAAAAAAAATTCCAAAGCATCTTAATGATGGTAGGGAGGTGCGGGTTATTTTTAGTTTGCATATAATAGGGATGGCATAATCGAAAGATATCATTCGAACGAGTTTCCATAATCGAATAATTTGTCAATATCAAATGAAATAATCGAATAATCTCTACTAATCAAATCAAATAATAGAATAATCTCCTAATCAAATCAAATAATAGAATCATTTGAATGACACAATCGAATTTATTTCCATAAATTCGATTGTGTCATTCAAATTATTCACATTCCAGATGTGAATAATTTGTCAAAATCAAATGAAATAATCGAACGACTTTCCATAATCGAATCAATCATTCCAATAATTTTCCATTTTCGAATGAATCATAAGAATGATTTTTACAATCGAACGAATCATTCGAATGATATGGACATAATCGAAATGATCGAATGATTTTCTAAAAATCTAAATAATGAATGATTTTCTATAATCGACATAATCGATCGTGAGCTCTCGACTATGCTCATCACTGGTATATACGTGTAGTAGTATTAGTGATAATTTCAGCAGTGATTTCCACATTAAATGATTCATTCGAATGATTTTGACAATGGAATGAATCATTCGAATGAGTTCTAAAATCGACATAATCAATTATGAGCTCTCGATTATGCCCATCACTAGTAATAGTAGTAATGAGAGCGTGAGCAGTGATTTCCATAACTGAATGTTTCATTCGAATGATTTTTATAATCGAATGAATCATTCGAATGATATGAGTATAATCGAGATAATCGAATTATTTTTCACAATCAAATGAATTAATCGAACGATTTTCCATTATCGAATGAATCATTAGAATGATTTTTTTACAATCGAACGAATCATTCGATTATTTCGATTATAGAAAATCATTCGAATATTTCGATTATACTCACCCGTACTCATATCATTCGAATCATTCATTCGATTATAAAAAATTCATTCGAATGTATCATTCGGTTATGGAAATCACTACTATATCCTAGTGAGGGGCATAATCCAGAGCTCATAATCGATTATGTCCATCATAGAAAATCATTCGATCATTTCAATTTAAAAAAAAATCATTCGAATGATTCATTCGATTGTAATGATAAGGACATAATCGAAATGATCGAATGATTTTTTTAAATCGAAATAATCGAATGATTTTCTGTAATCGACATGATCGAATGATTTTCTGTAATCGATATAATCGATCATGAGCTCTCGATTATGCTCATCATTGGAATATAAGTGTAGTAGTACTGAGAACGTCTGCAGCGATTTCCACGATTAAATGATTCATTCGAATGATTTTGACAATCGAGTGAATCATTCGGATGATATTTTTAAATTGAAATTATCAAATGAATCATTTGAATGATTTTCTACAATTGAAATGATCGAATGATTTTCTCCAATTTAAATGATCGAATGATTTTCTCCAATTTAAATGATCGAATGATTTTCTGTGATGGACATAACCGATTATGAGCTCTCGATTATGCCCCTCACTAGTATATAGTAGTGATTTCCATAACCGAATGATACATCCGAATGAATGATTCGAATGATATGAGTACGGGTGAGTATAAACGAAATATTCGAATGATTTTCTATAATCGAAAAAATGTCATGATCGATTATGAGCTTAGTAATATGCGAGCGTCAGCAGTGACATTAAACAAATGTCTAATTTAAAGAGTGAATTTTAACTATCAGTCCACTATTCGTACTATCAATTTAAGTTTTCTATATTTCGGTTTCTCTAGTTACTTATACGGCTTGTTGCAGTTCAAATTCAGTCATCACGGGTTCAGTGGGTCCTTTCGTTGTTTTACTGAACAACAGAACAAACGATCTGTCACCCTTCTGTCTCTACACCACCCCTCTATCTCAATAACCTTTCCAATTAATTTCAATAATAAGCCATTGTCACTAGTTCTAAGATCACATTTTTTTTATTCACCACATCTCAATTAGACTTTTCTCCCACGATGAACTAAAGGTGTTCTCTTTAGAGGATGCTGATATTGGCGCAGTTCAATGTACAGTCGTAACCATAGCAACAAAGGTGAATGACCCACGTTCTCATAAGGAAACAAGTCGCCTTGGCGGTGCCCACAAGAAACGAACTGGACTGAGCAGGGTACAGCGCAGAAAACCTTTCATGGCACGAATGGAATATCCCAACTATTAAATACAACCCGTAGATATTTCCCAATGTGTGTGTGTGTGTGTGAGCGTGTGTGCAGAGCTGATGTGGATCTCGGTCATATTCAGAACAACGTTTAAATAAGAAATCCAACCTGAAAATAAAGTTGTTTCTACAACTGTTATAATATCTTTTTACAAGAAGAAAAAACAAGGTGAGCGGATGCAGATGACTTATTGTAATCTTGACACATGTCTCCTCTTCCCGCTGCCATGGGGAAGAACGGAAGTTCTTCCCCATGGCAGAACGGAACTCTATTGACCCACAACCTTCCCACCTGTTCACCCTCTGTCTTTTCCTTGTTTGTGGCTCGGTCACTGGGTTCAAGTCTTTGTTCACATGACTGTTTATTGGATGAAATTTACCTATCGTCTAGGATGACCCTAAAGTCCTCATTACTACGGTAATCTGTACCACTGTCTGAGGAATGGTAATTACTCATATCCCATATTGGTAATTATACAAGTGGATTTCCCCATCATCCATACAAGAACATTGTCCATATTTCCGTTTTTGGCTATCTTACATTTGATGAAACATTCGGATCAGATTGATATAACGATTTGAACAAATCTAATCTGTTCCTGAAAGAATCCATGAATAAAACAAAAGGTGTAAACAGTGTGTGGTGTAAAGTCTCATTCCTACGTGTCTTTGTAAGAAGAGTTCTGCTGTGCAACCAATGAGTGGAGTCCCTGCTGCTTTAAACGACAGTGTTTTTAATTTATTAAAAGTACAAATAGTATTTCAGGACTTTGATTAAAAATAGAACTAGTCCATGAATAATTAATATTCAATTATCACAGTGTTCTCAGTGGGCCAACTAATTATCGATTTTTCCCATCTTTAGTTTATCCTCTGCAAATTAAGGTTAAATAAACAGCGATGCCCTATTTCCCAACTTTTTGGGTCATCCATAGGAGGTTAAACGGTCCGGAAGGACAACAAGGGAGAAATTCTTGTTGGGAGGTCTGTCAGCATTAAGGGACTGTGTCTCTGATGGCAAGACAGCATGTATAAGGAAGACACGCGTAATTAATTTTCAAGGAAAGTGCTCAGGGGTGGGACAGTACAATTTGTATGCCACTGCCAAGGACGCGAAGAGGGGGATGAGCAAAATAATAACAACACAGGGTATCACACAACCGGTTTTCAACGCTAAGACAGACGAAAGTTTACTTCTATAATTAGTATTTCGCATGAGTGATTTCGTTCCAATGAGGGACCTTTTTTTAGAGGGAAGCAGAGAGTAGGAAATGCCCCTCGAGACAAAGAACTGTGTAAATTTTCAAAATAATTTTCTGAACTCTGTAAATAATTCTGTAATTAATTTTACTGTATATACACCCCAGATCCACGTGAAAGAGGTGAAACCATTTTTCGAAAGTGGTGGGATCATCGAATTCCAATGATTCGTGCATCATTTTATATTTCTTTCTATAGGCCGAGCTTCGAATGTCTGTGGTGCTTATTGGTAGCACAGTTGGTAGAATCGCCATCCTCCCTACACTGGGTGGTGAAGTCCTGAGTTCGAATTCCGTCGATGACTCGAAGAATTTTTATGGGCCTTTTGTATAACTTGTCTGAGTTAGTTGGTCTGACGAGGGTAAGTATGGTTTTTTGTCCAGAAGACAGAAAATTGATCACAGAAAACACACATTTTACAGACAGTTACACGGAGCAATATGGTCTTACTCGTTGATGCTCCTAAAACCGTACTACAACTACAATCCAGTGTCTGTTGAAGCCATGGGGATTGAAATTGGAGTTTGTGACGTAAGGTTCGTTATATTCTGTAGAATTTTTTTTTCTGCAGAACGTAACGAATCTATCATGATTTGCCGCTTCCATACTATCATTGTCTTTGTCCAATGGGGATTCAGGTGAATTGTTGATCCATGATAATATATGTTCATGTAAACTTCCTCTGTGTTGAAATTCGATTCGTTTGAAACAATCTACAATACAATATTCTTTAGGATGGAAAGTAACCATTCAGGATATCTTGCGCAACTTTGTCAATCGTCCATTTGGCGCAATCACAACGGCTTTCATACTATTGTAGTTCCAGTCGAATGTAAAAGTTTGATTTTATAGTGAAACACATGGAGGCTCACTTTTAAGGCTTTTTGTACGGTGCTCCAGTCACTCACGCGAGATGTATGCTGAGTACTAAATAATCTCAACGAATTTGAATGAGCTTGTTTTTGTTTCACCTTATCAACTCTTTGAATCGTTTCTTCCGTTGCAGATGGACAATCGTTTCTGGACTTAGGCGTTTGCTCGCCTTCTTCAAAATATTTTACAATATTTTATGAAGCTCTGAATATTTTTCTGTCTTTGGTTCGCTGTGAGGGCTGCAATAACATTATCGGCATAATTATAATAAAGTTTATTCCTTTTCTAGTACGAACTCATAAAAGAAATTTGTTCATTAGAATAAATTTTGAAATAATTTTCATTGTTCAAAGAATTCCATCTATACTAATTACAGTGCAAAATTATTTTAAGTTGGAGCTATTATCATCTTTTCTTCCAAATGCTCTATTAGAGAATCGAAAATCCTAATGTGCGAGCTCTTCCTGTCAAATTAAAATGGAATAGTCTTCCCAATTGGGATGCATAGCTTTATGTCCTGATTTATGCTTTGTTATGAACGAAACATCAACGAATTCTCTATAAGCATTATTTATGCGGTGGAAAGATATCTAAGGATAACTGTGGAAGTATAGGGATCGATTCAGACCGTGCCATGGGTCCATAATCAATGACTATTGATTGATATTCCACTGCTATTGAGACCAAAGAAGTCTACCCTTCCCCAAGGTAAGAAAAAGTAGGAAAAGCAGCACTGCATAAAATCACCAATATCTTTATTGCTAAAACAGGGGTGTCCATGTAGGCCAACACATCTTCCTTGGTCCCTACAGTCCTTTGTTGTCTAGCGGAGCAGACTGTGCTATCATCAGCAAAGATTTGGATAAGATTTTCATTCAGTGGAAAAAGGTCATTAATACATAAGAGGAAAAGAGTGGGAGAAAAAACTAAACCTTAGAAAACCTAAACCCAAGAAAAAAAAAAACATTAGTGGAGAAGTTAGAAGAGAGACAGCTGCCCACCGTCAGTTGCAATGAACGGGCAAGGAGAAAACTGGATACTCGATTACAAAAAATAGTTGACAAATCATAAGATGGAAGCTTATTTAGAAGACCTTCATGCGAAACACGATAAAAAAGCCTCTAAAATGTCAAGAGCAACTGCTAGAAGAAAAATAGAATGTTTGCAGGTTTATTTTTAGCTGTGGTGAGAATGGAACCATTCGGTTTTAACAGAGGTGGGTAAAAGATGTCTCCAATAGCTTTGATAAGAGACCAGAATGCTCAACTAACATTTGGACAAGAAGCAAGTTTTCTTCTCTTAGCCAGTCTATTCACAATCTAGTCTGGATCGATTAATACCTGCTCTATAATTTTTGAGGGCTTTGTTGTAAGTAAAAAATGAACCTGGAGATTTGGATGCAAGCTAACTACGATATGCAACATTCTTCTCTTGAACAGCCTTAGCACATATTGGAAAACCAAGGTTTATAATGTGAAATAAAGGATTTCATCCCTACAAGAATAATTTCACTGGCATGATCAGAGCAAACATTGATATCAGAAGGTTTAAAATAGTAATCCAATCAACGAAAAGAAGAAAAGAAACATTGCAAATCATCCCAGTTTACATTCTCGTAATGCCAAACAACACGAGGTTGAGAAAGGCCACCAGGGAAGGGCTCCATTGGAAAAAAGATCATCATCAAGTTGTAATCTGAGGTGCCTATAGGACCACTCACCTCGACCATGCACTTGAAAGGATTGTTTGTAAGAAAAATATCAAGAATGTTGGCTGTGCTGTTAGGGTTATCTGGTATTCTGGTAGGTAAATGGACAATCTCTGCGAGGTCATTAGTAATTGCAAAAGTCTCAGCATCTCGACCACCTCGGTCCGTGTGATTAGAAAACGGAACCTGGCTGTAGTTGTGAACATTAAACTTACCAATGAAAATTGCTTCACTGTTAGGAAAATTAGATTGGAGAAAGCTGACTTTCAAAGAAAGAAAGTCAAAGAGTACCAAGTGATTAGTGCAGTTGCGAGAACGATAGTGCCAACAGATGAATTTGAAATAATGCAGTAGAGAGATTTTAAGCCAGAGAAGATCGAAAAGTGGAGATTCCAAATTACTAAGTCTCTAACAGGACGTACATAGCGGACATATGCACAACTACCACCTTTGAAGGGAAAGAAATCGTACAGCGAATAATTAGGACAACTGAGGTGAGCAATGGTTGAATCAACCGGTAATTGGGGTTCTGTCAGTAAGTTTGGTCCCACCAGACCAAACTTACCTAACCAGATAAGTTAGGTGGTAGGGGCTTGGCAGATTGTAAGTGGAAACGGACATCATTGAGATTAGAACTGACATCTCGTATATTTTTAAAATGAACGAGGAGTGTTTGGGAGGTTTAGATCTTTTCGCAGATATGTTCTATTAATTTGATGATGCATTCAGCAGAAAATAAAAAAGGTGGAAGGGACATATTGTATGAAGTAATGAAATTTTTGGACATAGTGTACACACGGCAAGGACATACCCAGCTCCTTGACATAACAGAGTTTCAACAATGCCGTCCGCATACAGACTACTTGAACTCCCTCCAGTCACTATCTAGAAGAGTAGAAGCAGCGAAATTATACATCGGCTGATCAGGATGCCTCCTAGAGTTACCAATAGATTTGGTCCGGTGAGCTATATAGCTGCCGGCCTGCGAATACCGTTTTAGAGCTATACCCTTGAAATGTATGGAAGATTGGATCTCACCATGATACCCATCATAACCTCAGACGGCAACAACCAAATTACACGATGAAAGAAATGGGGCGTTGCCGGACCTTGCGTTGGAGACTAAACATGGATTCCACCACTACGAGCCTCCAATAAGCAAAGTAGTGATAATGTACCGGTTGATGAGAGTCATCTACCACCTAGTATTGTCTTGTAACGCAGAGGGGCGGAATTCCTTTATGTTGGATGGACGTGACACCTCGACCCCTGGTTCTCACTTGGTTAGTCACCTCCAGTATACTAGGTGCCATACTTCGGGACAGCTTGCCACGAGGTTAGACTCAGGGTCACTATCAGTCCAACCACCGTGAAGATTGCAAGCAGAGGATTTGGTTGTCACAGAACGACCGGACTGCTTCAAAATTCAGTCCACTTGATTCAAGTGTCACCTGAATATCAGTTCCATGAACGTTTTAGACTCCCAGGTATGTAGTCCAGCTTGTCATAGCCCAGAGAATGTCTGTTATAGCCTGAAGGACTACCCAGGTTTGAATTCGCAATGGTTTTACTGAAGGAACGCTCAATTTCATGAAAAGGGTAGGTGTGTCCAATAAGTGGCCACTCGGTGTATATATTGTACCTTTTTCTGATTTTAGTACTGTTTGAATAGAAATTCAAGGGACGTTCTTAATTTTGCTGTAAGAAAATGCACTATTTAATTATTGTGATGGTGAAATTTATTTAGTTAATCTCAATTCAGTTGGAGAAAGTGTTAATTTAACCTGTTTCCAAAAAGTCCATTAATTCTCTAACCTAAATTTAATTGCTAAAACGATCTTTTCCTTCATAATTTCGAAATATAAAAATGCTTCTAAAAATTTCATTTGTGTGGTGATAGCGTTAGTGACCACGTGTTCACATGGCCTTCATCCACTTATCATTCAAGCATATCATAGTGAATTACCCGGAACATTGCACTCTAACCACAAGATACGTGATTAGATAACCTTCGTGGAATTTGGTATAAAATAGATTTCTTCATGTCGCTGCCCTGGTTCGTTCATGCGAAACAGGCCAGCGACATGACGTCTCAAAGAAAATGAATGTTTTACTCGGATCAGACGTGAAAATAAGATTGTGGAAGGTGAAGTCGAACACGCTTTTCACAGACCTCGCTGTGAATGAATATCATTGCGAAGATACTTTCATTTTCAATGACTTTGCAATTGAAGAATTATTTGTAGAACACAAAGACTTTAATTGCATTCGGCACAGCATTAAAATGCTAGGGAAATTATACAAAATTGTATACAAGCGTAAGTGAATAATCGGACACCAATAAATATATTTTCCAAATGTGCACAAAACATACAAATCTTGACCATTCATAAGTCCATTAAGCAAAGGTTTGTTTCATAACTGTAGATTAGCGTAAGAGTCTTCGAAAATCATCTTTCTATATCTTCACATATCCTTGGACGGTTAATTCATGTCACTGACAAGTGCTGGGAACATGTTACTCAAACTGACTAGCTGATCAACAGATGGGAGTATTTATTTGCCCCCTCAACTGACCATGGAGGCAACTTATTCCTTCAATTAACAACTCGTTAGCTAAACGAAAACTTTCTACAATCCAGTCTAAATATTTCTCTCCGTAATTTAAATTTTGGCGCTTATAGTTCTGTAATCGAAACCTTTCCTCATACAGTACCCTTTTGCGGATCTCACCAGTCACATCTCCATACTTGGACCTAGAATTGCAATTATGGTCTTACAAGCCTTGTGTGGAGGGATTGTGATCTTCCTATCTCTACAAGAAAACCTTCGATAAATCAACGATTAGACACCATGGGTCCTCCTTTCCACCTGTCCGCACTGCACAACAAACTTCATGCCTTGAGGTGTCATAACTTAAATTTCTTTCTTCATCTACTTTTTTTTTTTAATTCAGCTCCACGAAGGGTACAAGTTATTTTGGAGTTGCTGTTCCCAAAATGCAAATCCTTATATTTTTTTGCATTAAAACACACCTCCAGTCCCTTCGTTAATGTCATTTAAGAATATCAGAAAGAGACAGCGGTCTCGGTACCAATCCTTTAGGGACCTCCGCTTTTTACGTTAGACCAATTTGAATAGTGCCCATTAATTCCAACCCTCCGCCTCCTGCTCTACAGCCACCATACGATCCATCTATGGATCTCATCTGTGATCCCAACATGTTCTAGCTTATCCGGTAACCTCTCGGGAAGGAAAGGACTGAGTCAAAGTTTTTATAAATTCCAAATAAACACTGTCTAAATTTGTTCCTACATCCAGTTCATGAATGACACTCTCAAAATAGCTAACCAGGTTGGCTAAGAATGATATTCCCTTGACAAAACTATGGCGACTTTCCTTCAGAATTATATTTTAATTTAAATGGCCCTGTCTTTCACCCTTCGTTATTGCCCCCGTTATTTTTCCCTATCACTGAAATTAGACTGCAACTGCATCCCTATCTACCTTTAAAAATTTAGTCTTTTATACTTTCTCCTTCATAATAAAGTGATCATTTCAGTTTCGCTTTGAACTTAAGTAAACTCTCTGATCAACATTAAGCTGACCAACTCTCTGACCAATATTAATGAACACCTGCTCAAGTTGGTCTCCTTGACCAACTTGAGCAGGTGTTCTAATTAAATTCGACATGCTGCCTGATGGTAAATTTCATGAGATTGAGTCATCTGTTACCCACTAAGATTTTATATTTTCGTCCCTCACCAATCTGTTCGCCCACCTTTCAATCCTTTCTACACAAAAGCTTTGCCTTTTAAGTTCAAACGATGCCTGAACACAACCTTCCAAATGCGATCTCACCATGATCTCCTACAGAAGGACAATGACATCATTCTTCCTACTTGAAAAGGTTTTACAAATCATAGAAATGGTGCTAGGCGTTTTTATACCTGCTTGTTTGCCCTGCATATAAAAATTTCAGGTGTGTTTATAACATAACCCTTAAGTGTTTTCGCCCTCAACCACTTTTAGCTCTTCTCCCCCTAACTTGTAAGTAGTCTTGGATTTTTCATTTTTAAATCATATCTTTTTTTTTTATAAAAATCCCAAGCACGAGAGGTATTAGAATCTATTGTACTTAGTACAATAATACCTCTCCGTGCATGAAAGATGAAAGAAGATATTTGTTGACATTGGACTTGAACTTCTGTAGATTGTAATTTTCAGGAAATACGTATGAAGGAAGGTTGTTCCAGAAAACGGCAGTTGAATGAATAAACGAGGAAGACGAAAAGTTGGTTCTGTGAGTTTGAAGTTGGACAGTAAATGGATCTTGGCTGGTGGCGGCACGTGTTCGGACTGTTTTGAAAGAGAGAGCGGGAATTAGAGAAGCCAATTCAGAAGAACAGTGTCCATGGAAGTATCTGTAGAAGAGGCATGCAGCAGAAACAGAACGACTATGAGACAGAGAATGGAGCGAGTTTGTTAGAGATGAGTCATTAATTAACCTAACTGCCCTCTTTTGAATGGAATCTGGTAGTCTGAGAGAGGGTCTGTGGGCACTGCCCCTGATGTGGAGTCTGCGCGGTAGCACAGTGGTATCGACACCGTCCTCAGCACACCGCGTGGATTAGGCCCGGGTTCGAATCCCGTCGATGATGCGAGGAGCTTTAATGGACTTTTTTCACTCCGTGGCTGAGTTAGTCGGTCTCAGGCGTTGATAGTAAGGTTTTTCCCTCAGAAACTGGGGTTTTTTCGTTCAGCAAGACAGACAGACAGATCGATCAGAGAACACAAAATTTAACAGACATAAGACAGCACGGCAGATGAATTTAATTATTCGGGTGGCCTAAAAATAATAGTTTGTTTTTTAGTTTTGGCCCAGATATGGGAACAATATTCCATGGTACAAATCGCAGATTTGCGATTTGTACAAAGTGAGCAGCTGTTTGGAAGAAAGTAACGCCGAGAGCGAAAGAGAAAACCAAGTTTTTTAGATGTAGAGGAAGCAATGTTTGCAATGTGCTTATGCCAGCAAAGATTAGAAGTAAGGGTAATCCCGAATAGAGATATATGATCTTGCCTAGAAATCAGTGTCATCGGAGATAATGATAGGAGCAGAAGAATCATTTTTGCGAGATATAAGAAAAGACTGAGTTTTAGAAGGGTTGAAATCGATTGAGTTATATTTGCCCACTCTATGATTACCCGGAGATCAGCATTTAAGGAATTGGTAGCGATTATTCGACTAGAAAGTGTTTGAGCAGGTCAAGGTTTCTCAAACTGTAATGTAGAATGCTTGTTTGTTTGTTATTTGGTTTTTAGGAGCATTAGCAACTAAGGCCATATTGCTCCGAGGATATGCGGTGGTCATTCCCTGACCTTTCCGCATCCTCCGTATTTGGTGGTGACGGGCTCGAACCCCGGTCTAATCAAGAAGCGTGTGCTACGCACTGCTGCTCCTTCCCACCTGGCTAAGGAGGCGCCTTGTAGAATGCAATGTGCTATCATCAGCAAAACTATTAATAGGATTTCTGGTCAATAGAAGAAGGTCATTAATATACAAGAAAAAAGAGTGGCAGAAAAAACTTAGCCTGGGGAACACTAGCATTAGTGAAGAAGTTAGAATATAGCGAGATCTGCCATCACCCGCAGTGAGCGGTTAGAGAAAAAACTGGATACCCAGTTAGAAAAAAAATAGTCAGCAAACCATAAGATTGAAGCTTATTTAGAATAAGCTTCCAAACACTATCAAAAGCCTTTGAAATGTCAAGAGCAACTGTTTGAGTTTCACCAAACTTTTCTATTGAATTTGTTCATAAATGGGTAACATAAGCCAGAATATCACCAGTGGATCGACATTGACGAAATTCATACTGGCGATATCCATATCTGCAACCAATCCAACTTATTTTGAAGTAGCATGACTTATGTTATGTTAAATGTGTTTTAAGAACAAGCGTCAGCATTTTGTCTGTAATTGGGCGTATCCTTCGGTCGGTTTGCTAGAAAAAAATCTTTCCTCAAAGACTAGCTCACTCAGTTATGGTGTGATAAAAGCCCATAAAAATTCCTTCCGTCCTCGACGTGGTTCAACTCAGGACTTTGCCATCCGGTGTGGAAAGAGGGTATTTATAACAACTATACTACCATTAAGACTATCAACATGGTAGTCTTAATGGTTCTGTGGTGAACCATCCTTCTTGCCTTCAAATCATCGGCAATATTTGACAGTTTCCGCTGTATTCCCTTATTCATTGTAACTAATGACGATTAAAAACAGGAGGGACTATGCTTGCTATTCAGTTCCACTCTTTTACTGCTCTTGACCGTCTTTTCTTATCTTTTAGCCAACCTCTGATCCTTAGAAGGATCTTACTAATAACCTCTGATCCTTAGAAGGATCTTACTAATAATTTCAATTCGCTTGTACTAAAATTCAAGATGCTAAGATAAAAACATAATTGCCTTTCACGTGGAACCGGATCAAAATCTTTTCTGAAGCCAAGGAAAATGATGTCGAAAGCAATTTCAACACTAATAATTCATTTCTTGAAAAATGAAAATCATTTTATTAATTTATAATATGATTCTTACAGCACATTTTACGGGAGTTATTCTTACAGAGAATAACTCCCGTATATTCGTGTTCTTTCTTTTCAGATGTATGTTCTGATATTACCAAAAAAAACTATGTGATATTTCAGTGTTATTGAAATGTTATATCCGAGAATGTGGGATTTTATACCCAGGCAATAGTAAAATGGTAGAGATTTGTTCTGCTTTAAGAATTGGATGGACACGGGCAAGATGATAAAAAAACATTAGTGAATCTGTGAAAGCAAGTTACGCAATATCTTCGAAGACTTTGAAAAAGTTAAATTTCTTTGGAATGCCATTTTGGTCAATAAGAAAGATGAGGACCACGTCGTAAGAACTATAATCATATTATATGAAACTTTTCAAATGTTCTAATTGATAAGAATAGGAAAATAGAGTAATGGATCCTAGGGGCAAAAAAAGAAGATGAGAGCGGTTTTTAAACATTGGTCAAATGTAATCTGAAAGACCCCCAGTGGCCTGGTTACAGTTCTTTTCATCCATGTTCTCATCACATCCAAAATTCACTTAGACCAAAGCTCTGCTATATTAAAGGGACCAAAAATCAAACCGAATATACTCATTGCATCAAGCCCTTAAGTTGACTCTCATATTAAGAAATGATTGTACTACATTTAATTATAGTTGTGTGTATAAGACAGAGTACAACGAAATCTACCACGTTGAGGTTCAATCCGGATTTGTTTCTTCAAACGCCATTGTTTTTAGAATCAAATACTGATGCTCCTGGATACAAATATTACTTTTTCTCTAAAATAAGTATATTTAAATTTTAAACATGCAAGTTTCGTCTTGATGTTGGAATGTGATCATAACAAAACTACCACAACTGAGATTCATTTCATAAAACTGTGGAAAGATCTAAATTTTATTCTGTACAGAGTACAATTAAATAAACTTATAATTGAATTTCAGTTAAACATCGTAATTTTACTGCTGTGATACAGAAAATTAACTGATTTCTAAAACGTGGTCTCTGTTTTGATATTATATAATTTCTAAGTGCTCACGACCAGCGCCACCAAACGTCCAGTTGAGGAATTAACTCTTCAGCCATAGTTGTTTTGCGATGACGAAGGAAGAAATTACAACGTTGTGTTCTTATAACATGTAATTTTATTAATTTTATACGATACATATATGTGGAAAGAGGTAAAAATGTAAGTTTATTGGATTTAAAAAGGTGTTTCTTCTTCAGCATTCGTTCTTCTATTGAAATGTATTGAAAAATGGCGTTGGAGTTGGTCCAGTGTTTAACGGTTGATGTTCGCCTTCACCGCATAAATTTGGAGCCATGCAGGAAACCCTCCATGTTGTGATACTGTGGGAGTTATCCATAGGTAACCTAAATAACCATGATCATTGGGTGGATGTACCACCTTCAGAGAACAGAACTCCTGTTCACCGTATCAATGCTGTACTTATGCATGATTGGAAACACTCAAGGTAAGTTGGATTATTAGAGCACTACAACTATATTTTGATGACGCCATGACACCTCAGGTCTAGTCAGAGCGTGCTATTGGCTAAAACAACGAGAACCAAGAGGATTAGTCTTTGCTGGAGTATTCTAGGAACTCACGATGTCTGGTTGCGTTGGTCCTCTTATTGCGTTTTTAATTAATAAGCGTTACAGATTTTTAGATTTGAATATCATTTTCTTAAAATAGTTAAATTATTTCAAACAACATAGAACCATAATCATAACAGTTGGAAATGATATTTTAATATAATATTGAAATATATATGACCACGATTTTATCATGTTTATACTCTCTTTTAAAGAAGTTTTAATTTTAAGAATAGGAAAATTGTTTTATATATTTCAGTTTATTTATATTCAATTCATGGTTCCTGTGTCTGCAAATATTTTAATCTAAATTAATCTAATAAATAAAATCAAGAATCGATTATTTCACTAAAAATTTTCATCGAATGGTATGTGCTTTCAGAAATTTCCATGGGACTGAGGTACAACTGACATCAAATTATCAATATCGCTGTACAATTTTAGATTTAGAGTACAGAATGAAATAGGTGGATAAAGAAATAGTCTTATCGTAGATAGACTTGAAAAGAAATTTTAAAAAATGAGGCAGTTATCCAACCCTTGTTTAAATTTACCCTTCTAAGATCACCAACTCCACAAAGGTTGGGTGATTGTCTCAACAACTAATTACTTGATTTAAAGTTTATATTAATAGTCTATTGATTTATTTCGGTATTTGATAAAGAAACAATCTTGATTTACCAAGAGAGTGTCCCTGGAACTTTGCTCGAAGCAATTGATATCTGTATTACTGGAATCGAGAAAGTGTTTTGACCAAAGAAAAGACTTCATTCTATAATAACCAAGATTAATAACTTTTAAGATGTTACCATTCCATTTAATCATGCCCATGTCTTTCCAGATTTCTTATTTTTCTTTCCTATTGCTTCTGACACTGAGGAAAGGTTAAGCACACTATTTGAAACGTATGCTATACGCCGTATGTAACTTGCTGTTTCAGAAAATGGGTTGTCAACTTAAAAGTGACATTAGTGGTATTCTTTGAACATAAACTAAATTATTTTGTGAAAATAAATGTAAAGTTTAAAAAGATTTAGAACACTTTATTCTGGCTGTAATCCTAATGTTTTAAATTGTGGTTTAAAATTCAGTAACTTATCAAAATGTTAATTTTGATCTTTGAAGCACCCAACTAATTTACATAAGAAATAAGTCTGAGTATAGATTAAATCTAATAACAGCACGTATTAATTTGATAAAGAAACGCGACAATTAGAAGCCTTATTTTTCCCAAAAGCCTCAAGAGTTGTATGGAAAAATTTCGTATTTGAGAAATTTCTCTTAGGAATGGGAAGAACGAGCTTTTATATGAGTAGGACTGGGAGGAAGCTTAAATGGTTTTGAAATCTGAAACTTTGTTTTTTTCCATCATCCTCCTAGCAGATAAACTTGCCACAGAATGCACGAACTTTACAGACACGAAATACAGACACGAATTTGCTTGCATCCTTAGAATTAAAGGAAAATTCCAAATGTGACCTTTATTAATGTGTACTCTTCAAATGAAGGTTGAAACGTACACACGGGGACACCTGCCCCTGTAACTGACTTTAATTCTATAATAACCAACTTCGCCTTAAATCACCGGAAGACCCCTTCATCTTCGTCCACCCTTGTTCTCTACCCCACATTCTGAGCTCAAGCGACCCTGTTAGAGACCAGCAGAGAACTATGGACTGCCTGGCTTATCTCCTAGTAGTGGTGGTGAGAAATATAGAGTCTCGTTAGGGGGGCCCTGCGACAAAAAGCCAGAAATACAACAGAACCCAACACTACTCACATTTGGTGAGTATGGGCTTGGCACATCCAGGGTCCTGAGCTGGATATCATCATTCTTCTCATTTTGGTGGTTCTCTCTCTCTCTCTCTCTCTCTCTCTCTCTCTCTCTCTCTCTCTCTCTCTCTCAGGGTACTCAAATTGTTTTTTGACTGGTGCAGTATAAGCCTCAGGCTTCCTTGCACCATATAGCTAATAATAATAATAAACAACACACTACACCCACAACCACTCTATGGAGAAGCGACGACTTGCTACCTTTCTTCAACAGACCTGGTAACAACGATGGACAGCCACAGATAAAGCAGCCGTAACCAAAAAATTCATTCCAGACATCCGGACAACCTACCCGAAGTCACCAACCTGGTTCTCTCCAGGTCTCCTGACAACCTATCTGCTGACTGAACACGGGACCATCAGAGGAAAACTTATCGCCCTGGGTCTCACCGACAACCCGTTCTGTTCCTGTGGCCAACTTGAATCATGGGAGCATCTGATGTACTAGTGCCCATTATATGAGGATCTTCAGTGCATTCCGAAATCAAAAATTCAATTCATCCCGAGACTCTGGGAACAATATCTCCTGGAATCAGAGGACATCTATATTGCATTTTCCAAATTTGCCTAAGACCTCTTCGGAAGGCGTAGGTCTCTCCCACCACCACCACAGAACCTACCTGAATTAGGACCTACCTTATTTAGTCCGTCCACCAATTTTCCTGGATGGCACCTATTCCAGGATCTGTGACACCTCAGGAAAAGGACCTTCAGTCCGCTGCCAATGCCACCTGGCGGTCTGAATCGGGTGCTCTTACCCGATTCACTTTAACTCCCTATCCCTCGGTGGGAGAGTAGACAGTTCCCTGTCTGTCTCCTCCTCCTACCACCCCTTCTTTTCATTCTGGTGGGGAATGGGCATGCCCCATTGACTCCCGGGGTTGTCTTCTCTATTCCCCATACTTCTGTTTTTCCCCCCCAGCCTTCAGTCTCCCCTCTCTCTCTCTCTGTCTTCACTACTAGCGTCAGACACATGTCAAAAATTTACCGAGCCCAACACCCATCGTTTTAATCTCTATATTCCTTTTGGCCAAACCCAATCCCAGTGCGCTTTTTTTTACGTCTTAGCCACTGAAATCTCAGGGGTAAATAGGTGGCAGGACCTACTAGAGTAAATATCTAATACTGGTGCCTGATCTGCCTCCCAGGGGCATAGTGTGGCAAACGGTGGGCCCAGTAGGGGCACAACGGCTAAAAGGTCAGATGAACAACGGTACACAACACAACACTCTACAATATCCATACACTTTTAAATCTCAGGCCTCTACAGTGTTCTGTATCACACGACAATGTATGCTAGCGGAGATGGGGGAAACCCCTGGTGCCGTTAGACCCTAAACACACTATACACTACACCCACTGCGGAAATGGGGGAAACCCCTGGTGCCCTTTTAACACGAACACACTTTACACTTTACTTTATTACACCCACTTCTGGCATTTACAGAGTTCTATTTAATTCACTCGAAAAATGATGGCGCAGTTGTGGGAAACGACCCGTGGAGCCCTAACCCAAAACACTATGCCACTATACTCTGACTTAAGAAGCATCCATAATCGCCAATAACCACAAACTCAAGACCTACTGGCCTCCCAGCTATGAATGCCCCTTCCTGGGATGAACAGTGATATCTAATCACTAATTGCTTCAGCCTTGCCAACATACAACATAAATATAGCCAACAGAATTACCCAACTATTGACTAAGACTGAACTACCCAACTTTAACATTGATGACTACTGGACTTGGACAAATTTAACCAACTGGAAATTGCAGGCGAAGACTTGTCGTGACATAGGTTCATTGGCCTCAAGACCATCAGCACTGAGTCCCCTTACCCAGTGTACTTTCAATTCTTAACCCATGCCCCATTCGCCTGATGGAGCCATCTCATCCTCCCTTGGAGATGCCTTCCCTCTGCATCCCCAATACTTCTAGCTTTATCCTCCCCACTTGAGTTCTATTTCCCCGCACTCTAACTTAATTTTTTTTTACTTGGTCTCTGTCCAGAAAGCTCAAGCGACACTGGCAGAGACCAGCCAGAGAATTATGGGCAGCCTGGCTACCTCTCTTAGCGGTGTGTGCGGGCAACATGGGGTCCCATCAGGGGCCCTACGGCCAAAATCCAGAACCCAACACAATACTTCATAGAAAACTCATAACACTTTCACAATTTTTTAATATATGGCCAGGAATTTTTGCCAACTGCTTAATCGATCCTTTTTTTGCCTTGAAGATTAACCGGAGAATCCTATTCCCCCAGGAATAGTTCAAGCGATTTACTGATGATGTTCCTCTTGGTGTGCGATGTCATCAGTTGTATATGTGACGGCGTTCTACGTCATTTTGGTCAATTAGGCAGACTATTTAAATGAGCATTTCTGTGACCAATGGATAGTGTGGAGGATATCCTATGTGTCCTGCTCATATCCCGGATCTGTTTTCACTCAAGTTTTACCTGAGCGGTCATCTAAAATTAATCATTTACATGACCCTGTATTTCGCCAACTTATAGAACAAGGATTCCAGCAATCTGAACACAAACTGGAATTTTTTAAACGCGTTAGGCATGTTAAAATTTGCATTAAACACAATGTGGCCATTTGGGTAGGGTGGAAATTGTTGGAACATAAAATAGACTGTAACTCGAAAATAATGCGATTTCACAAATATAACTTTTTCATTGTTTCAAATCCTGAATCAATCCTGAAAGTATGATCCATGAATGTATTGTACAGGATGCTTCATGTTATATTTTCATTTTGAAACATTAAAAAATTGAAATAAACCACAATTAACCTCACGGTATTAAAACCAATGCCTTGTTTCTTCACCTTAGAAAAAATAATGCAGCAGTAAACTTCTTGTGGAATAAAATAAGCATACTTTTTAAGAACCATATTAAAATTCAATTTGTTCAAGAAATCAGATGTGGGCTCATAAATTTCAACCATTTCATTGATACTTCATTTTCATCGCCAGTGCCACCAAAACTAGTCCCGATGCCTCCAGAGGTAAGTCTTCAACGGAGTCAACGATACCAAGTGTTCTGTGGCATCAGCGAAGGAGACCTCCCAGCTACTTTCCACTGGGTGAAAAACGGCCAACCTCTCGTAGAAACTTCGGATGTCTCAGTGCGTAGGCAGGACGATTTCACTTCTTCATTCACCATAGCTTCAGTAAAAGAAGAGCATGCTGGGAACTACACGTGCATTGTATCTAACATGGCCGGTACTGACAAATTCCTAACGAAGCTTAAAGTGATGGGTAAGTCTCTTTATTGCTGATAAAGTTGCGCTTTCTTTAATAATATACTGACGTAAAGCTCCATATAAAATACACTCAGGGTACAATTTATTGGAACACCTTCTCCCCACCACCCTGGCATCCTTTGTAAGGAAATGAACATATCGCTCCAGTGAACCCCAAGTCCAGCTCATGATATAGATGGCAGAACCAGGACGTGGAGAAATGATATTGCAAATAACATGGGGACAATTTATAAGGTAGGAAAACTTGAACGGCCGTATTCTTGGGATTACTGAGATCCATCATAATTTTTGCTGACTAAGTACCTCGCATAAGAGACATTCCTTTGTTCCTTTGTTATAGATTCTTTCCGAGCAGCCCAGTCGTCCAGTCTTAAGCCTGCCATTATTCATTGTGGAGAAAATGATAAATACTGTCCACATCTTCATGACTCAATGCACAGTAAGAAGGTTACTGGTATATACACTGAGTTGGTTTTACATTGGCAATACCTCCTTATGTTGGAATGGACTTGGTCAGTGACGCTGGTGAAGGCAAAAATTCGGGAACGGCTAACATAAAATTTCACTCACACGTGGCGCGTCGAAATCCTCCCGACTTCGAATTTGGAATGATTGCCGGGAAAGACGTACCAGTATCTCGAAAATAGCCAACATGGTTAAGTGCTCTCGTTGTGTTATTTCACGCGTGTTCCGTGACTGGCTCAACAGAAGTCCAACAAAGGTCACACATAGGACGGCCATATGTAGTCGATGCTCTTGGTGAGCATCGTAGGTCTCGTCTCTTAATACAGCAGAGATGCAGCACAGTGGCCCAGCTAGCCCCTAATACAACTTAGGAACAGCAAGACCAATATCCATGTGGACTTTTAGTTTTTAGTTTTACTTGACAAGCGGCACCAGGGGTCTTTCCCAACTCTGTGTCGTTTACAAACTCTTCAACGACCAGAGAATGTGAATTAGGGTGTGTTTGTGTAGTGTTAGTGATGGGTTGTGTTGTTATGTTATTCATCCAGGGGACCTGTGGAACACCACCGACTAACCCCCGTTTCCCGTTCATTGGCACGTGGAGCCTCTGGTGGAGTAAACCTTGGGATCGCCTGAGTTTCCCAGATAGGGCCTAAATATACAAAGTTTTTGTTTAGGTTTGGGAGCGGGGAGGTGGTGGACATTATAGCCCCTAATTTATAGGGTACCCTGGCCCTATGACGTTATCCTAATCACACCTCGTGTGGTTCTCCTCCCCATACCCCTCCTTAGTTTCGCCTAAAGTTAGGGCTATAATGCCCCCACCGCGGACATTAGGTTGTATAAGCTATGGCCGTCATGGGTACCCATGCTCACTGTGAGACACAAGAAACTGCGCTTTTTATGGGCACATCAGCGCCAACACTGTACCATCGACATGTGGAAATCTGCAGCCTGGTTTGATGAATCCCCTTTCCAACTTTGTCACGCGGATGGACGTATCCACATTTGGAGAAAGTAACACGAGGCCATGGCACCTGGGTGTACTGTTGATGTTCGACAGGCTGGAGGCAGTGATGTTAAGGTTTGGGGATTGTTTTTGTAGCATGCCCTCGGTTCTCTAATTACCGTTAATTAACCGCTCGGTGAGATGGGAACGCCTACCTTTCTATTGTCTCTGACCAAGTACACCTTTCATGATGACAGTGTATCCAGACAACTCTGGTATCTATTCACATGACAACGCGCCATGCCACAAGGTCCAGCAGGTTGCTGAATAGTTTCAGGACCCAGGCAATCAATTCAACTTCTCCCATGGTAATCCAACCTACCAGACCTTTCATCCAATTGAACATGTTTGGGATCTACTGGAAAAGGACATTCGATGGTATGACCATCGAATGTCCTTTTCCAGTGAGAGATGGTCTAAACCTTTGCGGGATTACTGAACACATTAATCAATGCATAGGTATACTTCCACACCACTCCCTACAATACTTTGTGGAGTCCATGCTTTATTTGCTAATTTCATGGAATTTAGAATGATTGCTGGTTTTAGAAATAGAGGTCAACCAGTACAAAGCACGGAGTGTATATTTTATCTGTTTAATTTAATAATTTTTATTTTTGGATTTTAAATCACTTCCAGTTCCTCCCACGTGGGTCCGGCAGCCCTATGACATTGCAGTCCTTTCAGGAAAGAAACTAATATTGAATTGTGAAGCTGTAGGAAACCCTGTGCCAACGACCAGCTGGAAAAAGACGAAAGGTAATTTTAATTCGGATATTTGAGTCTCAGTCATTAAAGGATGATTCAGTGGATCATATAGTCTTAGAAGTTAAAACAAACCATAAAAATTTACTAACAAAAATCCTAGAGACATTGACGATATTTCATAATATTATTTAACGGCTTATATGGAATCCTTATTGGCATTTAATGCAGGACTCAGTGTGCAACAAATGGAGCCAATATCTGGAAGTCGATGGAGGACACAGGATGATGGTTCGCTAATTATTTCAGAGATCAAAAAAGAAGACGAAGGCTTTTATTCTTGTGAGGTAACGAATGGTGTGGGAGATGGTTTAAAGAAGACTGTGCGTCTTGAGGTCCAAGGTGGGTCCCACTGGTTATCGACATCTTGTAATGAATCTGCGTATATTAATATTATTTCAACAATTACATTTGTTTAACGCTAAATCTATTTATAGAATTAATAACAAATATTAATAAAAAACATTAATTATTTACTCTTTTATTAATTAATTTTCTAGTTCCACCTATAGCAAGGCTATCTACTCCTGCAAAAATAGTTAAAAAAGGAGAAAGAACGGAGGTTTTATGCAATGTTAGTGGAGACAGTCCTCTTGAGTTGTTTTGGGAAAGAGGAAAACATCAACTAAAAACATCATCAGATGGGCGGTAAGATTGTGTTTTACTCGTTCATTCTGAATTCACCTAATTTCACTTTATTCTCTAATCCAGTGTGACTCATCGATTTTCTTTTCAGTATTAAAATCGTTAATCTGATGACAGACGTTGGTATAACATCCTCCATGGTTATAGAAAGAACAGACGGCAATGACAGCGCCCTCTACACGTGTATTGGAAAAAATACTTTTGGTAGTAGTCTAACTATGGTTAGACTCAGCGTGATTGGTGAGAAGTGAAAATTTCTCAAATGAATTTTAATACATTTAAATAACCAAGTTTTAATATATTTAAAATGTTTGCATATTATTTCAAAAGATATATTCGTAATTAATCTGAGTTTTCCAGAATGTCCGGGTTCCCCAAAGGACTTTTCAGCAACAGACGTGTGGAGTAGGAGCGTTCGACTTATTTGGAGTCACCCTTATAATGGAAACAGTCCTATTGCTGCTTACTTTGTCACCTACGCAGAAAAGTCAGGTAAGATCCCTGTTGTCTGTATCTTAAACATGGAATAATAATAAATTATTATATTGATATTGTATGCTTATCTTTATCAGGTGCTTACGAGTTTATGATTTTTCCTATTTTTTTAAATGTTTCTTAACGAGCTTAACTTCCTGGTTTGAACGTTGTAACTCTGTGTTATTTTTATAAACTCTTCTGTTCCACATTACCAAGAAGTTATATACAGTATGAGAATACATCTTATTATCAACAATAATAAAAATTAATAATAAGAATAATAATAAGACTGAAGGATTTATGTTGGCCATCCAAGACCAGTTAATATACACCAGAAACTATAGAAAATACATCGCAAAGGAGCCCGAAATGTGAAATGAGACATGTCGACGATGCCACTTGGCCTTAGAAACGGTCCAGCACATCGCAGGGGGATGGAAAGTGATCGCCCAGACTGAGTACGCTCGTAGACAAGACTACGTAGCCAGGATAATACATCAGAATCTACCGAGGAAATCCAGTTGACCAAAGAAAGTGTCCATTCTACAAGTACGAATCCCAGGCAGTACAAGAGACCCCAACCTATAAGCTGTACTGGGACTGCTCCATAATAACGGATAAGACCATCCCGCACAACAGACCGGACATAACCCTTGTTTACAAGACGGAAAAGGCTACCTAGCTGATTGACATAGAGATGCCCAACACTAGCAATGTCCAGAAAACCCATGAGAAAAAAATTAGGAAGTATACGAACCTGAGACATGAGGTCACGGATATGTGATATATGCAAGAAGTAACGACCATCCCGATCATCATGTCAACCACCGGTATGGTGCCAAAGACCCTTCATAGCAGCCTAGCAGCAAATAGTCTCTCAGAGAACACCTACAAGGAATTCCAAAAAGTCGTAATCCTGAACACCTGTAGGATAGTCAGAGAGTTCCTCGATCAACAATAACACCAGACATTACAACCACCCTGTGTACTTGGTAGCAGTACCCGTCACGGAGTGGAATCCCTCAATCAGGGGGAAATAATATAAGAGCAACAATAATAATACTAATAGTATAGGAAAAAAGGAAGAAGAAGCCAACTCATGAAGTGAGGCATAGAAATGAATACGTTTATCATGCAAACATAATACAAAGTAACAAAACTAGAGATAGATATGACACTGTGCAGGACAAAACTACACACGAATTGGTTGGAATGATTCCCAACGGTCATCAAACAGCGAATAGCAGGCCAGAGACGGACCATCGTCGAGAAGAACCTGATAGGTCCTGTAATCTTGGAAATCAAGCAGGATGTGAGCGAACAACTACAAAATACTACAATGAATACAGGAACAACCGAACCATAATTGGGAGAGGAACAGTAAGTATAAGAACTACAACCTGCAGCAGCTGAAGTGGAGACAGATGAAATCGCAATATCCAGAATAGAAGAAGAGTGAAATAAATTCCTAGCAGAATTGGAGGGAATGAATCTCATAAATACCCAAGCCATATCGAAGCAGAAACCCAATAGAATCCTCTGTAAAATCATAGACCAAATCAATAGGCGAATAATAACAAATTATCTCAATATCAACGAAGTAACGCTAGACGCCATTTACTGTGCCGCTATTACTGCAGCCACCAGGATTAACGGAAAGGAAACCAGACATCAACATAACACAAAATGCAAAGAGAAGGAACCACCAGCTTGGGAAAAAAGGCTACAGCAGAAGATAGAAGAGATAAGAGTGAAGGTAGGCCAACTGACCCAGTACCGACGAAGTTACAGAAGGAAAAAGCTGAAAAAGGCGATTCTCAAGAAAGACAACACCCACAGCAAACACGAGACCTATAATCAGAGAATCGAATAATATAATAAATAAATAAATTTTCTGTTTATACTCCGGCACGACAACCAAGTCAGTAGAGTTTACAATAAATCGTCAATACAAATATTTATCGTATTTAGTAGTCACGGGCTTGAACCCCGGTGCACTCAAGGAACGCGTGCTATGCACTCTCGCTCCTGACCACTGGGCTACGTCAGGCCCTCTTGACACCCTTAAGCAGAAACTCCTGGCACTCAGCAAGAGACTTTGCCGTAACAAGGAGAGTGCCCGGAGGAAAACAGACAACAGGATATTTAATGAAAACCAGAGATTCTTCTACAAGAAAATCGGACAGGAGGAGGAGAAGAGTCAGAACTTCATGGCCGAGCAGCAGAATGGATGTAAGCAAATGAGCAGAGCATGCAAGCACCAACTGACCATTGACGCAGCAGTTATAGAGCAAGCCTACAAGAAGCACCGCAACCTGTACACGGCCTACATCGACTACATCAAGGCCTTCGACTCCGTGCCCAATAACTGGCTGATAGAGACACTAAAAATCTACAAAGTCAATCCGACAATATCACACTTCCTAGAATTAACCATGACAAAATGAAGAATCGCCATCAATGTCGAGAACATCACGATCAGAATGATACCTATCAGAAGGAGAATCTTCCAGCAAGATGCTCTGAGCCCTCTATGGTTCTGCCTAGCACTTAACCCGCTGTCCACCATGCTCAATAATAGCAAATACAGGTATATCCTAAAAAGAAGAGAGGAGCAACCAGTACACCCTCTCTCTCACTGGATGTATACGGATGGCTTCAAACTCTATGAGGCAAATGAGAATCAACTCCAAAAGCTACTCCAGGTCACCGAACAGTTCAGCACTGATATCAGGATGCAATTTGGCCTAGACAAATGCAAGACCCATAGATTGCATCAAGGATATCCAGTCGGACGAAACTACCAGCTGAAGTCTGGTGAATAGATTGAAGCCATGACAGAGGGAGAGACATACAAATATCTGGGGATGATGCAGGCGCCACACCAGTTAGAACACAAGGAGATCAAGGCCCAACTCACTGAGAAATATCATCAGAGAGTGAGAAATCTGTTAAAATCAAAGCTCAATGGAGGGAATATGGTCACAGCCATAAACACTTACGCAATTCCAGTAGTAACGTACTCCTTCAGGATCATAGTTTGGATCAACACCGAACTGAAGGAGACTATGAAATCAACCAGGATAATAGTGTCCAAGAGGCGACAACTCCACCCGAATTCGGTCATCGAGAGAATGACCATAGTCCGTAAAGAAGGAGGGAGGGAGGGGATTGACACCTCATTAAGAACCTGCGGGATTACTTCCAGGAAAACACGGCACCAATCTACCAAGCCATAAGAAAGACAGACGACCCACAACGCTCAACCTCAACAATGGGACCACACTCACACAGACAGAAAGATGGACGAAGAAGACACTCCAAGGCAGACAGTACAATGACCTACATCAAAGCTACATAGATAAGGTGGCTTCCAACGCTTGGCCCACGAACTGAAGGCTCTACCTCGAGACTGAAGGATTCATGCTCGCCATCCAAGACCAGGTAATCAGTTCCAGGAACTACAGAAAACACATCGTCAAAGACCTCGGAGTAACAGTTGACATATGTCAACGATGCCACCTTGCCCCTCTCAGAGAACACATAGAACTCCAGAAAGCCACGATCTTGGACACCTGTAGGATAGTGAGACCAACAGTAACAATAAATAATAACAATTGTAACCGGACACAACCAACCATCCCATGCACTTGGTACCAGTACCTGTCACGGGGAGGAAAAATTACATAAAAAAAGTGAAAAGTTTTTTTTTGTAATAATGATAAACCACACGTAATAATTCTTCTTTGTGCTATCTGCCTTCAGTTTAAAAAAATCATTATTTTTTTTCATTCTTCTTCAGCATCTTCCAGGTCTGAGAATGATAAAGTTAAAATAACTGGCACCCAGAATTCCTTGCATATATCCGATCTTCGCCCGCACACCATGTACGCGTTTCAAGTATTGGCAGAAAACGAGGTTGGACAAGGCCCACCCTCTACCTCCATTGTCGTGACTACACATGAGGAAGGTGTGAGTTCAAGATTTCTTAGATTGAGAAATAAAGTATATGAATTTCTGAATTAGAACACCAATCTATCCCACATACCAGTTCTTTGTTAATGGTAACACAATAACAAAGAACTGGTATTATAAATAATTATTAATAAATATAATAAATATCAAATTATTGAATATTTTGTAGTCGTGTGGATATACAATTTTAATTACCCATTTTTGTAAATAAAATATGGTTTTGAGAATAATTAAAATATGACGTTTACTGTGGTGGATTCACTCTTACAGAACCAGGAGTTCCGCCGAAGAACATGAAAGTTGAAGAAAGAGGAGCCACATTCGTAAACATATCATGGAAGGTGAGAGCTGTACCAGAAATATATTTAAATATAATGCACTGAACATTGGGTGCCTCAGAGAAGTATATACCTAACACAATCAAACATAAATGTTTGGTATGGACTTCAGAATATTTATTTCATATTAGATATACAATATGGTGAATATTTTCGATGATAGAACTAATTCCTCTTAACGATTCTTTTCTTAGCCGCCACCAAGAAACTCATGGAACGGCGACTTAAGAGGGTTCTATATTGGATATAAGACTTCCAGTTTGTCCGGTCATCAGTTATCATATAGAACTCTTTATGTGGACAAGATAGAAACAGAACATCGGTACCTGCTACTGGGTCTCCATCCATCCACCAGCTACACAATTGAAATTAGGGCTTTCAACAATGTAGGTATGGGACCTCCGTCCGAGCAACTCGTGGTAAAGACACTCTATGGAGGTAAGCAGAAAATCAATGCAAGAACTCAATATTAACAGTAAACAAACAGTTGCAATTGTATCTATTCGTTTTTGTTTCAGATCCACCAGCAGTACCGAAGGTAGAAGTTATTTCGACCCGTCGATCTGCAATAGAGGTAAAGATCCAAGTAGAGAAGAAAAAGAAATCTCCTCCATCAGGTAACTACCCATAAATAATGATTAATATTTTCTTCTGTCCAGGTATAACGTCTGCGCGTGTAGTGATTATAATCACCATCCTCCCCACACCGGATGGGAAAAGGCTCGTGTTCGAATTCACTGAGTTAGTCGGTCTCAGGCGTGGACAGTAAGGTTCTTGTCCACCCGGAAACTCGGATTTTTGGTCCAGGAAAACAGAGAAATCGACCAGACAACACACCCAGTTTATGAACTGTTAATATGGGCATATGAAACTTAGGCAGGACACATAGCTCAAAGACATGATGACAGCTGGGTAAGAAAACAATAGACTGGTACCTAAGAGGAGCTAAAAGAAAACCTCGAAGACAACAACGGAGGTGGACAGATGAAATTCAAGAGTTCGTGGGCAGTAAATGGATGGCCATTGCACAAAACAGAAGGAACTGGAAAGTTGCTGAAACGGCCTTAATCCTGCAGTGGATTGAAAATGGCTGATGATGAAGTTAGTTCTTCTTGGGTGGCCCTAATATGACAGATGTTTTTTTTTGTGCAGATGTAAATCGATGTGTGAAAAGGAAGAAATCCTCTGTTGACCCAAAAATAATTTTTATAAAAAAAATTATAAAATATAATAATATATTTATGAATAACATTAAACTATTTGAAAAATAGAATTTTTTTAAACTTACTCGCTAAATAAATAAATTTTATATATTTCATAGAATACATCATCCATCTACGCAAGGAAAATAGCCAATGGCAAGAAGTTCCCCTGTCTATATCACCATCCCACAAGTATTCTATTGGGGGATTGCTGTCTGGTAGCCATTATCAAATATACGTCACAGCACGAAACCAGTTTGGAGACAGTGGGCCAACAGACGTTCTCAGTATTCGAACTGATAAACAGTGTAAGTCACCATTTCCTCCCTGATGGAATATTCTTAGATATTTAGGATCATATTTTACCTTTCTACAATATTTTACATGTCTGTACTTAAAGAAGGATGAAGTCACTGTGATTACATAGCTTTCCATTTGTCATTTTTTAACCAAAATATGCATAAAGCAAAGATAAACCGTGTCATATTTATTAGCAATTTGAGACTCAAATTGATATTCATAACTTACTTCTATGCTTCTAGATCCTTCATCAAGTATTCCAATATAATGATCTAAATTATTCCCACATTTGATTCTAAGAGCCCTTATTGATTTCTTACTCTGCAGATGAAGTGTAATTTTAATCATGGTCATTTCTCTCCTTGGGCAAGATGGACTTACCCAAGAAGACGCATTTTAGCAACTCTCTCCCATTTTCTTTGGAAAAATGTGCCCGATTAGTCCCTTCAGCAAGTCGCAGTGGTAATGAAGTGACTTGTTTAGTGTTGCAAATACAGGTGAGGGTATTTAGCCTAAATTATTTCGATTTGGACAATTTGACTACGTGTTAATTTAAAGCAAATTTAAATAAATGATTGAAATAAACTGAACTAAGCATAGAATTACATTGGAAAAAGAGTATCTTATATGCAAAATAGGAAAGAATTGATTTTTATATATTTTATGTTTACTTTTATTTACGTTGAAGGTTTGGACGCTCTTTGCACTCTGAAACTGCTTTAGGATCTAAACAAAACAGTTTTATCAGAATTCTCCTAAATTTAAGTCCATATATATTCAGCTTACAGAACAGCGTAACTCGATGAAATTGAGAATCAAAAGCACTCATTATTTCAAGGCATAGGTAAGTTTACTCTTATCTAAGTGTTTAATTTGATGTCCTATCTTAAATATTTTAAACATTTTCTGCTTTTATCTATTGAAAACTGCATTGGTACTTAATTCATTTTTATCAGGGAAATCTGGAGGAAATATTGCTACCTTTTTGGAATCGGGCAATTAGTTCTTGGAGTATGATTAAAACTAACTTATTTTCTTAATTTTGTGATATATTGTACAAAATCCAATAATTCTGTATCAGTTTGTGGATTTTAAATATTATTATTTCAATATTAAATTGTATAATATTAATTATATATAAACAATTATTGTTTTACCGACAAATCGAGAGATATGCTCTAATATAGAGGTATGTGGTATATATTTGCAAAAGTATATTCAAGAAGCCAGCATGGCGTCAGGTAAAATCTATAAGGAGCATAAGAACACTGAATCCTGATGTTAAAATCAACTGGAGTCCTCAGCTACAATGTCATTCCCACAGAACCATTCACATATGTTTTTGAGTTTAAAGACAAAACCCAAAAAGCTTACATAATTCTGAATGAAGAATGGCGATATATGCCAGATGAACTGGATATCAATTGAGTTTATCGATACATACAGAAGATACAAACTGCGATAGTCTAATTCTAACTTGTTCATGTGTTTATTATGAAAATTCTATGAGAATTTCTCGTATTTAATAAAGTTGTGGACATTTACACCTTTAACAAACATAGTATACGTCCTACAAGGGCCATTTCCACTTCCCTGAACTTTAATCGACCCATAAAAGAAATACAATTTGTAAATATTACAAAAATTGTTCGGAATTCCTTTCAGTTACCCCTTTGAATAAAAAGGAATATATTTTATATATGTACAGAAATTATTTATTATTTTTGGCAACTGTAATCATAATTCTCATTGAATCCTCAATTCAATAGCCTTTTATTGTCCATCCAACAAAGATAGTCCCTTAGCTGGCAACCTGGCAGAAATTTTCGAATTGGGTTGGTAAGAGGAGTTCATTTTAACGCGAGGATTAAACTCAACGAATATATAGGTAGTTTATAAAATTATATAAATAGATAAAGTGGCATCAAAGAGAAAAAATATGGTGTGTGTTCTGCATGTTATTTTATTATTTTATTCAATAAAATAATGCAATTTGGCCTTATTGAAATAATAATAATGTTTTTGTCCAAATATATATACCTTATTTGCACCTTATATATACCTTATTTGCACCTTATATATACCTTATTTGAAAGAATATTTGCACTCCGAGACAGTTGAGAAGAGGGATTTAGAAGGATGAAAAGCTGCAGCTAAAAATTGTTGCATACAATTCATTTAATCTTATATGAAGATGGGACAACTGTTCTCTAGCTTAATGGGTTTTTGAGACCAATAGTCCGTTGATGTAATCATGAGATCAATGTCTGTTAATGCAGCAGTCGTCGCTCACTGCTGAATACACTTTGCCTTCACGAAGAGCTGCCCTGATATAAAGGGTTAACCCTTTAAAAGATGAAGTCTGCTCTGATAGCACGTTTCAAGAATTACTGGTCCATCATCAGGCGTCTCTTTTAAATCCACAAAAATTCCTCACGCCATTGACGAGATTCGAAATCGGGTCTTTTGCACCCCGTATGGGGAGGACTATGATTACACCAACTATGCTACCCATGAGGGCTCTGGTAGGCTGCAGTTTCGTTATATCCACCGGTTATGCGGGCATGGACGCTGTTATTTCTAATTCATTTACTGTGTCGTGTTTTCTTTTTTGTAAGTTTATCTTCTTCTTTAATGCTGCCGAATGGCGTTTGCGACTTCGTTTTGATATTGTTCTCTGTCTAGCGCTGCGTGTAGAATTTGTGCTGTTGTCATGTGAAGCCAGGTGTTGATGTTATCTAGCCATGCCATTTTCGGTCTGCCTGGGCGTTTCTTGCCTTCGATCTTTCCCTCCAGGATGAGTGGTAGTAGGTGATATTTTTGTTGGTTCCTAGCGATGTGACCTAGGTATTTGCATTTCCTGCTGATGATGGTTTTGAGCAGGTCCCGTTCCGTGTGCATGTCCTGCAGGACCTGTGCGTTGGTTATCTTGGCTGTCCACGGAATTTTCAGCATTCTTCGGTAGAGCCACATTTCGAAGGCCTAGAGCTTTTTTGTAGTGGCTGATGTTAGAGTCCAGGTTTCTACACCTTAGAGCAGTATTGGCCAGATGTAGCATTTCAATGTGCGTAATTTGAGCACGATGTTCAAGCTTCTGTCGGTGAGGAGGGTTCTCCATTTGGTGAATGCCTGCCTGGCTTGTTCAATTCTGCTTTTGATTTCGGCCTCATGGTTCAGCTGGTCATCAATGAGCACTCCGAGATACTTGAAGCGGTGTATTTGCTCTAATTTTTCGTTGTTTAGTTTGATCGTGATTTTGCTTGCAGTCCTGCTGACCTTCATCACCTTTGTTTTCTTTTTGTTGATTCGTAGCCCCCATGCTTGGCTTTCTATGTCCACTTCGTTCAAGATGGTCTGTAAATCTTGTTCTGAATCCGCTATTAGTGCTGTGTCATCGGCATATCTTAAGTTATTGATGTAGTGTCCGTTAACTTTTATGCCGATGTTCTTGTCAGCCAGTGTTTGGTCGAAGATCATTTCCGAATAGATGTTAAAAAGAATGGGAGATAATGGACAGCCTTGCCGGACGCCTTTTTTTATTGGAATTGGGTCTGTCAGATCGTTGTCATAGCGAAGCCGGGCTGTTTGATTCCAGTAGAGAGTTGTAATAAAGTTGATATCATTGTTTTCAAGCAAAAATGTTTTCTCAGTCGGTCAATTAGGCGGTCGTGGTCTACTGAATCGAAGGCTTTCTCGTAGTCAATAAAACATATATACACGTCTTTTTGATGTTCATAGCACCTTTGTAGCAATATTTGTAAACAGAAAATTGCTTCTCTGGTGCCTAGTCCCCTGCAGAATCCGAACTGTGTGTTTCCTAGTGCACTTTCGCACTTACATCTTATCCTTTGCTGAATCACCTTGAGGAAGACTTTTAGCACCTGGCTTTAAGTTTATACTGTATATAAATATTTATGCAGATCGTATGAAAAAATCATAATAACAAGAAGCCTGTTTTATTTAACTCGTACATGGATATTTAATTCATCACTTTATAAATAATAAAACAACATAAATGAAGTAACTGTGCTAAAATAAGGTAAGAGTAAAATTAATTACAGTGGAGTCTCTCAATAGCAAGGCTATTTAGTGGACTTCACTGTGTATTTTTAACTTAACGAATGTTTCCGAATGTTGGAGAACAGCTGCGTTATATTTTATACAGAGACTATGGTCAATACTTTTGATTTCTTTAGATGAAGTGTTTTATTAGTCAGAACCCCAAATATAAATGATAATAATCTCTAAAAAAAGTTAAAAGTAAGTTTGAAAAAGTAAACGATCTTTTGAATTGCGTTTAGATTTTATCTGACGATAAAATCTTCTCTCTGTTAATAAAAAATATAATTTAGCAATAACACATAGTTAATAATTAACTATGGAGTACAAAACTTACTATATATATAGTTTGAGTCTTCTTTTAATAAAGTTAATTTACCTAATTAAATAAATTAACTTGGTGGCTAAAAAACGGCTGGACAGTCAATATTTCTAAAGTATTTCTGCCTAATTTCGAAACTTTTTTCCCCATGTTAAGAACGTTTATTAGCAGCGCCACCAAACGTCCAGTTTGGGAATTAAGTCTTCTGCCATAGTTGTTGTTGGTGAAGGTAGAGGTAGATGTTAACAATGTCGGTCATTTAATTCCACATATTTCACGATATTCATTTAATAACGAATTGGAATTTCTGGAAGTTCATCCTGCGTGAAACCTTGGGAAAATTTAAAGATGTGCTGAAGATTCTTACCACAATGAGAAGAAATATAGTGTCTGGCTTGTCCAATACATGTACTTAACAATTGGTGTGCTCCTTTCACCGCATGGCTTTGAAGACATGCAGGAACGCCGCCATTTTGTGATATCAAAATTCTCCATCTACGATGTATGTAACGATGAGCTTTTTTTGGCCAATACGACTGCCTGGAATACAACTCTTATTCGAAGTGTGGATGCTGTGCATGTGTGTTTGTGGAAATGCTCAAGGTAAGTCGCATTTTGTTCACACTTGGTATAGAGTGATGACGCTATTATATTCCTCAAATTGACTCAGGGCGCATGTGTATGCGCGAGAATGAATCATCTACAGGGATCGAAATGGAAGATTTGACGAAACGGAATGCTCCTTGTCAAAATATGTTATGTTTAATAATCAGGTGTGCACATGATATTACCGATGAGCCAGGAGCATCTACTACTCATCGTTCTTTTAATAAGTCCTTCCATCATTCCACGTTACTTGAAATCTGTTTTGCTCTCTAATGGGAAGGCCTATCTACTAATAATTTTTAAATCAATAAATAATTATATCATTTTTAAAGAAAAAATCATTTGTATGGAAGTTGTACTTTAATCGGTTCAATTTAAATGTAAAAACTTTACTTAATTATCGATATTTTGAAATTTTAATAATATCGTATATTGCTGTAAAGGATTTGCATTATAGGAAATACGTAATTATATAAGTACACACTACCATAATGTGTACGTACCTGTGGATCACTTTTGGCCTTGCAAATAGGAATACGCTAACCTAAATCCAGTCTTCAGTGGCACAGTAGATTGAATTAGAATACTTGGTCGAAATCATGCTGATATGTTTATTTTTTTTTCTGTTGACATCTTGCAGATGTTTACCAATTAACGATGAGTGTTTAAGAAGAAGAACATGTTCTCTAAAGCTGTTCTTTGAATTTAAGATCTGTCTGTTCTTGAATTTAAGCTCTTCTGCCTGTTCTTGAATTTAAGCTCTTCTGCCTGTTCTTGAATTTAAGCTCTTCTGCCTGTTCTTGAATTTAAGCTCTTCTGCCTGTTCTTGAACTAAATAAGCGCTCTTCACGTTCATAAAAGTTCATTGAATACGTGTAGTTAGATATTGAATTTCCATAGTACCATGATTTTAGTATAAATATATCAGGAGTAAAATTTCAAAGATCTTCTTTGGAATTCTTCGATCTTGATCCAAAATGTAATCATTCCTAAAAATGTTGTTGAATTAATGAATGACTAAAATGGCTTTTCAGTTGATTTTTTATCTAGTTCCAAGAAGATATTGCAAGCCAGTGCAACTTCCCACATTATTATGAGATGTGCAGAATGGCGCCCATTACAAATAAAGAGTATCATATTTTTTTCATTGGGAGAAGTTCTGTTTATTTTTGCAAGACCAAATATGTTCAGGCAACTCTTAGTGATTGCTTCACAGTATAAGACTGATGTAGCAACCCTTAGATTCATGTACAAATGAGTGTTTTGCCAACTTATACATATTTTTCTCTTTGAATTGAAATGTCAAAATAAAATGAAGGAAGATGTGATAAACTGAACAACCCATCTTCTTTAACTGTATCTATGTTTATTCATTTACCAGAAAGACAGGTAATAAGATTATTCTTTCATATTTTAAAGCATATCAAGACATAACAAAAGTACCGTATATTTACTTAATATAGCAGAACAACAGTTGTTCATGTTTAGTCGTAAGCTTACGAATAAACATGCAAAAAATTGCACGTGGTGTATACAAATAATAATAATAATTAATAGATTAGATATATCTTTAAATTATAAACTGACCACGTTGCATATTGATCTGGGATCGTGGAAAGCACATCGTCAAAATCTCAAGAATAAACTGGTATTTGTTTACTGGAGGTTTAAGGGAAAAGTTAGTACATACCCGTATTTCCGAATGCTTTTGTGCTACTTAAATCTCTTGCTTTATGGAGATATAACATTCAGCAGATGCACAGTGTCAAAAAAAAAACGTATGAATTCCATATGTTTTTCGTTCCTGCCTAAAATGATGGCCTGTCTTTCCTCAATGTTGGATTTTTTTTTTTTTTTTTTTTTTTTGATTTGGTAGTTGTTGGCGCATCGGCTTCTGTGGCCATATTGCACCTCCCAAGGTTTTTGCAGTACTTTGATCCAAGCCCGAGGCGAGAATCGAACCCGCGACCTTTGGGTTGCCGGGCAGGTACTTTACCCACTCGGCTAGCCCGGTCGGCTCTCAGTGTTGGAAACATTATTTTCCTTAGTATTAATAAGACCAATTGATGCAACTCTTTTGAACCAGCTAAATAATAAAACATAATAGTCGCACTATTCCCATTTCTGCAGGTAATTCAATTCCACTTCCAATCCATTTGGAACCTAGCCAGCCTTATTGCCACTGTGACATTTGTTGGCAACTTATTCAAGTGTTTTACAACCTTCTACCAATAGGTAAACTTCAAGGAATCATCTGTTATTCCAAGGGGGACAAATATGCCTGGCCAGCTCAGATTGTTAGCCACCCTTCCCACCTTCAAATCATCAGCAAACTTTGACAACTTCCCTTGGATACCCTCTTCAGTATCGGTTATGATATCAAATAAAGTTATTAGATATAAGAGGGGATCTAACACCAATCCCCAAAAGATCCCACTTGTTACGCTAGTCCACCCTGACTGATCACTCAGAACCTCTCTGTCTCCTGTCTTATAGCCAGCCTGCGATCCTGCGTGGGATCTTACCAGTAACTGCAACTTCTTTCAATTTGTATAGCATTTTCCATGAGGGACTGTATCAAAAGCTTTACTGAAGTCTACATATACTGTATAATGTAAAAAAATTGTTACCAGAATCCAACTGTAAGCAGTTGGATTCTGGTAACTTACCAAATTCAGAGTAATTTACCAAATTGGTCAAGCATAAACCCCTTAATGAACCCATGCTCGGATCTATTCAAGATATTGTCAAGATGGTCTTGAATCGCATCTTTAACTACAAACAACTTCCTTGCCACAGAATTCCAACCCACTGGTTTATATTTAAAACTGCTCTTTATCTCCACCTTTGTGAATTGGAAAGATATTATTATATCTCCTGTTTTTTTTAATAATGATATTTTGGACATTGATGAAAATATCAGTTAGTTAATCATTGTCTTATCTTTTTATGAATTATCATTACTTTATATTATTTTAATTAACAAATTAAGAGTTGAACTTCTTTGTCTCCAATAGATAACTTTTTTATAAATGGCAAATCCAGTTGTATTGTAAATGGGCTGAGGGTTGAGAAGCCAAGGAAAAAAAAGAAAAGAAATTGTTTTCTTTGAACTTAATTTCTCATAAGGCAGCTTTTATAGCACAAAAATTTTTTAATAGCATTAACCCTTAACTGACAGTTTCGCTGATCATATTAAAAATAGAAATTCTTGACTTCTTCCATTTTTCTGCCAGTGCCGCCAAAACTAGTCCCAATGAAACTGGAAATGAGTCTTCAACGGGGACAAAGATACCAGATAACTTGTGCCATCAGTGAAGGTGACCTTCCAGCTACTTTCCACTGGGTGAAAAATGGATTACCCCTTGTAGAAACTTCAGATGTTTCTGTTCGCAGACAGGATGACTTTTCTTCATCTTTCATCATAGGATCAGTGAAAGAAGAGCATGCTGGGAACTATACGTGTATCGCATCCAATATGGTAGGCACAGACAGCTACACAACCAAGCTGAAAGTTATGGGTAAGTTAGATTAAGATTATGTGTCTTTTATGAAAATGCTCTATTTAAAAACAAAACACACCATGCTACTTGAAATTTTTAATTCCTGTATTAATGAGCTAAACTGCATCCGAAATTTTTGCTAGTTCCGCCAACGTGGATCCGTCAGCCTTACGACCTTGCAGTACTTTCTGGGAAAAAAGTAGTCCTCAACTGTGAAGCTGTGGGAAATCCAACGCCAACTAACAGCTGGAAAAAATCAAAAGGTACAATTTTTAACTGTCATTAGAAGTACGTATACATGCATGGAAATAATGTGCTTATACGTACATTATTGCATTGTATAGGGTAAATCATATAAAGTGTTACAGTCTTCTCGAAAACCAAAAGTACTAGGCTTGTATTAGTTCCAGCTGTGTTTTGAGGGCTATCAGGCATATGATGAAGATTAGTTTCTTTTTTTTAATCAATACTCCATCATTCTGAGATCGGCCATTCCTAAAAGTCATCCAAATTTCGGGTATGTTTGGGATTTACTAAAATTTAAATAAATGTTCAGGAAGAATAACCCTCTTAGTTTTTAAGGAAACTGCTTGTAATACTTTATTGTGTTCACGCTGTATACCCAGTGATGGAAATGTTTCTGTGAAACTGTGAAAATCCCAAGCCTACAATTGAAAACAGTTCCCTTTTTCGTAGTATTAGTAGTGACAAAGGTTGCAAGAAACCAAGCTTGTACAGCATCAGCCAGAAAGAAAAACAGCTTCCTACATTACCTGTCCATCCTCTCCAATAGTATCTCTCGTTCATTCTTGAATTTATTCTAACTATCTGCTTCCACAACAACAGATGAAAATTTGTTCAACAATCGACTACCCGCTGGCAGAAGGTAAACGTCCGCACATCTATCCTGCAACTATCCTTCCTCAATTTGAATTTATGATCTGTCCTATATAGTCTGAGCAAGAGAAAGGATTGCATCAACATTCAGTTTACTCAATCCATTCAAATCCTTAAACACTTCAGTCAGATCTCCTCGTAGGTGCATAGTTTCCAGACACAGCAGTTTGCAGAACTGGAGCCTTTCCTAGTAAGAGTAAAAGTATACTTTTGTTGCTCTCACTAATCTCGTTACTCTTCTCTGAACCTGTTCCAATAGATACAAGGCCTTTCTGAAGTGAGACCTCCAGATCTGTTTGTAGTACTGAAGATGTGGCCTAACTATTGCTTTTTACAATGGGATAATCCCCCTCTTTATCACTGCTGGCAAAAAATCCTTATATATCATTAAGGCCCTGGGAGCCTGTTTGCACTGCTCGGGAAACTTATCTGACTGCAGGTCCTCTTTATTTTTCATTAACTGATTATAATACCACACGGGACACAGCTGATACATTTATCCGGGATTACTGCTACCCATATGTAGCACCTTGCATTTGTCAATATTAACTTAAATTGCCATTTCTCATCCCATTTGCATAATTACAGATTAATAAACATTACTTTTAATTATATTCGTAACATAAGAATAGTTGATAATAATCATATAATAAGCATGTGAGTCATGTTCAACTCAGTTTAAACTGCAGCCAACTGAATATGATGCAATGGTTAATGATGCTGTTCTCTAGGACTCACCACGCAGCAGATGGAACCAATATCCGGCAGTCGATGGAGGACTCAAGATGATGGAACCTTAACTATTTCGGAAATTAAAAAAGAAGACGAAGGCTTTTATTCATGCGAAGTAACCAATGGTGTTGGGGAAGGCTTGAAGAAAACTATTCGTTTAGAGGTCCAAGGTAAGACAAAAGGATTAAACGAGTTTTTTTCATAGAACTTTCCATCTGATTTCTCTAACCCAATGAATTCGATTTCTAGTTCCACCTGTGACTAAACTATCAACAGCTGTGAAAAGAGTGAAGAAAGGCGAAAGAACGGAGATCATGTGTAACGTCAGTGGTGACAGTCCCCTGGAGTTGTTCTGGGAAAAAGGAAAGCAGTTAAAAACGTCAACAGATGGACGGTAAGCCAATTGTCCTCATTGTCTTATGATTTTCATAGTTTTTGCGACTATTTCTTCTACAAACAGCTGATTTGCATCAACTGTTTATGACCGAATTTTAAGCAAAATTCCACACAGAATTATCTTTTTCCAGCCTTAAAATCATAAACGTAATGACGGACGAAGGCATCACATCCTCTATGATTATAGAAAGAACAGAAAGCAATGACAGCGCCCTCTACACGTGCATAGGAAAAAATACCTTTGGTAGCAGTACGACCATGGTTCGACTCAGTGTGATAGGTGAGGAATTAAAAAAATGAAAACAGTTTTAATGCATTTAAATACAACATTAACCGTAATGGATAATATGAGCTGCTATCCTTGTTTACCTCTGAAAAGATTTAAAAAATATCTTTTCAGAATGGCCAGGAATCCCGCAAGATTTTTCTGTAACCGATGTGTGGAGTAGAAGCATCAGACTTACCTGGAGCCATCCGTACAATGGAAACAGTCCAATTTCTGCTTATCTTGTTACCTATAAAATGAAATCAGGTAAGGGTCCCAGCATTTTCAAAGTACGAAGAATTTTGGTTGCTGCTACTTCAACCTGTAAGATATTCATTTATTTATATCTAAATAACAATCTTAAAGCCATCGTAATCTATCTTAAACGTGAATTACTATTAATTTGTTAAATTTATTTAATTAATTATTCATCTTTATTAATAATAAAAATAAAAATTCCTGAAGTAAAAATATATTATATTATTTCTTACTTTCAGGAGAAAGCTCTTCTCGAAGTTCGAAACACAGTGAAGTGAAAATTGCTGGCACTCAGAATTCCTTGCATGTATCAGAGCTTCATCCACATACTACGTACGAATTTGGCGTAATTGCAGAGAACGAAGTTGGACGAGGAACCACCTCTCCTGCTATTGTAGCGACCACTCATGAGGAAGGTGTGAGTTCATAATTTCTTAGATTGACAAATAAATATTGAATAATTTTGCACTATTTGAACTAGTTTTCAAAATGCAAACCCTTCCTACAATATTGCAAGCAAATTGACCTTTTCTCTGGTTAGCTCTAAATTCAATGTTCGAGAAGGGATAGCATTCGATCTTGTTAGAAAATACAACTGGAAAGAGAGAACCTACAGAAGAATGGAGTAATATCTTATTAATTATCTATAATTAGATGTCCACCCCAAACAGCAGTTTCAGTGTTTTTGTCTTCGGCGGGAGGATAGACACCCATCTCTTCAGCACTGGAAAAACCACTTTATGGAACTCAAGTAGATGGAAGATACCAAAAGGTCAGGAAAGGATACTTATTCATCAGTTCTGTACATCCGAGTGATGATGTATTAGACTAATAAGCGAGATTCCAGTAGGTGGAAATAACTCCCAACTCCAAATAATTTAGAGCAACTCTTTATCGGTAATGTAAAACTGGGGAAACGTGTGGTGATTTCTTTCAGAGTTTGAGATCATGGTTTGTAGAACGTATGAACATTATACTTCTGTAATAAATATAATAAAATTAAGTAATCTTTTACTTGCACAATTGCAGGAGAATTTTAACTTTATTTCTGCGCTGCATACACAATACATGGTTCTTTTAAATATTACAGAGCCAGGGATCTCACCGAAGAATGTGAAAATCGAAGAAAGAGGAGCGACATTTGTAAGAATATCATGGAAGGTAAGATTGTCATAAAACTTCCTTTTCGCCAGGTTTGCTGGATGAAAAGCCCAACTTTCCGGGAGATAAAACCTTGCTATCCTCGCCTGAGACCAGCCAACTCAGTTACGTTGCGAAAAGCAGTTCATAACAATGCCTTAGTGGGTAGAACAGTTGGTATAATTTCTGTCCTTCCAACACCTGGTGGAAAAGATTTGAGTTCATATCCCATCAAGGAATTTTTATGAGTCTTTTTTCAGGCCTTTTCCATCCGATGTGGGAAGGACAGGGATTATAACTACTATGTTACTCGCTAGGGCAATAGATGGATTGGGTGAAAAAATATTATTATTGTGTAAATGCTGCAACTGTATGTCTTTTTCCTTTGGAGGCTTTTGACTCTGTTGCAGTTCCTCTGCTATGTCTCAAATTAACCAACACAATTAAAAACAATGCTCTAAAATGATTTACTGGCATTTAAATGGTGGAACAGCAAAGATAATAAACTAAGTATAAATTTCATAAGCGGTTTTAACAATATATAGAGGTTCTCCAAGGGATTCTGTCCTTGGGCTCCATTGTTTGCAATTTTAATGAACCACACAATTAGCATAATTGCAAAAGAAACTCAAAATTATCTGCTATCATATGCAGGTGATTTATAAGTCTATACACACATTGAATCCATGCATGGCTGTTTGTACTTATAAGAATCCACGGATAGGATGTGATTTGGATCAATTACAACGGTCTTCTAATAAATCATGACGAGTGCATATATATTTTTATAAAGATAGATATGCACCCGTCCTCCCCGCACTGCGTGGAAAAGACCTGGGTTCGAGGTTCCATCAATGACGAGAGGAATTTTTATGGGTCATTTTCACAACGTGGCTGAGTTAGACAGTCTCAGGCGAGGGTAGCATGGTTTTTTCTTCAAGAAATTCGGGTTTTTCATCCAGCAAACAGAAAATCGACCACAGAACACATGCAATTTACAGGCCATATTATAAGGAGTAATTTGGCCTTAGTCGCTAATGCTCCTAAAACCCAATAACAACAACCACTTTGGTTTAATTTCTCTCTACAAGATGCAATAACTTCCAAGTTGAAGAAACAATGTAAATTTAATGAATCGATAATTTTGGTTAAGTATTGCTTCACTACAATATGTGATTTTATTCTTAGACTTTATATGTTAATTTGTAATTGGAAAGAAGCCGATTTAATAACGAGAATACTGAAAGATTTATTTAACTAAAGAAACTTTAATTAAATATTATATTTATATTTAAGTAAAGAAACAAATAGCAATTAAAAAGTTAAACAAAAATAGCAATGTTTCATACTAACAATTCTTTTTTGGCAGCCACCACCAAAGGATTCATGGAATGGTGATTTACGAGGTTTCTACATTGGCTACAAAACTTCCAGTCTGTCAGGTCATCAGATATCGTATAGAACCCTTCATGTGGATAAAGTGGAAGCTCAGCACGAATACCTTTTACTGGGTCTCCATCCTTCCACCAGCTACACCATTGAAATCAGGGCTTTCAACAGAGTGGGAATGGGACCGCCGTCCGAGCAACTCGGAGTGAAGACCCTCTATGGAGGTAAATGGAAAAAAATCAATGTCCCGTATATTGAAGCTTTAAAAATCGACTGAAATTTAAAGGTCGACTTATACGCCAGGTAGAAATTCCTAAGATTGAAGTAAAGGAGAGTACTTAATATTGAGAATTCATGAATTAACACCAATATATTTAAAATTTGATAAATATATATTTTTTACACGAATACAATTCACATTATTTCCAACCTTTTAAAATCTAAGTATTTAATCTTTCTCATCAAACGAAATTATTTCATGGAATGTTTTTGGATTTACGTTTCGAGTTGTCGAAAAGTTGTGGTTTTTTAAGATTTCATCTCATTTGCAGATCCACCAGCAGTGCCCAAAGTGGAAGTTATTTCTACGCGTCGTTCTGCAATAGAAGTGAAGATTCAAGCGGAGAAGAAGAAAAAAGCCCCTCCAACAGGTAACGATACAGAACTCTTATTTTATTAAATCGACTGCTCTTTGACACAAAAAAATACTAAGCAATAAGCGCGTGCGCTGCCCAAAGATGGCAGTTCAATTGCAGTTACACAAAAAGTGGTTGCATCATTCAGCATCGTCCATGAATGAGTAAAAAGATTTTGTTATTTAGATGCATGTGTGCTTGCTTCTTGACAACACTCGCTCTCTTTGCCATATTTCTTCGTAGAAGGAGATGTGGCGTCTTCCTTCTTCAGCCTGCGTCTGATACAACCAAAGGCAGGCTGAAGAAGGGAGATATAATTTTCCTGAACTCTTCTATTCTTTTTCGTTAACAACAAAGTAGTTTATAAATGTATCATTACAAAATTATCCAATTTTTGCTTCCATCACAGAATACATCATCCATTTAAGGAAGGAAAATGGCCAGTGGCAAGAAGTTCCTCTTTCTATTGCTGCAACCCACAAATATTCTATTGGAGGATTGCTGTCGGGTAGTCACTATCAAATATATGTCACAGCACGAAACCAGTTTGGTGACAGCGAGCCAACAGACGTCCTCAGCGTCCGAACAGACAAGCAGTGTAAGTCACTGTCCTGCACTGACATATTTTTTCCTGTTTCTGATACTAAAACATTTCCACAATATATGGTTCGTTCTGTTTCTTATTATTGTAGAATGTACTTAAACATTTCTGGTTTTGAACTAGAGATAATTATTTTGAAGTAAAGTGGGTAAAATTTGCTGTTTCTAAAGGGAGATGAAGTCACTGTGAACTTTTTAACTTGTCTTTTTTTAGAAAATATTTTATAGAAAATGTTTGCTTCTCTGACTTGACACTCGCCTTAATCCATTACAGTCTTCGACAGATAACTCGCAGATTTAAGGCAAGAATTCGATTTTAATTTCACCATGCGAAACCACTGTCTAATCTTATCACTTTACTCTGCAGATAGAGGATTGATTTTATAACATCGATGAAGGTGAAGAAGTTCCATTTTAAAGGAGATTATGTCCCCATCATTAATAAAAGTGTGTTTAGAAATCGAGAAGAGTGTTCTGCGCCATCCTCATATATTCTGAATGGGCTGATTAGCTTCTGTTTGTTCAGGTAAAATATTTAATGATTGCGCATGCCATTTAAATAAATAATTTTATGTTTAAACTGCACGCCGAAGTTATATACAAATAATGTGAATTCTTCTGTGCAACTTTTACGTTAATTGAATTATATCTTTTACGTAGTACATTTTGTGATATTCTTTTAGATATGAATACTTCTTTTTTACGTAGTGTCATTTATAAATCATATTAGGACAATAGTTTTCAAATCCCTGTATCCTCTTCGTGGTCTTTGCAGGTGCTCACCTTTACTAACCGTGCTATAAAAGTATACTTGAGGAACAAACGGGTTCTACAATTATTTAATTTATTCCACAAGGTGTGAAAGGACAATGATTCTACCCTCGCTAGTAGCATAGGGGCTATAAACAGCAAACTGACCGAAGGATAAACGCAATTGCAGACACAATGTACTGACTCTTCTACCTAACCATTGAGTTAGCTGACAGGGCTGTTCTCATTATGGTATTTTCTTTAATATGTGACATTGTGATTAAACCAGTTATTGTGTTGTATTACTTTCCAAATTTAATATTTCTATTTTTTACCTTAGGTGGCATTAATTATGCTACTCAGAAATGTCCTTTATAAAAACCTAACGTCAAAAGATATTTTAAGACCAGGAAAGTCAGAACATAAGGCTGTGTGACAGAAAACCCCTAAGTTACATATACCGAATGATTACAACACTCCTCACTCTATCAAAAATGGAAAATTTCATTCCTACTAAGATTTCCACGCTACCCGGACTTGTTTTGGAACAAGATTTCAGTAGCCTTCTCACCTACGCTGATAACATTCGTAAAGAGGTCAGGACTGGAAAAACCACGTAGAGTTGAAACTTCCCTTTTGAGGAAGAAAGTAATCAAACTATTCATTATCAGAAACTTAGGATATGCTATAAAATAACTTCGCTCCAATGGTGAATTCCAATTTTTTTTATTTCAATTGAGAATTCGGTTCTGTTATTGTGGTTGTGCACAATTATCTTTTTCAACGTAAAGCATGTTGAGAAGCAAATACGTTTACCTCTTAAACAAAAATCGCTATACAGAGTGTTCAATAAATCTGGAATCATAGTGCATTGTTATAAAAATTGTTCAATATGTGTCACACTAACACTAACAAAATACAAACATTTTTGCGGGTCCATGAAAATAGCATAAATTTTTTAAGGTATGACCCCATTATATTTAATACGAATTCGTTCTTTAAGATGCGCGACATTGTACCACCTTCCAATCCAATGTTGAGGGAACTATTCATCAAAACATCCTCTGACTGCTCGGCAGCAATGAGCAGGCGTACCAGCTCGCTGGAATCATTCTGGATATTCGCCCTGCTCACCGAGAATACTTGGAAAAGCTTCGTTCCGCAATATATCAAGAAATCTCCTTTCTCTGTGTTTTCGAACAAGTGTGGGCGACGGTGCCACAACAGAGCTACCATCTTGCTTCTGAGATAGGTTAATCGAGTTAGGGCTACTTTTGTACCGGTAACATGTTTTGCGATTAACTTCTCGACTCATACAAAAATTTACTTTATCACTAAAAAGCACTTGTTCTGACACCAGGATTTTCTTACTCAGAGCTTAATGCTCATTAATAGAAGGCCATGCGTCGACCGGGAACCTCTACCCTCAGCGCCTGATGAATTTGTGGTTTATAAGAATGCTACTGATTTCTCTTCAAGATGTGGTGAAAACTGAATTTTGATACCCCATTTTCCGTAATCATGCGTCTCAGAGATTTGTTTGGGGTAAGCGCAAAGCAAACCAGCAAACTATCCAAGAATTGCTGCCAATTTTTCTTCATCAGAAACTCTCTGCGAAGATCCACTGCGTTCTTTATCCAACATTGACCTTGTCTTCTTGAAAATCTCCATCCACACACGCAGGAATGGATAATTAGGGATCATTTTGGGTTATGTGCGCTAAACGTATTTGCAGCTTCTCGCTGACTATGACCACAATAAAACGAACTACTTCCACATGCTCGTCTTTGCCATTAATCATAACCGCAGCAAAATGCAAAAAATAAAACAAACTGTCTGACTTATAGTTTCGTACTTATGGAACTTTAAAAATTCAAAATTTATGAAGCCAACACGAAGGCTGTTAGCCAAATCTTCCTTGCATATCCAAAATCCACGTCGACATTCATTTTGCTAACAGCTAAAGGTAACACCTTTCAATTCACTGCTTGATTTTGTGCGGTAATTGAGAATATTAATGTACAAAGAAAGCATTCTTTCCAAAATCGTTTCCTGTTCATAAATCATCATAATCGAATAAAAATCAAGTGGGACTTCCTTCATTCCAAATTGTCAGCAGTTCTATTATGAAACTAAACAGCCAATTTTAAAAGGATTCTAAAATGTTATGGCATAGCTTCTATTTTGTTTTAAAACACTAATTCATTTTTTAACACTCCAGCATCTGCAAATACAAAAAAAAAATTATGATTCAATATTATTTTACTTTTTTCTCAAAGACAAACAAATTTCTTCAGCTGGAATTAGTCCTATCTGCTACCAGCGTTACTGCTGCCACTCTTTTATATCATATGCAAAATGATTTAGGTTTGATTTCCTCCACTCTTCGCTGGTCAAAGTTTGAACCCTTTTTTATGTTTTTAACATAATTTAAATCCTCAACTAACGATATTTAGTAATTTTTCATCCACTTAAATATTCAAGAAGCAAAATAAAGTAACTGAAAATGTTATTATACCCATCTGTTTCATAATAGTGTCATTTACTTAATAAAATAAACCAACCCAGTCGATATAAAACTTACCTTCATACAAATTATTTTTAGTAATTTCTGCACCCAGTGATCAACGATTCTTCTGAAGAGCGCCATCAAACGTCCAGTTTCGGAAGTAACTTTTCTGCCATAGTTGTTATTAGTGATGGGGAACAGGAGGATTACAATAATGCCGTTCGTTTAAATATGGCTAAACTGCTGTTCAAATGATCCTTTTTCATCAAGGGCACGTACCAAAGATTACGACTATGCGAATCTTCTGGAAGCGAGGAACTTTATCCTCCAAGGGTTAGTACTTTGGGTGGAATGAAATTTAAAATGGAGTTGGAGCTTGTCCAGTGTTTGTCGGTGAGTGTTCTCCTTCGCGGCATGGCTTTGAGGTCGTCATGCGGGGAAGCCGCCATGTTGTGATATTGTTGTGGTTAGCCATATGCCCCCTTAACCAACGATGATAATTGTGAGGATACCCTTCGTCCAAAGAATAGAACTCTTGTTCATAGTATGGATGTTATGCTTATGCGCGTGTGGAAACTCCCAAGGTAAGTCAGTTATATTAATACAGCTATACCTTGATGACGCCATTATACCTCGTGATCCAGCAATGACGGTGTGCTATTGGCTTAGAAATAAGCAGTTCATTGCAAGCATGCATTGTGACCGACTCTCAGTGGGCTATTTCAGTTTTTACATTTTCCATCTATAATTATTAAAATCTGTTTAATTATTGAACCAAAAAGCCTCAAGGGCAGGGTTGATTGTTGAAAATCATGTAAATAATAACGAAGAAATATTAATCTTATTAGCATTTACCAAAAGTCCAGGTACTGATTTTCATTACTATGACCAAAATTAATTATTATTGAATTTTTTTTATTAGCAACGACTGTGAACGACAAGCTATTTTTATAACTTGTTTAATGTTTTCATTCTAATCCAGTTCGAAATAAGAGAAGCAGAAGGAAAGGGTGTGACTGATTTATTATTTCAAATATTCATATTTAACTTGCACTATTTAATTCAAGTTGATTTTATAATTTTTTAAATCCTTTGCAACGTTGATATTGTATTGGTCAAATATTTCGACCCAGTATATTGTCATGTAGCTACTGGTTATAAGCGTTTTGTGTTTGTGTGGTATGTTATTAAATAAATAATAAGAAAAATATAATGAATCAAAATATACCAGATCTGAAATGGTTGATTAATGAGTAATTATGTAAACATTATTTAATGTAGTATAGTATAGGGGAAAAATATAATGATTAACCTTTATAGTCATTGGTCTCTTTCAAAATACTCGCCTTTTGATCCCTAAGTCTTATTTTTATGCCTGGAAACATTACTCTGAATGTCTTGAATTGATCCATTCAATGCGGCTTTCATTTTTGGAAAATAAAAGCCATATCCTCGACAATATTAACAAAGATCAGTAAGTACGGTATTAATAGTAACAGTAATAGAGGCATGTGATGCAAGAAAGCAAGCGTGTGAGCTTATGTAGCATCAGCCAAAAATAAAATTCACACAACCATTCCCTCTAAAAGTGTGTCCAGTTCCTCCTTGAATTTATTGAAGCTATCAACTTCCACAACGACAGACGGAAATTTGTTCCAGCAATTAAACACCCGCTGGCTAAAGGCAAATTTCCGCACATCTATTCTACATCTATCCTTCCTCAATTTCAATTTATGCCCCCTCAGGTTCGTAATCTGAACAAGTGGAAGGATCCCATCAGAATTCAGCGTGCTCAACCCATTCACGGCCTTATACGCCTCAATCAGATCACTTCACAGGTGCCTAGTCACCAGCCGCTGCAATTTTCAGAACTTAAGCCTCTCTTGGTAAGAGGATCCCTTCGTTCCCCTCACCAATCTTGTTGCCCTTCCCTGTACACGCTCAAGCAAATCTACATCCTTCCTCCAATGAGGCCTCCAGACCTGTATACAGTACTCAAGGTGTGGCCTGACTATTGCCTTATACAGAGGGACAATCACCTCCTTTTCCCTGATAGCAAAATTCCTATATATCATTGACAAAACCCCATGACCTGCCCTGGCAGCCTGTCTGCATTGCTCAGAGAACTTCATATCTGACTGCACAATTACTCCCAGGTCTTTTTCATTTTCTACCACCTTAAGTGTAGTACCACACAGTTTGTACATTTCTCTGGGGTTACTTCTACCCATATGCAGTGCTTTGCATTTGTCAAGGTTAAAATTCAGTTGCCACCTCTCAGCCCATCTTCCAAAAATTTTCTAGATCCAGTTGCAGTAGCACACTGCCATTACTGTCATTAACAATCCTGCCAACCTTTGTATCGTCTGCAAACTTCGACTCAAAGTCTTATATACCTTCTTCAATATCATTGATAAATATGCTGATGTGTGTTCTAGGAGTATTAAAAAATACTGTTTCAACATGCACCGTATTTGTTGAAACTAATAAGGCAATTTTGGTCCAAATCAGAACCCGAATTATTAAGTTGAAAGACATTTTTCGCTCAAATATTCGCGCCTTTAAGAAGGTTGCTTCGCTATAAACGTTCGACAATTTTAAGGTAGATTGCTTTATTGTGGGAGAACCAGGTCGACTTTGATATCGAAAAAGTTCAGCATGGGCTTTTGAGTAACGCAAAAGACCTTCCAGAATATTATTTTCAGCAATGTTTCTAAGCATGGTAGAGACGTTGGGTTAAGTCTGAAGGACAGTATGTTGAAGGTAATTCGGTTATTTTTTGTCATACCTTGTATTGATAACATAATACTAATTCTGTATTAATAGATTATAACTATTGGGATAAATGCTTTTATGGTAACTCAAGAAGATAACTATTAGAAGTTAGTTTCTCTATACTGATAGTCAAAACATATTCCCTCTCTCCTTTTAAGGTACTTTTATGGTCTGTATTGTAATCAGTAATTTACAAAAATTGACCAAACTTCTATTTTAAAAATAAATTATCAGTTGCAGATATTTGTATATTCTAAACTGTATTAAAATTATTGCTGGTATATTATGTTTTATTAGTGCCGCCTAAACTAGTCCCAATGCTTCCAGAGGTCAGCCTTCAGCGGAGTCAACGTTACCAGGTGATTTGCACCATCAGTGAAGGGGACCTTCCAACTACTTTCCACTGGGTGAAAAACGGGCAGCCTCTTGTGGAAACTTCGGATGCCTCAGTTCGTAGACTGGATGACTTTTCTTCATCTTTCATCATAGGATCAGTGAGAGAAGAACATGCTGGAAACTACACGTGCATAGTGTCTAACATGGTCGGAACAGACACATATACTACGAAACTAAAAGTTTTGGGTAAGATTCTGCCAGTTTCTTACATAAATAGTTCACTTCTTTGCATATGAAGGAGTTCATCCAGTTTCCTTTATCCTGTTTGTAAATCTAGACATTTTGTTGATCGAGAGAGAGTCATTGCAAGTTGGATGTCCAACCTCAATTATCCAGTTTTTATTGGAGTATTGCAGTTAAACCTGTCTGTTATTTTTTTATAATTTCACTGTAATAAACAGCCAGGCTCGAGGTACCTCGGTGTTACATTCAGGCTTTGTGACTCAGAACCGAGAAGTAAATTATCGAAAACAGTTTCAACATCTCATTTAAATGTCAGAAGTAACATCATGTTAATATAATATTACTATTAATGAAGTAATACGGATACGAAATTCACTTAAAGATTTAAATTGTAGAAATAATTTCTGAATAAACTGACAATGGCCCTTTCTATATATTGGAAATCGGTTGTCTGAATTTTAAAAAATGGTTATGGAGTTTTCAATGGTAAAAAAATAATAAAATAATAAATAAGAATATGCATATGCCTAGCAAAGTCTTTATTTATACTAGGTACATCTTTGCTTATTTTATTTTTATTATTTTTTATCCTTGAAAACTATTTTTAAAAATTGAAACAGCCATGGCTCTTCAACCATTCAGAATCGAATATGCGTTAATAAGAACTTTTTTGCTTAAAATCGCTCAAGAAATCAACCCCAAGAAGTTTAGCAGATTCTGCCTGGATACTCTATATAGGTATCCATTAATTTGATTTGCACATTAATATTTAGGAAGAAAGTTGCTTTTCCATTGAGATGCTTTTAATTCTCACCTGTAATTGACGTGATGTTTCATTAAACTATTTCAGTGCCTCCTACATGGGTCCGCCAACCCTACGACATTGCTGTACTTTCTGGAAGAAAAGTTGTTCTCAGTTGCGAGGCTGTAGGAAATCCGCAGCCAATCTTCAATTGGAGAAGAACAAAAGGTAAAAAAAAAACTATTTTTAACAGAAATGTAGTACACTTCATTGATAAATCTCGTAAGTTATTTCACTTAATATTCTCAAGTTGTTTCCGAGTTACTCTTTGGTTGTTATTTTCCAAATGTAGAACCTTATATTCGGCAGTCTTAAAATGTAATTGCCATTTCTCAGACCATCCTCGAAGTTCTGTCCAAATTATTCTGAAGGAGCTTATCCTGACTGAATTGATAACCACTCTTCCGGCTTTTATATGAGCTACAGATTTTAACAGCTAAACCTTTATTCTCTTGTCGATATCATTCAAGAAAATCAGAAACGAGAGTGACTCCAACACCTCTGGAGCCACCTATGTTAATTAAAGAGAAATATTCTGTTTATACTCCAACATGGCACAATTATGACGTCAGAGAAGTTTACAGCTGATAATTTTTACAAGAAAAAAATTATTATCGTATTTAGCAGTCACAGAACTCGAACCACGGTTAACTTAAACGCATGCAACTGACGTGAAACTGGCTGGTCTGTAATCATCCATATCCGCTTTATCACTTGCAATTGGCAAATCGTTCGCACTTTTCAACTTCTATGGGTTTAATCCTCAGTCCGACGATGACTTCACTGTAAACCGTCTCTATGAGTATTACCGACACGTATCATCGGTACTACCTGAGGCCCTACCCATTTTCAAGCTCAGTAGTTTTTCTGTTATGCCCTTCTTGGTAAAAGTACCATCACTTAACCTTGAACCATATTCTCTAGCCCAAAAAGGACATATTACTTATTATTGATGATGCTTTCATACGTAGCAGAGTGGTTGTGATGACCGTCCTTCACATCATGTGGAAATGGCTGGACTCGAGATCCACCAACTACATCAAGAATTTTATAGGCGTTTTTCACACCGTGGCCATGTTACTCGATCTCGGGCGAGGAGGCCTGTTTTTCTTCTTTTTTTTGTGATGATCAGTGCCAACTGTTCGTTCAGCTGATTAATTATCTCTAATTATGCCGTTTTCATTGCAAAATATTATCTGGTTTACTCTTTTCCTGTTCGTATTTTCATTCGAATAAAACACCTTGACCCCATTCTTGGCTCTGTTACCTTGTGATTTTTCATACCCAAATTTCGCCTACCTAAATTTGTGGTTTTATTACAAATTTATTTATATTTATTGTACGAATTTGAATCCCTCGTCAAGATATAACTGTCTTAAACTGCAATCTGCTGTCCTACCAAGCTCTCTCAATTCCTTTTTATCCATCTTCTCTGTGCAGCACTTCCTAAATGGAATAAATCTACTTGTAGCTTCGATAATGAATGCCTTGAATGTTTCCCATGATTCAACAGTACTTTTCCCTTGCATATTTCATTTCAACCATTAGAATTCAAGAAGCTCCTTATTCCATAACATTAAACTTTATGTACTGGAAACTCCCCTCAGTTTCTTGCTGAAGAGGAACGGGAAACCCCGATACATTTGGAAACCCTTAAGAGAACCAAAAATAACAATAACAAAAGCATATAAATTATATTTGCATGTACGAGTTTCTTGGATATTTATATGCCAGGTATGCTACGAATAATTTTCCCAAGTTATCATAAGAGATTGTTTTCCAAACGGGTCTTTATTGTAGACAAATAAGTTAATAGAAATCCCATAGTAAATTCTTAAAAGATAACTCCAATAACTGTTGTACGCAGATATACTGTATGTGCAATTAGTCAGTTAATTAAATTATAGTAATCTAATAAGCAAAAATTAGTGTGCATACAGAACCAGATATCACGATTAACTACTGGATGCTCTCCTAGGACTGACTGTACAACAGATGGAACCCGTGTCCGGAAGCCGATGGAGGACCCAAGATGATGGCTCTCTCACCATCTCCGAAATCAAGAAAGAAGACGAAGGCTTTTATTCGTGTGAAGTGACCAACGGTGTTGGAGATGGTTTAAAGAAAACTATTCGTGTGGAAGTTCAAGGTAAGACCATTATTACTGGCAGTCTATCATAAAATGGTGGGGGTTGATGTGCTGATTATGAGATTTTGCACATTGAATTCGATGACTGCTATAAAATTAATAGATATGTAATAATAGATCCCTTCTCCATTGTGTTTACTTTCGTAATTCGGGACGACCATATAAGGTAGACAGAATACAAAAACATTACCGTATTTGAGAGTCACGTAGACTATAACCATCATCAAGTCAAATGCGTTTACTACTGTATCCTCGTGCTTGACCACTCGGCTACAGTGACATGTAAACGGGACAGAAATAATTGTTCCTTCTTAATAATAATAATATTATTACGAGTATATAAAGGTAGTATATGAAATTACAAAGATATGAATAAAATGTCTCATTTAAATCAACTTTCGTGCAGTGCAGGTTACCTTAGCACAACATAGCCTCGCTTTAACAATATGGTACTTGCAAACAGCGTTTCTACCCGAAAAATATTTCAGCGAATTGATTTTTTAACTTACTTTTTACTCTTTAAGGTATCTCCGCTGCTTAGCGGTTGCCTTATAATCCCCTTCTCCATTGTGAACGGTCAACCCAGGAACCTTCGAGCATTCCTCTGGCTCGCATCGCCTCCACAACTTCCCCTCTCCATATAAGTCGAGGCTGCCCCCCCCTTACGTCTTCCAGGTGGCGACTAATTAATCACTCTCTTAAGCCATTCTCTTATGGGATATCCGTTGGATGCGCCCATACCATTGCAAAGATCGCCACTCCAAGCGATCCACCACATTTCACATTTTCTCCCACATTCAATCTCTCCATGATGGTTTCATTCCGAACTCTTTAAAGGAGAGATACACGCAGACCCCGTCGTAAACCATCCATCTGCACAGCTCTTACGACTCTTCTGCTTCGTATTCAATGTCCATTCTTCCCCACTATACGTCAAAACACTCTTTACTGTCATTTTGATTATCATCTTGGTTTTCTGTCGAATGTCTCGACTCCACAATACACCATTCAGTTGCCTAATAACAGTGCGGGGCCTGGGTAATACGATTACTCATCTTTCTCACACTTTCCCCTCTTTGAATAGAACCCAAAGAAGTGATCTACTACTTTAACTTTGCCGACTAAAAGGTCTAAGTCTCTGCCTTCTTCACCAACTACCAAATAATCAAATAATTTGTCTTTGTAAAATTAACTTTAAGACCTCTCATGCTGTAAACATCAACCAATTTCCTCATCGTGAAGTCAGTGTCATCCCGATTCTATGTAATCATCACTTTGTCTTCGGCGAATAATAGTGAATGAATGACACTGTTCCCAATCTGAATTCTCACAGCGCTGCACGAAGCGTTCCAACATGCTTGTACTGCATCAAGATAGATCTTAAATAGGATCGGTGACATCCCACATCCTTGTCTCAGACGATACAAAGTCCCCCACATTTAATAACTGCTCTAAAACTTCTATGCATTCTCTTAATCAAATTGATGATCGACTCGCGCACATTCATAATCCGCATCCGTCTCCAGAGTCTGCTAATGGAAACTGAATCTTAAGCCTTTTCAAGGTCCACAAAAACCAAATGTGTTTCCTGCCCTTCGGCGATTCCTTTTTATATGATCAGCCTTAAGAAGAAAATATTATCAATACAGGACTTTCCAACAGTAAAGCCAGCCTGCCTGTTCTGACACATAGGAAGCAACACTCTTCTCTAACCTCATAGTTATAATTTTACTCAATAACCTACTCATGGAGGCCATCACACCAATGCCTCTGTAATTTGAAGGATCGTTTTATTGCCCTTCTTAAAGACAGTAGTTACATATGATAAGAACCAATGAGGATGGAAAGAAAAACAGCAAAGATATCTTTACTTATATAAACTCTAAAAGGAAGGGGATGAATCAGATTGGTCCACTTTATATCAATGGTTTAACTGTAGATAATCATTCTCAGATAGCTGCCAAACTAAATAAGTATTTTGCATATACGTTCACATGTGAGGAGTTATTCAAGGAGCCTTGCGAGTGTTTATCAAACTGTAACAGGGAGTTAAATGAATTTGTAATAACTGAGAGCAAAGTGGAGGAGAAATTGCTGAAGTTAAACATAAGAAAGCCACCACGGGTGGATGGTATCTATCCAATTATATTAAAGCAGTTGGCAAAGGATGAGAGCATTCTTGGACTCAGCGGCGGTCCCCACGGACTGGAGGTATGCAAATGTAGCCCCAATTCACAAAGAGTGACACGATAATTACAGACCTGTTAGTTTGACTTCTGTTCCGGGTAAAATAATGTAATCACTGGTTAAAGATGCTTTGCAGGATCATCTAGACAAGTCTGCAGTAATAATTCAGACATAACATGAGTTTGTCAAGGGAAAGTCTTGCCTGACAAATTTGATTGGATATTATGATGTGGTCACAAAAGAACTGAATGCCAAAAATAATTTTGATATCATATACTTGGATTTCAGGAAAGCTTTTGATACTGTTGCGCATGGAAGGCTACTGTACAAATTGGAGCAGAATGGTATTAAGGGTAAGTTGCTACAATGGATAAAAGGATGGTTAAGTGGGAGAAGACAGAGGGTGGTAATCAATGGGTGCTGCTCTTCTTGGACTAATGTTATTAGTGGAGTCCCACAGGGTTCGGTGTTGGGTCCACTGTTGTTTTGTATATTTATCAGTGATATTGATGAAGGTATATCAGGCTTAGTGTCGAAGTTTGCAGATGATACAAAGGTTGGCAGGGTTGTTAGTGACAGTAATGGCAGGGTGCTACTGCAACAGGATCTAGATAATTTGGGCAGATGGGCTAAGAAGTGGCAACTGAAGTTTAACATTGACAAATACAAAGTACTGCATATGGGTAGTAGTAACCCCAGAGAAATGTACCAACTGTATGGTGTACCAACTCAGGGTAGTGGAGAATGAAAGAGACCTGGAGCTAACTGTGCAGTCAGATATGAAGTTTTCTGAGTAGTTCAGACAGATTGCCAGAGTAGGTCATGGTGTCTTGTCAATGATATACAGGAATTTTTCTAGCAGGGATAAGGAGGTGATTGTCCCTTTGTCTAGGGCAATGGTCAGGCCACACATTGAGTACTGCGTACAGGTTTGGAAGCCTCATTTTAGGAAGGATATAGTGTTGCTAGAACGAGTACAGAGAAGGGCAACAAGACTGGTGAAGGGAACAAAGGGATGATCTTATGAAGAAAGGCTTAAGTTTTGCAAATTACAGTGTCTGGAGACTAGGCACCTGCGAGGCGATCTGATTGATGTGTATAAGGCCTTGAATGGTTTTAGCAGGCTCGATGCTAATGGGATTCTCCCGCTTGATCAGAGTAAGAACTTGAGGGAGCATAGATTCAAATTAAGGAAAGACAGTTGCAGAATAAATGTGAGGAAGTTTACCTTTAGCAATCGGGTGGTTCAGTGCTGGAACACTCTTCCATCTATCGTTGTGAAAGTTGATAGCTTAAATAAATTCAAGGCAGAACTAGACAAACATTTGGAATGAATGGATCAGTGAAATGGGAAGGGTAGTTTTTTTTTGGATGATGCTATATAAGCTTGCTTTCTTGCATCATGTGCCTCTACTAATGCTAATGCTAAGGTTTCATTTACGTTTGAAACATTACTCTGCATAAATATACAAAAATGTTTCATTTGACAGTTATGAATTAATTCAGAGCTGTCGGATTTTAAAATTCTCCTGAATTTAGAGAGATATACTTAATGGTTTAGCAGTTTTAGAGGAGTTTGTTTCACAGAATATTGTGCGCAAACAGCTGAACTTATTTAGATCTGTAAACATTTATAATGACACTACGTTGTCTTTTCATCATTTTCTGCAGCGAGCAGGATTTAAACTTCATGGATAATGCAATAGTCTTATTCTCACAGTAGAACAAACTTACGTTTGTAATGAGTTTCCCTGGTATTACAACTTTGAAAACTGATTTCGTATGCTCACATCTGCTTTAAAATAAACTACTTTAAGATAAACTGCTTAAAAACTGTTTTGTCTACCTGTTATTACTATAGACCACCAGCTATCTGAGGATAGTCCTGAAATAGGCTGTCATAGCAGTTTAATCTCTTAAAGAAATGGCCAGTTAACCTTCTGGAGAGGCGATCTGTTTGAAAATTCAGTAGTTTAAAGCCAGGGCAACCCGTTGCAAAGGCAGGTTTATTCTACTGTAATAATTAAGACTATTGCATTATCTATGAATTATGACTTGCTGGCTGCAAAAACAGATACTAGGAATAACGCTTCTTGGTGATTTAAATGTGGAATCTTATCTTTTAAATTAAATAATTAGATACACAGTGGATCTTATATTTGGCTCTTTGTTATCATCATTTTTTAAAAATATAAATACTATAAATTCAATGTTATAAACACATAAAATGCATGATGCATGTATTTGCAGTTATTCAACACTCCATGGTCTATCCTCTGTCACGTTTATTTGTAATTCTATAGTTCCACCTGTAGCCAAACTATCCACCCCTGTGAAAAGAGTGAAGAAAGGAGAAAGAACAGAAATTGTGTGCAATGTCACTGGGGACAGTCCATTGGAATTGATATGGGAAAGAGGGAAGCAGCAGCTGAAGACATCAGCCGATGGACGGTGAGCAATCAGTCAAACTTCCTTTTGTTTTGAGGCATTAAAGATTAGTAAAATACGTTAACCAAAATATTAATAATAAATGACTATTAGGTAGCCTTTCTGCTTTTAAACTTGGACTGCTTTCCTTTCAGCCTTAAAATCATCAGCTTGCTCATGGATGAAGGGGTCACATCATCCATGATTATTGAGAAAACAGATGGGAACGACAGCGCCCTTTATACGTGTATTGGAAAGAATTCTTTCGGTATCGGTACCACCATGATTAGACTTAGTGTTATAGGTAAGGATGCAAAAATATAACCGCGAAGTATTTATTAATAGAGATAATAATTTCTACCATTTCATATGTATAATTAACTGTAGTTCTTATTGTTATTTAATTTAAACTTATTGGTATTTTAATTACTTTTCAAGGGCGTAAAATATTACTATTGTTTTCATAAATACGTGAGCCAATTAAAATGGTTTAACGTTCCATGTATTTCAGAATTTTTTGCCTCAGTGGAATAGAAAAATTAGATCAGAGTAATTTGGAATTTTTTCTTTTTAGAACGTCCAAATTCCCCTCAAGATTTTACAGTAACTGATGTGTGGAGTAGTAGTATTAGACTCACGTGGAGCCATCCTTACAATGGAAACAGTCCCATATCTGCCTATCTCGTTACTTACTATATAAAATCAAGTAAGATTACCATTTTATTTAAAAGGGACTTGGGAAATTATTCAACCATTAACTGAATCATTGCATACCCTATTTAGCTGTTAAACAGTTGTGAAGTAAAATGTTAGCCGAGACAATAAATTATTTTGTTGTTTTTTCCCCCATTTATAGGTGATAAGTTATCGACGAGTTATAAGCCTCGTGAAGTGAAAATTACGGGTACACAGAATTCCCTTCTCATATCTGACCTTCGCCCCCACACCACTTATGAGTTCCATGTATTGGCGGAGAATGAGGTTGGACGTGGAGCATCTTCTTCTTCGATTGTAGTAACCACTAATGAGGAAGGTGTGAGTTCATAATTTCTTAGACTGTACTGATAAAATGTAGAATATTTCTTCATAACATAGTATTCGGTTTTATAAATCCGTTTGTTATTGTAGCAAATGTTTTCTTTCACCTGTTTTTCACAGCTTGCCCTTGACCCTATTCATACAACACATTATCCAGTACTTTCATCGTTTTCAGTGTTTTCATCATAGATGCGCTTCTAGTAATCCTAAATGGAATTCTCACAACTGGAAGTTTCCCAACAGCATGGAACCAATATATAGTTCGGGCAATTCCAAAAACACATAGAGCTACCTCAGTATCACAGTTCAGGCCAATTATGAAAGCGTCATGCATCCTCAAAGTTATGGATAAGTGCCTTCTTCCCATCTTAACCAACCAGGTTTTCCCGTGTAATTCACAATTTATCCATTATGCACTGAAACGCAGGTCCACCCTCACCAACCTGCTGGCAACCACTAACACCATTCTGGAGGCTTTACAAGACAGGGAGGAGGTGGCATTTGTGTATCTAGATATCCAGTCTGTCTTCGACTGCATTAACGTCCAGCTCCTCCTTCAGCTATGTGAGGAGGGATACCAGATTAAAGGAAATATCCTTGAATTCTTAAAGTCGCTTCTTACAACCAGGGTTCTCCACCTGACGGCGAATAAAAAATCCTCCACTAGGAAAGTCAGTGTAGGAGTTCTCCAGGGCGGAGTTCTTTCTGAGCTCCTCTTTACTGCTGCTATCCACCCATTCCTGTGCCAGGAAACGGATTTTCTCAGCTGCGCAGATGATTTGAAGCTCCTCTATCGGATCCATGGGACCGACCAACCTGACACCATTAACAACAGCCTAAAATCTCTTGTTACATACTTAGCACAGTTCTCTCTCCAGATTAATTCAAATAAATCTGCACAAATGGTGTTCTCACTCAAATCACACCCAACTCAACTAAACCTGAAAATCCATGAAACCTCCACCCTTCCAGTAACCAAGCACAGAGATCTCGGGATCATCTTTGATCCTCAGCTCAGCTTTAAACACCATGTCGCAGATATTCATAACAAGGTCTGCCGATCCAGGTGGCTTGCCAAACAACACCTCCTTCATGTCACAGAGTCTCGGTTCGCCCTTCAATATATTTACCGGTTTCTTCAGCCAGTCATTACCTACGGATCTGAAATCTGGGCATAGGCAGCAAAAACCACACTAAAAACCATCTCATCTGATGAGTACTGGCTTCTTCGGTGGGTGCTCTTCAAGCACAAACTTCCACCCCTCACACATACTTCAGAAATGGCCAAACTTCTAAACTACAGAAAAGTCTCAGAACGGACCTTCACCCTCCGCTTCCTCGTCACCATTAAAATGATAGCGAATGAAATCAATACACCAAGTTTTTGGCATCCCCCCCGAAACCCTTAAGGGCCCCCTTCTTTACAGTCCGTGGCGTGGAGGCTCAGGAAGGGCGACAGATTCCTGCCAATGGAGACGCTCCAAAACGTCCACGATATGGATGCTGACTACAAGAAATTCATTGAGGACAAAGCCTACAGAAGACGTATCATCAGGAAGCAGCTCTAGTCTTTAACCGAGTGACTGTCACTGTTTTTTCTTGATCGGTTTGTTGATATTGTGAAAAAAAAACTGTTTTCACGCGTTTACAACTTATTTTTTGTTTTTAGAGTTTTAGTTCCTTTCTATGTTAAACCCCTAGCATTTTTGCTGTTATGGGCATTGCATCAGGCATCCATGTAAAATTTACTTATTTTCGCTGATTGCAATAAAGATATTATATACACTCGACTGCCAGGAATCTGTTTACATACGACGGCAAAACAGAAGATCAGATTGATGATGCGTACAGTACAATTGGTTGTAGGCACTGCTGGACTTATCTCCCAACTGCTATACAACTTTTGCTGTAGGAAAAACCCCAGTTTCTAGGGGGGAAATCCTTGCTATCTACACCTGAGACCGACTAACTCAGCCACAGAGTGAAAAAAAGCCCATAAAAGTTCCTCGCGTCCTCGACGGAATTCAAACTAGGGCCTTTTCCACCAGGTGTGAGGAGGATGGTGACGATACCACTGTGCTACCGTGCAGACTAGTTACAGTGGACAGCCAAGATCGGAGTGAACACACATTCCTATATTTATTGTTGCCACTATTCATGTGTAGGCTGAAAAACCCGGAATGACTCACGAGAAAAACCCTACTCACTTGTTCGTCTCAGATGGGATAACTACAGCGTAGATTGACGAAGCTTTTATAAATTCTTCCAGTGTCTACAACGGGACTCGAACCTCTTAAAGCGAGTGACCAGTGGCGAAACTGAACAATATCTTAATTACTCATTCAGATAGGATATAGTTTTTTCATGCAAGAAACAAATAGCACCAAAGGGTAATAATATGAACTTGAATCCAAGATGCCGCGCACAAATTAATTCTGGTTTGCTCTCTTCGAGACAGATGGATATTTTGTGAATTAGATTGAGCAGCCGGATGAATAATCAATAGACGCATAACACTATTGCATAGTAACATACTGTATATGTGCCCTCGAGGGTAACACAGTGGATATAATCACCCTTATCCCCTCACTGACTGAAAAAGGACTGAATCCCATCAATTACGAGGAACTTTTATGGGCTTTTTTCACAGTGTGGCTGAGTTAGTTGGACTCAGGCGAGGGTAGCATGGTTTTTTTCTCCCAGAAACTCTGATTTTTTTTCCGGAAAACAGCAAATTGACCACAAAACACACACACACACACGTAATCTACAGACATATTATGTGCAGCGCAATATGGCCCAAGTTGCTGATACGCTTAAAAACCTACAATAATAAAAGTTTAAAATCCCATTCCTCGAAGAAGCGAAATATATGATGATGAATTAGCACTAATAATTTTACTGTATCTTTCAATTAAATTTTAAATTAATTCTAATTGAAATTACCAAATTTTACTTTGTTAATTATAACTTCGTGGTCTTTTTAAGTTATTCATTTAATTATCAATTACTTGCTTATTCCTTCTTAATTTGACTGCCAAAACTTAAAATTTTCGTAGGTGAGTAGTATTCAATACGAAAACTTCGCAATTTATGGCGTGACATTGAAGAAAATATTTTTGGGACAATAAATTGTAATAAAAATTAGAGGCTCTTAATCTGACATTTTTTGATTTGTACTAATGCTAGATTAATGTAGGATTAATCTAGAATTGCGCATACCAAAAGAAGTACCTTTGTATGAACTAGGATTTCAACGTGGTTGAGTTTATGGTAAGGCAGAGACTGGTCGTGAAATTCGCTATCCTGAAAATACGCATGCAGTACTGGAATACATAAGTGTTCTGTCCATCAGCAAGATGAGAACCCTGATGGATTATCTCCTTGCAGTTTAGGAATATTTGATCCAGGAATTAAGTAGACAAGGAATTCTTTGAGGCTCTGTGGTCTGGCTGCCTCAGAGCTTAGGTCTAACAATACGTGAAAAGCTTCTCTGGAAAATCATCAAGGAAAATATTCACTAGTTAAGACTAACAGGCTTTCAGAAACTCTAAGAAACTGCCCACCTTTTAGAGTATGCAACTTCTCACGTAAAAGATTATATGAAAGAAACCATGGCCGACTGTTAGTTCCATCCTGAAAATCTGATGAACCGACCATAGAACACGCAGTTTACAAATACGCCATACCTCTGCTCAACAAAGACTATGAGTCTCCACCTAAACAACCAACCCAACTGAAGTATAACTTGATTTGAATCCAGTTCTGTGCTGAGGAGGTTAATAGTTACGTTTTTGTTTGAGCAGTTCTGCAAAGGGTCATTGTGTCCACTTAGAGGTGTATATTTTTATTTTGTTTCCACTCTGGCAGTTATTTTTAACACTGGTCTTCATTTTTCATCGGTTTACAACTAACTTTATTACATTTGGAGACATATACATTTAGAATTTGTATTTTGCAGAGCCAGGAGTTCCTCCCCGAAATATCAAAGTGGAAGAAAAAGGTGCTACTTTTATAAAGCTATCATGGAAGGTAAGAATCTAGTTCTGAGTAGTCTTGTAACGAATGTAATTTGATGTTAATTGATATAACCTCAGATTATCTTTAGAGGAGACGATATGAGAGACCGTTTTGCAAAAATTATATCATAAATTTATTGAAACTTATGAAAAATTAAATGAACTGAAATTGCAATTCAATTTTCAATACAGAAGAAATTTATTAAAAAAAAAACGTAATGAATAATTATAATTATTTTATTTAAAAAATGTAATGAATAATTATAATTATTTTATTTAAAAAATGTAATGAATAATTATTATTGCATAATGTATAAATATATTAGAATTAAACTTTATTATTGTACAAATAGGGCATGGTCTCGTGCTCTTAGCCCTCGTGGGTAGCACAGTGGCAACTCAGTCACAACATGGCTGAGTTAGTCGGTCTCAGGCGAGGGTAGCCTGGTTCTTTTCTCCCGGAACCAGGTTTTTCATCCAGAAAACAGAAAATCCATCTCAGAACACACGCAATTTAGAACCAATATACAGAGAACAATATGGCCTTAGTCGCTGATGCTCCTAAAACTCTACTATCATGTGCTCTATCTGTACAATAATGTTTGATAGTTCTCGTACTTGAGTTTTGTAATAAAGTCGTGTATTAACTTAATTAAATTCAGCGGTGGATTTAGTTACTTCAATCCATTTTTCTTTAGACGCCACCAAAAGATTCATGGAACGGAGAATTAAGAGGATTCTACATTGGCTATAAAAGATCTCTTGGCATTCAGTTATCGTACAGAACTCTAAACGTGGACAAAGTCGATGCTGAACATCAATATATTTTGCTGGGACTCCATCCATCCACTAGTTACACCATTGAAATCAGGGCTTTCAATAGGGTGGGTATGGGCCCTCCTTCAGAGAAGATCACGGTAAAGACACTCTATGGAGGTAAACGCAAATACGTTAAATTCTTTTTAATGTATCTACTCAACTAAATTAGCACAGAAATAATTACCAGATATAGGTCCCCTATATCTATTTACAATACAGTCAACTGAAGTTTCATACTAATTTCAGATCCTCCTGCAGTACCCAAGGTGGAAATAATGTCAACTCGTCGATCAGCAATTGAAGTGAAGATTCAAGCCGAGAAGAAAAAGAAATCTCTTCCTTCAGGTTGTTGTATTCAATGTCTTAATTATCTTGTTGCTTTCACTTTATTTGTAGGTTTTCGAAGTTATAACTCTCTTTTTCCCTCATCACAGAATACATATTCCATCTACGCAAAGAAAATGGTCAGTGGCAGGAGGTTCCTCTGTCTATTTCTCCAACCCACAAGTACTCTATCGGGGGACTGCTCCCCTCCAGTCACTACCAGATCTACGTTACCGCGCGTAATCAATTTGGCGACAGTGGAACAACAGACATGCTCAGCATTCGAACAGAGAAACAGTGTAAGTCCTGACCCATATTTTAACACAGTTCTCCATTTTGGATGTCAAAATCATTATATTAAGACGATTATTATAAATTAAGATAGTTATTCGAAGTTATACCAGCTATTTATTTTTAGATGGAAGACGAAGTTACTATGATATTAATTTATATTAATATTTATTGGAAGATGGACTTTTAGGCAATAATTTCCGCTGTATTAAAAATCTTTCTTGGGTCAGTGGATAACTTATATTTTCCATTTTTAACTTTTAATGCTTTGTTCTGCAGATAAAGGCACGTTTTATTTTATCTTCCGAAGAAACTTAAAGAAATTTATTTGGATAGACAGAAATTAAAGTTACGCCAACCCAGAGGCAGCCAAAGAAGCTTATGAAGACTTTTGCTGTATGGAAGGATACTCTTTGAGGTGTGCTATTTTCTCTTCTTGAAAAGGTGAGCAGTTTCGAATATTCTAGCTAGTTCATTCTGAGTTTAAATAGTATTTCTTTTAAAATATATAATTAACGTTTTTATCAGCCTGCACGATATAATACAGTTTATGCAGAAGGGAAAAAATGAATTTTTTCATCACCTGTAAGTTGTTTATAAAGCCATATTGTCTGAAGCAATAATCATGGTGCGAGCAACATTGGGACGGTTTTCGGCCCACAAAGGACTTGCAGCAGCCTTCACAAACAAATCGCGGCCTTTTTATGATTTGTTTATTTCTTTCTTCTTTCGTTGTTTTTTGCTCCAAAGAAACGGCAATTATATCTATAAAATTGTCGACTTTTTTTGGAAAAAATCCCGTGAAACCCTCACCTAAGATGCGATCCGAATCAGACCTGTTTTTGCATATATGGACAGGACTTTTATGAGAATTTTTTTACGCCATAGTTGAGTGATTCTCGAGTTTATGGTTTTTTATCCCGAAAATCAGAAAAACCGTTCTTAGAATTCACACAATTTCCAGTACGGTTTATAGACACATCATTGCCTAAGTTGTCTTGACTCAAACCCTAAACAACATAACTAATTCCACCTTGAGTTCAGCAAAGCGTTGAACAGTCGGTTATAATCTTCCCATTTTGAATATTTTATTGTTTTATTTATTGTTTATTGTTTTTTTCCACCACTATTATGTCCACTTACATATTTTCTCGGCCACAGGTTTTAAATTAGTGCTCACAATAGAACAAAGTCCTGTACTATGGGTTGCATAGGTATTGTACTACTTTCAAACGTATGACATCACCGAAAAAAATAAAGCTATTTATTTATTTATTATCCGTTTATTGAATTTATTCGTATTATCAATAATTTGTTATACTTTCTACAATTCTGTAATTTATTATCTATAATTTATTATTAAATGATTTACGTTTAATGCATGGATCCTTAGCCTAAATTATGAAACTAAATTGATAATTAACTATTTTGTTCTTAATAATCCAAATAATCGTCATAAAATACTTAAATAATAGATTACAAAATGAAACCAAATACGTGATAATTTTCCAATAATTATATCTAATTTTTTCTATATCGGAGAAAATAGAGTTCACGTATTAGCGCCACCTATCGTCCTCTCTGGAAACGATGGCGTCATTCATTAGTGGAGAAACGACTGTTCTGTTTTGTAAAAATAGTAACAGCCTTGGAACTGTCAGAAAATGCGAATGAATAGATACAGTAGTAAGTTGGACTGTATTTGCAATCGTGTGTACTGTGTTGGAACCAGGGGTGGAATGCGTGACTTCTTTCTCTGTGGTTGTAATTCCCTCCTCAACCGATCACTGAAAATGGCTGCGTTCAATAGAGAGCAGTGTATTCGTTTATAGAGCGTGTGGATGGTGGCTTCTCTGCCCGGCTCTCAGACACTACAGCGAAGCGCTTTGCCAGTGAAGCATGTAAAATATCCCATTTCCCATTTTAAAAATGCGGTTGCCTCTATTATGGTCATTTCAGGTTTCACAGGTTATTATTACGTTCCTGTTGAAGTTCTGCTTTAACAGTCTGGCTCAGGGTAAGTAGTTTTGTTGTCTAGCATGGTACTCTGCAGGACGCCATATCTAAAATCGCCATTGATGTGTCTTAATATGTTTGTGTGATGTAATTAAATTAATGAGTCGTATATAATTTTATTGGATTATCTGAGGACTGAAAATTCGGTTACTTTTTACTATCTATACTGAAAGGCAAGATTATTTTTCAGATATCGAAATGAAATACATAACCCGGTACGCATAAAGACAAACTATGTTCATCATGAGAATAATCGCAACTGCATTGCTATTTTATTATTAAAATATTTTTTTAGATATTCTTGTCAAAGTATTGGGCGTTCGTATGTTTGGATGGTTTTGAATGTCTGAAGTGTTCTCCGAAACATAAGGAGAACAAATAAGTGAAATCGAAGATCATATAATATATGTATGTCTCAAATCTTTATGCATTAGACATCAGAACTTACATTCTGGTACTTTGATGCTAATTTAAGTTTTCAACATGTTTAGTATCATTATGAGTTGATTAATAACTAATTAAAATGCAGCTGATTTATTTTAAACATGCCTTTTTTTCCAGTTGCCCCCAAAATATCTCCCATGATTCGAGAATCAAACTTGGAGCGTGGTCAGCGATATCATCAAATCTGTGGGGCCACCAGAGGAGACGTTCCTCTGACATTCCATTGGTCAAAAAATGGACAACCGCTAGTAGAGTCATCAGACGTATCTGTCCGTCGACTGGATGATTCTTCCTCTACCTTGATCATCACAGCTGTCAGAGAAGAGCATGATGGGAATTATACCTGCACTGTTTCTAATATTGTTGGCACAGATGCATCATCGACAGTTTTGAAAGTGCTAGGTAATTAACTTTCAGCTGAGTTGTATTTATTATTATTAAAAATAAGTATTAATTCTTAGGGGTACTACTGTACCTCTTACTCTACAAAATTAGATAATATGGCGTTTTTTTTTAGTTCCACCATCCTGGATTCGGCAGCCTTATGACTTAGCTGTGCTGTCTGGAGCAAAAGTAACACTTCAGTGTGAAGCAGCAGGAACACCCAAACCCCTGAGTTCCTGGAGGAGATCAAAGGGTAGGTTAATATATAGACATGCTAAAATCATAATTAGATAAATGACTATTGCTACTTTCAACGGTAAGAGGTTATAATTAATCAATCAAGGATATCCTGAAATTGTCTCTCTATTAGAAATGTTACTTATGCAGAAAAATGCAGAAAAATTTAACTCGAATTATGAATCATAACCTGAATTAAACACAGTTGTCTCAGTAGTTCAATCCAATCCGACAGTTAAGAGTCTTAAATTATTTCTTGCCCTTAGTGCCAGCACAACACTGTATCTATTTTGATATACTAAATATTAAATTTTAATGCAGATCAATGAGCTCTGTTGTCATCTTCGCGATAACAGAGAATGAGTGTACAAATCAGCAATTAAAAGTGAGTGTTCACTTTTAATTACTGGTTACTTAACTAATAACCCATTATTAAAAACGAATTTTCAGCATAATGATCTTCAGGCAATTTGATAAATATTTTATATTTTTAGGCTTAGCATCAAGGCAAATGGAAGCAATATCGGGGACCAGCTGGAGGACTCAGGATGATGGATCTCTAAGTACAGGAAACGTCCAGAAGGAGCACGAAGGCTTCTATTCTTGTGAAGTGACAAACGGCGTTGGTAAAACATTAACAAAAAGTGTGAGGTTGGAAGTACAGAGTAAGTATAGCAATCCAGTGTTCGTTTATTTCAAAAATTGCTGACTCATTTAAAACGAATAAGTTCCAGCTACTCATAAACATGGGCACAGTTGTTGTAATTGTAGTAATTATCATAATAATTCCTCCATCGAAAAGGACATGCTTTCTAGTGCTAAGTTAACATTAGGCTCAATACCTTGACACTGAACATCATCGAAGATTAAGTTTTCAGACTTTAGAATTTGAAGATAATTTAAAATTAAACTATTACTCAATACTGTGTATTTTTAAACAGTTCCACCATTAGCAAAAATGTCCACTACACTGAAAACCGTCAAGAGAGGCAAAAATGCTGTAATTCGCTGTAACGTTACAGGGGATGGACCATTAACTGTCACGTGGAAGAAGGGTTCAGAACAGCTTCTCTCAAATCCCAGGTGATATAACATAATCTATAATTATATTATTTTTATAAAATATAGTTTTAATTTTAGTATTTGATTGCGTATACCAATCATCAGAAAAATATTCACTTTGCCTGCGAAAAATTCAATCTTTGGGATAACCAAGCTTATTCGACTTGACAGAAATCATTTATCCAAGAAAAGAATCATAAATCTGAAAAATCTATTATCTAACAGATTTAACTGTGCATTTCTTTAAAATTAAATTCCTTTTTTCTTTCTTATAGCGTGAAAGTTGTCCAATCTCAGTACGAAGGCAAAATAGTTTCCAGTATAACTATTGAAAAAGCAGAAAGAGATGACAACGCCCTCTACACTTGCACGGGTTCGAACGCATTTGGAAGTAGCTCAGCAGCGATAATGTTGAGAGTTACAGGTAGAGCTTCTTACAATAATCTTGTGAAAGATTTACTAGAAGAATAGCAAATATTTCAAATTGGCATCTTTCCAGTAATTAATTATTTTTCTTTGAACTTTCGGTAGTTTTTGGAATATTTTCAACCACGCTATTAATAAGGAGAAGAAAATTTCATTTTTCCGCTTCTTACAGAAGCTCCAGGATCCCCCCTAGAATTTTCAGCAGTGGATATATGGAGTCGGAGTGCGAGGTTGACTTGGAAACAGCCCCACACTGGCAACAGTGTTATTGAGTCATATTTGATCACTTACAAGGTTAAGACAGGTTTGTGAAAATCAAAATACTCATTCTATTTGCGTGTGTATCTGTGGGATGTCCAACAATTATATTATTTTTATAGACAATGACAGACTCGATTACCTGTATGGTCTGTTATATGTTAATATAAACCGTTTATATATTATATCAGTCAAATAGAATTTATTTTTTGTTACTCCCAGATTCAAATTCTGGAAGTTTGAAATAGTTCTCTCCCCGAATATATATATATTTATTTATTTCAATCGATAATTCTCATATACTGCATGTTATATTCTTATTCCTCACGTCATTGATGGAATTCGAACTTGGGTCTTTTGCACGTGGTGTAGGGAAGACGGTGATTATACCAACTGTGCTACCACGAGTACCTATTATATATTTATTGCAACATAACCTTATCACTACATGGCTTTAATAAGTAAAGTGAAGTAACGTTACAAGTACATTAACATATATTTGTAAATTTATGCGTTCTGATTTTTTTTCCTGTTTTTGTTAACTGTACGCTAAAACAGTTTCATTTTTATCAATTAATGACAATTTTAATTATTTTTGTTCCACTGTATTGATTTTAATTTGTATCTATTTATAATTATAAACTTTATGTTCTATTTATACGAGTAATATACCCTGAGTGGCCACTTTATTATATACACAAGCCCAATAACGAGTAGGTCCCCTTTAGCCCTCATAACAGCCTAGATTCATCGTGGCATGGATTCAACGAGGTGTTGAAATCTGGGATGCTGTTCCATATTCCCAGTTATTGCAAATTGGATGGGTGCAGATCTCTATTCCAAATAATCCCGTCCTATTCTATACTATCCTATCCTAGAAGTGCCCAATTAAATTGAGATCTGTGCCACTTGGAATCATAGTAGGCTCAATTCACTGTTATGTTCTGGAACCAGTTCTTTACAATTCAGGCCTTAAATTATTTATTTGGAAGGACTCATTCACAGATGGATAACTTAAGCCATAAAGTGATTTGCTTCATCAGAAAATTTCTAGATAACCTGTGGCATCCAAATGTTGCTCTACTGGTATAACTAATCCAATTGTACGCCACGAAAACAGTCCCCAGACCATTACACCTTCTGCCAGGTGTCAGAAGATTCTCTTCTTCATATTTTGGTCATCCTATCACGCGAAATAGCAGGAAACGGTATTCATCATGCCAGCCAATGTTTTTCCAACCCTCTACGGTCCAGTATTGGTGTTCTTGAGCGCTCTGTAACTGCACCTTCCTGTTTCTTGTTAACGGGAGCGGGACCACGGTTGGCCATCGGCTGAGTACGACATCTGTGAGCTAAGTACGATGAATTATGCATTCTGAAATGACTCTTTGGTTACTACTATTGTAATGGGTTGTTATTTGACTGACTGTAGTCTTTCTGTTGCCCTGCACGTCTTGTCAGCCTCTGTTGGCCTGTTGCATCTGTGAGTTGTTTATGGATACAGGACAGAAACAACTTACAGATGAGTTATTTTATTATTGGGCCAATGTCGATAATCCCAATACACAATCGTACGTGAAAACCCCAGCAGGTTTGTGATTTGCGAGTTACTATACTGGTGCATCTGGTGCCGACTAATATCACACTTTCAAAATAATTTAAATCTTTCATCTTGCCCATTGTTGCACTAAATTGCACACAAACAAGATCCTTACGTATCCTCCCACTTGCTATATTTTTCTCGTGGTACGAACTTGTGATGCTGTTACAGAAGAAACGTCCCATTTCATGAAAATTATCCCATATAATTTACTCAGTCAGTAATCCCAAGTGGTCATGCGAAATGACACAATATATTATGAAAAATAATTATTTATAACCTGTATTGATGGAACTAAATGAAAACGTCGATTGCTCATATATTTTTCTGGTTCATAGTAGGTATACCTGTATTAGACTATAATATAATCTCATTAATTATATTTTCAGCTGATAAAACTGGTCAAGAATTTGCCGATATTTACGAAAAGAAAGCTCAAGGTGCTGAAAATTCTGTCTATATCACGGATTTAAAACCATACACGGCATATGAATGCCAAGTGACTGCTATAAACGAAGTGGGAAACAGCGAACCATCCTCTTCAGTGATTTTTACAACTCACGAGGAAGGTGTGAGTTTATATATTTAATCTTCTTTTATTTTAACCTTAGAAATCTGTAAATTTTAGTAACGATTTAGATTTTAGTTACGTTTTATTTAAATTATAATAATGGTAAATAACGATTTACCAATAAATGGAGTCCCGATATCTCAATCAATGCAGCCGAATATTTTGGTATGAATTATTAAATATTCACAGAGAGAGATAAACCGTTCTACACTCTATTTTAAAAATTACCAGCAAGAATCTGTAGTAAGTATAGTAAAATCAAAATCAGTGTTGTTATCAAAATATTTTACTAGATGGCAAATTCCTTTTTGTCTTTTTCAATGTCATAACCGGAATTTCTTTTTCTTATTTGTTGTTGTTATTGTTGTTTTTTTTTTTTTATGACAGAACCTGGTGTGGCCCCAATTGGGTTGAAGCTGGAAGAAAGAGGAGCTACCTTTGTAAAAGTTCGATGGAAGGTATATATATATATATATAATAAATAACACTAGGTGTACAGTATATTTATTATGTAATTTATTACAATTATAAAATATGATTATTAATGATTAACATTCTTCTTGACAGGTTCCACCCAAGGAGTATTGGAATGGCGAATTAACTGGTTTCTTCATTGGATACAAATCAGCTGGTTTGACTAGTAAGCAGCTAACTTTTAGAACATTGTATTGCAGTACCACAAAAACGGAATTATCTTACATGATATCCGGCCTACAACCATCCACAAGTTATATAATAGAAGTTAGAGCTTTTAACAGAGTAGGAATGGGTCCCTCATCAGATTCAGCAACTGTGAAAACGTCTTATGGCGGTAAGAAAACAATAGAAATATGTTCAGCAATAATTTTGTCTTTAGAATTATTTTTTCATATTTTATAATTGATAGTGGGATTTTTATGGATTTCATTTTAATTGCAAAATTAAAATATCTTACAAATGAACGAAATTAAATGTTTATTTAAAAATAATATATATATTTAATTTATAAAAAGTTATATTTATAAAAATATATAAAGTACAGGATTTATTGGTAATATTGTCCGGTTATTGTTTGATATATTTGAATTAAAAATAATAATTGTAAACAATAATTATGATTAACAGATCCTCCAGCTGTTCCTAAAGTGGATATCGTATCCAGGCGCCACTCATCAGTAGTTGCCAAGATAAAAACAGAAAAGAAAAAACAAGCGCCACCTAAGGGTAAAATTTCCGAAATGCACTGATTTTTTTTAAATATAAATTTTGTGGTGTTAAAGAGACTGCAAAAAACGACTAAAAATAGTTTATTGAATGATGTATACTTTTTTTAATATTTCCACTTCTAATTTTACTAATAATTAGATGTTTTTGTCATTCATAATCCAGAATACGTTCTTCACCTAAGAGAAAAGAACACCCAGTGGCAACAAGTCCCCTTGGATTTATCTCCATCTCATACCTACTCGATTGGAGGGCTATCTCCAGGATCTCTGTACGAATTCTACGTCACGGCTCGAAATCAGTTTGGGGACAGCGGGTCTACTGATGTATTTAGCTTTAGAACCGAAAAGCCTTGTGAGTGAATGAAAATTATTATTTACAAAATTTAAATCAACCCGGTGGAGGAACATGAAAAGAAATGGTCAATGTTCAAATATAATCATAAATTACTTTTATTTTAATGCATTTATTATTGTATATCACCTGTTAAATGGGGGGAGCATTATTATTCATCCTCTATGGTAAAACCGGAATGCTATGGTATCACAGTGACTTCGTCTTTCGCTCTATTCATTCATGGTCTAAGAAAGGAGGTTGTATTAATCCTTGAGTCCAATCCAATATTACCTATATCTCATAAATTTCAAGGCTTAATTAAACCTATTTCTCTGGCCATGAAATAAAAGATAAAAAATATGAATTTACGATTTTTAAAAGTAATTTTAAACGAATATATATTCGAATTTTCAGAATTTTCATTCTGAGAAAGTACTTCAATTTCTTTTTTCTCATGAAATTTGTTCAATTTAAATTCTGCCATGTTTCTTACTGAGACATTTATGAAGTGATGACCAAAGCATTTTTTATTAACAGATCAAGGACCCTTTTCTTTATCAACCGAAGACGACGAAGGGGCTCCCTTTTACAAGAAGTTGTCCTTTATTATTCCTGTAGTAGTTTCATTAACAATAGTCATTGTTGTCCCTCTAGCTGCCTGTTGTTGCTTCAGGAAGTTGTCCTTTTTACCTCCTCTGGAGACAGGTATGTGACGTATTAATTAAGTACAGAAAAAATAAGACAATTATTTTTTAAATTCGCTTTTTTCAGCAAAAAGAATTTTATTTTTTGCTCAGGAAGTGCATTTTAAATATCAACCTCTAAATAATTTAGAATTTCTAGAATAATTAGGATAACTTATAAAAATTATATAAATGCAAACGTAAATGTTTTTTAAGAGTTAAAATTTTATATAAAGGTTATATGTTGTTTAGAATAAATTTTTGAACATTTTTGGGCCACTTATCCCAAAAATGTTTTGATTTTGCTTCTTTTAAAAAGAAACAAAATCAACCTTGAAAAGGTTACATTTTTTCGACGATTCAAAAAAAAAATTACAATTTTTTTCGCTGATCCCCAGAAAAACAGAAATATAGGGTTTTACTGTAGTCATAAAACCTTTGTTATTGTAAATATTTTCTTTCTTTCATTAGTTTTATTAATTATTTCTTTATTAAATCAAACTTTTAAGATTCATTTGCTTCATGGTATGGACGATTTCTCTTAAAATGATGAACTAACTGATTTTTCACAGAAGGAGTGGAAGCACGTGGCTTTACGTATACTCCAGCCCCTTCTGAAATATCAGAAATTGTGCCCGCCCCTCAGAATAGGTCGCTTCCAAGACCGCCTCAGCCACCCCCACCTCCTCAGTCAACGTATTCTACTTTACAAAACTATGGGACCGTTGCAGAAGAAGAGGAACCAAAGTATGATAGCGTTGTAGAAGAAATGAAGACGTTTATAAATGTGAAAGCCAGGTAAAGTCTAAACAGCTAATAAATATAAATCATTTAAAATAGTTAGCATCCAAGTTACATTTTCTTATTTCGAATCTTTCTTTTTATTTCAGAGCTGTAGCAGCCCAAGCCCAACAAGCCCAGTAGAAGTCCTAGTAGCGTTTGACCCATGATATAGAAACTATTTGTGAGTGTAAAAAAGATCCATATAAAAAAAAGGGACAGGAGAAGAAATTTTGTACATCATTCCTTATTTGTAATTCGTTGTTCTGTTTGATAAAAGATTTCGTCCCTTCCTTTATAGGAAGATCATCGAGTCCTCATTTTCTATAAATAGCATGGATGAAGTACTAACCAACAAATTTCCGTGTAGAGTTACAAATAGTGTTGATGAGGGATTTCAACTTTTGTAAACATTCGTAAAATCACAGCTATCAAATCTGTACAAAGAGTCACTAGCGTATTAACGTTCTTCACCTGCACGACCAAACTCTGCAATGACCTCTATGCACCTTCTGGCTGTGGCATCACGTGCTAAATGATAAATACGTATTGTCTCTAAAGAAACGTCCGAAATTTTTCTTTAAATTTTAACGAATACTGTTCAACGTACGGTTTATTAAAATATGCATGCATGCAGTCAATATCTGAGATGAAAAATAATATAAAAAGAGGCAACAATTCTGAAATATTTTTTAATTGAGGGATGTGACCTCTCGATGTATCACTTGCTTTTTTGCACGAGTTTTACCTCTCATCCATATGCGATTTTTAACTAATGCAACAGAGGATGCTATGCTATTTTCAACCGCATGCCTGCTCATCTCTTATGAAGCACTATGTTACAGCTTTCTTAAATTGGATCCCCAAAAATAAAGAAATAATTCACCAATTGAACTCATCATTTGTGTATGTACCCATGAGTATGGTCAAGTCGCCTTTTTGAAGCCAGTTTTCTCTAATTGACTTTTAACTAAAGGATGTTTTACTGGATCTCAACAAACAATAGAAGAATGGAATTAAAATCTTAGAGGTCATGATTATTGCCCTTACATGGATGACTCCTCCACTTGGACATCAGCTTCACTTCTGGAAAATTTCGCCAAAATATTAAAAGGTAAATATTTACGTACCTCTAAAAATATTAATAAAGTTCCTGAATTTAAGTGACGAAATGAAACATATAATTAATTTTAGATTGATAAAATGTACATGGCAGAGTTTCTTAATTTCTGGAAACCAGATTTTGAGCTAAAAAAAATCTTGCACTGGTCTTAACGAACTTGCCTCCCTTCTTGGTTTAAATTTTGTTTTGTGTTATTTTATTTACTATTCTATATTGAGAATATCCCCCAGTGGATTCCTATACTCTCTATTCAAAAAATTATAAACTTTTATTCAATATCTGGTAGGGCCACCTTTTGTCCGAATTAGAGTCCATACATATCGTAGCATAGATTTCACTACGCGTCTGAGAGGATCTAGTTCTATATTTGACGATTCTTCCATCAGGATATCTGTCAGCTGCAATGTCCTCTATGGTCAGTAGAGAACTGCTAAGCCGAACTGCCTTTTCCAAAATATCCTATACAATCTCAGTTAGATTCAGATCTGAGAATTAGGCAATCAAGGTTGGAAATCTTCAGAATGTTTCTCGGACCATTCAGACACAATTTTTGCACGGTGGACGATTTAGTTATCATCTTGAAAGAATCCACCGCAATCGGGGTAAAAATTAAGCATAGCAGGATGAAGTTGTCCCGATACGGCAGAAAGAAGGTTATTCATCGAAGGTAACACGACATTCTGACAATAATGAGCGGACCCGGTCCGTACCAACCGCTTGAGTGATGAATACGAGACAGTCTGAATGCATGGCTTCATCAGGTTCACGCCACATTTTCAACTTACTGTTGGTGCAAAAGAGTGTAAATCGAGACTCATCAGGGGGAGATGATCTTTTACCACAGTTCAATTCTTGACGGCACCACTCTAGTCGAATCTTTTGATTTTTTTCAGAAGGATGTGGCCACACCACGACCAAATTCCTGATTATTCAACTGCCGCCGCGTAGCTCGGTTGGAAATGGGGTCTTTCTTTGCCTAAATTGAATTTTTCAATAATTTTCTGGACTTTCTATTTGACGTACAATTCGCTCTAAATTCCTATGGTCTCGTTCTTAGTGTGCCGAATTTCTACCACATTTCTTCCTTTTAAAGCTGCATTCTCCGTTCATTGTAATTTTGAGATGGTCAGTTTCGATACTCCAGTGATTCCCTTTGTTTTTCTCAGTGGTCTCTTCTGCTAAACGTGCTCCAACTGAGGTAAAAGATATTATCTGGGAAGCCCAGGAAAGCGTGGAGTGTTTAAGCGATACCAAGAAACTTGTGATTATACCATATGCCAAATTACATTTGCATGTCCTGCGTTTAATTATCTCTTGAGACCAACTGCAAAATGTTTCTAATTTTTTGGAGATTATACACTCACTAGCCAAAAAAATAGAAATAGAGCTGAAAAATAGAAAACTGGTATCTAATAGTGCTTCTATTAACGGGCGTGTCTGTTAATAGATGCACTATTAGAACTTCAATTGAATTTTTTGATGACCCTTCGCAATTAATATCTTTGACAATCACCATTATTAGATCCTTGTTTTAGCGTTAGAATTAATTATATGTAGATTATATACAGTATGTAAATTAAGGGGTTTTTAGTGTACGTGATTTGAACCTCATAAACATCTAGATTTAAAATGCATTCGCTTTAATGCAAGGAAGTTAGCAACTCAAATTCTGTGAGCGTCATCGAATATTTATGTCTAGCGTAACTGGCTGACTTACAGGAACCAGGCAAAAATCGATACCTGCTGAACTGCTTTTTATCGATTCTATTGTGTATGCGTGTGTGTGAGAGAGAGAGAGAGAAGAGAGAGAGAGAGAGAGAGAGAGAGAGAGAGAGAGAGAGAGCATTGTAGTACCTTTAATAACTTCAAAAGCAGCATATTTATGCTAAACTAGCGAAACTCAAACTTTTAAGAAGTTTTCATAACAGAAGAAAGAGATTTTTGTTTCTAGATGTTCTATTATGCAAAACTTTTTCTAAATGCATTATTTCAAAGATATTTTTATTCTAATAGTGTGAATGGAATCATATAGAGAACACAGAACCATTAATTATTCGTTTAAAGACCTACAAAATTAAACTTCACCTAATTAGAAATGTTTTGTTTGATAGAAAGCATTATCGAACTGCCATCACAAGGCAAGCAGATCTGTTTGGAAATAACTAACAACATAAAATCATTTTAACTAGTTAATAGCTATTACTTTTCTAATACATTGTCCTACCGGAATATTAGAGATTCTAGTGAGCAGCGAATTAATTATATTAATTGATGATCTTGGCATTGGTTCTATAAGAAGGTACGCAGATGTCCCGGGTTTTACTCAAATTCTGCTGTTTGACATACATTGGAAGCGCACTTTCTGATTGTGTTTTTCAAAATATTCCAGAGGTCTTTGATTGAATTCAAGTGAGAAGGGAAAGAGATAGTGAGGCCAAGAAAGATGATGTGTATATATTCTGGGTGCTCTATAAATCAGCCTTACTCTGTAAGCAATATCGCTGTCCTTACAGAGAAAACAATGCACTCTGGATCTGTTGTTTAGTGTAGCTTCCTTTACATCTCTGCTGCTGATGATAAACAGCTTAAAACGTCGTTCAGTCGGACCATATTACAAGTTCACTCTGCTCAAGCGACTACTGTTGCTTACTCGAAGGGGATATCTGTTCTGGTCTGATTTTAAAGACTTGCAAAAACCACAGTAGAGCTGTGTGGGTAAATCCATTTTGCTCCCGATGTGTGATGTTGTTTGATATGAGTACCTCCAGTACAGAATTGAAGATGGACACGATTTTATACAGTGTTGCCTTTTGAATTTTGCTTACATCAAGAAAAAGCAGTCACTCCGAATCGTGAGTAACCTTCCAGCTTGTTGCTTGGAGGTTATAGGTGTACGTCGTAATAAGTGATATTAACTAGAAATAAATCCGGACTGATATGAAACCTTTAAGGCAGCTACCATCGTAGACAGCGACGACCTCTTTTCGTGAACTCGCTGATAACACGGTGTTTTATTTAAATTCGACAGGAGGTAATCGTATATTGGACTCTCTTAGTCTGATAATATTCTGGTAAGACAACATATAACCAAATAATCGACTCACTCCTTATTTGTTAGACGTCTACCAAGTAACTGTCCTCTTCATTTTGTATCCAGAATACGTGCTACCTTTGAAGGAGAGAGATGGACAATGGATAGAGTGACAGAGAGCGACTTCTTGTTTCTATATCTTTACCGTGCACTCGACAGAAGCGCTGGTTTCTGGTCTCCATTTCCACATTTCTGCGACAACCAGAAATCAGTGTGGGAACAAGTGGACCAACAGAATCGTGCAACTTTATCGCTGAACAAGTTTGTAAGTATAGCCGTTTTCTGTTTATTTATTTTCTTTTCTGAAAATAGTATTTATTTTTTGAAAGAAATTCTTTTACAAACAAGGCTCTCTCGTATTGCTGTACCTCTCACTATCAATTGCTATATAACCCCGAAACAATTTTCACACTAAAGAGTTATTATAAAATCAAGCTCATTGTTAAAATTCTCTGCAGTAACATTCTCTGTTCTCTGCAATGATGTTACAGATCTATAAAATGTACGAGGTCAATTCAAGAAGTGTTCAGATGATGCTCATTGTTCTGAGTTCAGACAACAGAGCTGTTGTTGTCTCAACCTAGGCCATATTGCTCCGTGTATACTACCTGTAAATTTCGTATGTTCTGAAGTCGATTTTCTATTCGCTGGACGAAACACCCGAGTTTCCGGGAGAAAAAACCATGCTACCCTCGCCTGTGACAGACTAACTCAGCCACCTTGTGAGAAAGGCCCATAAAAATTCCGGGACTAGAACTCAGGTCTTTTCCAACCGGTGTGGGGAGGACGGCGACTCTACCAACTGTGCTACCCCACGAGGGCAATAATAGAGCTCACTTCGACAAAGCAATGTTTAGACGTATCAGCCTTCCCTCTACGCAGTAAACTTTTCAATCGTTTACGACAGTCTGTTTTTTTTCCAGCCGATAAGGAAGGCGTTTTCTTATATCGTCTATTGATGGACATAATTGGAAGTACGTTTTAGATTTTAACCGCTACCTGAAAATAAAATGCCAGATTGGCATCAAATTTTCAGTATTTGTTCTGTTAGTCCCTGGAAAAGGGTTTAGGATCAATTCCCATTCGACATTCTTCAGTTTCCTCACCTGCCCCTGCAGAAGCGCTATTAATTTCGGAAGAAATCAAGTTTTTCATCCAGCAAAACAGGAAAATCGACCAGAGAACAGACGTAATTTGTTTACATATACATGGGCATAAGTAAAGTTCTCTGGTGACCCTAATATGATAGCTTTTTAATCTAAATAAAGTATGTTTTGGGCCTTGTTCTGAAGGAAATTTTGAGATGACATTAAATTTTCAGCGCATATTTTGTTAGTCTTGTAGAGGATTTAGGTTGAATTTCGATTTCATAGTCGCCCTATAGAAACGCTGTGGTAAATCTGGACCAGCAGCTGAGATCCTTTTGAGGACTTCAGGATTTATTTAGAATGTTCTTCTGGACTTCTGTACCAAAATTCCTGTACCAAAATTCATGTCGACAGGTTAATCCATATTGTCTGCACCTGTGTCCCCCTTCCTGAAAAATAACTACACAAATCCGATCTCACAGCTATCCATCACGTAAACATCATTGTGTGATTTTCACTGATGATATTTCTTGTGTACAGTGTAAAAGTTTCTTTAACGTTCGATTTAATAATCGAACGTTAAAGAAATGTAAAGCAAAGAGTACACTTACGACTTATCTAACCATTTTCAAAAGGGTTTTTTATATATGGTGTTTTTTGCTAAAATGTATATTTGAATATTCAATTTTTAATTATGATCGTCTAATATGATCTTTAATACTTTTTTTTTTCAGATTTCAGTGGTTTATTTTGCGTCCCCCAGAAGAGCATTCCCTTATCAGCGATTACCTTTTATTATCCTTGGAGTTGTTTCCATAGCAGTAGTGCCTTTAGTGGCTTGTAGTTTGAAGAAAATAATGGTGCTACCTCCTTTGGGGACAGGTATAGAGTGAAATATTTTAAACCGATAGTTTTAAATAACAGAGGAAATGCATTTATTGTATTAATAATAAATCTCTATAACCTCATAATTTAAAATGTATATATTATTAATAGCTTTTTCGATATTCACATTTTAAATAGTTTTGCATATAAAATATATCTTGCCATTTCAACTTAATATTTTATTTTAATTATTTTTTATACCCTTTATAAATTTAAAGATTTTCATATATTTGGGTAATTAGGGCTAAGGTCTGCTGAAATATTTCATATATTTTAGTAGATCCTATCCTTATTATCGGTTTTTAATGAAGTTTTCTGTTCGTTTTATTTTTATCGCTTGATGGAGGAGAAGATTTGTGTGCATGAAAGCATTTATTAGTTCTAAACCTAGGTGAGTATATAATTCCAAAAGTTTCATAGATAAAAGTCCATAATTTTATTTTAGTTATTATTTTCGAAAGATGCAATTATGTATTTGCCCTCACCTAGAAATATTTTAGTTAAGGGTTTGATATTATACAGGGTGTCTCAAAAATAGACGGCATAACTTCAGGAATGAGTTCCTCATGTGTAGATAATAAAAATATTTTATATCAATATAATTCCAGTAATGCTTGGTTTCCGAGTTTTGAAGGTCTGTCTATGACACTTAGCTGTTCGCATCACCTTATAGTAATTGTTCAAAATGTCCACCTTCTGCCTAAACACAGGCCTCACATCGACGTCTCATGGAGTTTCGAAGACGATGCCAAATTCCTGGCATGTTTCGTATTATCTCACAACCTGCCACAATTCGATTGCAGAGAGTTTCCACATCAGCTACCGGAGTCGAATACACCAATGACTTTAAATGGCCCCCACAAGAAGAAATCTAGTGGGTTTAAATCAGTGAGCGTGGAGGCCGGGCAGTTGGTCCACCTCTACCTATACACCGACCAGAAACCTTCGATTCAGGTAATTGCGGGCTAGGTGGCTGAAATGTGCATGAAGTGTGCTTGTTGACGAATGATCAGTGGCGTGTGGCTTCCAAGAAATCAGGCACGTTGTTTTCCAGAAAGTTTCTGTACGCCTGCCCTGTGAGTTTGTTTGGAAGTACATGGGGCCCAAATAACTTATCACCAAAAACACCCGCCCAGATGTTGAGGCTGAACCGCTGTTGGTGATGTGATGGAAGAATTGCATGCGGGTTTTCCTCAGCCCATACATGCTGATTGTGAAAGTTTTGGATTCCGTCTCGTGTGAACTGTGCTTCATCTGTGAATATCACTAAGGCAGGAAAGTGAGGAGTTGTACCACACTGCTGCAAGAACCACTGGCAGAACATTACTCGCGCAGGGTAATCTGCTGGTGAAAAGGCCTGTACCCGTTTTACATGGTAAGGATACAGTTGGTGTTCTCGCAACACTCCAAATATTCGAACGTTGAACAGCCAGTTGCATTGCTATTCTGCGTGTGCTGATTTCAGGAGTGGCATGCACAACATCCAAAATCTCCTCCTCTACTTCAGGAGTCGTAGATCTTGGTCGTCCTCTGTCGGCAGCACGAGGTGTAAAAGTCCCATGTTCACAAAGGCGGCTATAGATACCTTCAAACGTTTTCCTGTGTGGACATCTTCGTTCTGGGAACCTTTCGTGGTACAAACGACGAGCCTCCAGAGCATTGCCGTCCGCCAAACCGTACATAAAGTGCATATCCGCTTGCTCCTGATTTGAGTACATGGTCGGAATGGAAAACCACCAGATTCTGCCAGTACCTTGTGATGAAGGAAATCACCTGCGGGAGATAAGACATTCCGGTTAATAACTCGGGAACCAAGCATTTCTGGAACTATGTAGATATAAAATATTTTTATTGTCTACATATGAAGAACTCATTCCTGAAGTTATGTCGTGTGTTTTTGAGACACCTTGTATATACACTCTGTGACATTGTAATTGCAGCAACTAGAAAGAATGATCGGAAGTGCATGCAATTTCTTGGTGTGGTCACCAAGAAATTGCATTGGCCAGCCAGGTCTACCGATTTCCTCCACCATCGAATACGTTTGGACCATGATTGGAGGCCATCTACAGAGCCACCTGCAGCCAGCACAGACACCCGATGTTTTGGTGGGAAATACCGTAGGGGGTTGGCTTTCGACATTTGCATGACTCAATTCTGAGACGCATCCCTCAATATAGCTCAATGTGTGCCTCAACTGTGGTGGATTTACATATTGATCTGGCCATTGTAATAATTTGTGCCATTAAATGTGTTCACACACACACATTAGCGTCTGCAACTTTTATCATGTGTTCGTTAACTCCTTGGCTATCATTACTCTAGGTATCCTCTCTATATTCCTGTTCCTTCAGGATGCTGCAATTTCAACGTCACATAATGCATAACTACTCATAAATTAATGTATGTTTATTTGTTTTTCTAGCTCCATCGGTTATTGAACTAGTGTCATAAATACAAAGAGAGGTGGGATGTTGAAAAAGATTGAAGTCCGAGTCCGACCCATTATACATTATAAAATTTCTTCTTTTGCTAGGCAGAGAAGCAAAAGAAATCCATGAGGAAATGAAAGCTATATACGGAGAGAATTGCTCATTATATGAGACTGTGAAAAATTGTAAAACACAGTTCAACTGTAGACGAAGCCAGTGTGAACGATGATCAAAGAGCAGGAAGACCTATCTCAGCCACAGAATCTGTCACTGTGGCTAAAGCGGACAGCTATGATTATGATTTTCTGTACATGTCTAAAGTGGCGACCTGATGGATTCCGAGATTATTGATGCCTCCTCAAAAGTTCCACATGAAAGAGTGTTCCACACAGTGGGTAAAATCTATACAAAAGTAGAGATTTCGTAACAAGGGCATTTACTTTTTTGTCCACAAGCTGTATTTGAAGCATCTTGTGGACAAAATGCAAAGATTGTCGAATAATACAGAATACTTTCCAGCTAATTCAATTGTATATAATTAAATATTTTATTATTAATTTTTTACATTTTTGTCCGTTTTTCAGTTTTCACTAATTTTCTTTCTGGATTATTTTTCAGATCTCATTAAATGCCATTGTTAAGCTGAACGCAAGAAAAAATGTCCATATCCTTGAATAATGAATATCCTTCCAGTATGTGTTGAATATCCTTCCAATAGAATGTCTCTAATTAAGCAAAAAGAACAGCGAGTTAAGTTCCAGAAAATGAAGCTTAGCTTAAGACTGAATATGATTTACAGATTGCCACTTCGCATCTTCAATATTTATTGAAAAAATCTTATTTCATATGCACATTATCTACTTTGGATAACATTGTACAGATAAAATAAGATTTATTGTCCTAATAACTCATATTCTCCTTAGAAATGACTGAACTATGCCTTCAGCAATGTACTTCAGTACAATTAATAACCCGAACTGTTTCCTATTAATAAGTGTGAAAAACCAGCTATGTGATTTCCTAAATGTTGCCAGCATTCCTTGATTTAGCCAGTGTTAGATGGTCATTGGATAAACAGAGTACTTTAGATAAGATTAGACATAAAATCTGAAGTATTTGATACATTAGAGATAGAAATAGTCTTAGACACGTAAATCCTGCGATGATACATGCATATATACATAACCTACAACTTCAGTTATGGAACAGAATCCTTCTTGGCAGTTGCTTCACCAGGATTTTCTTCTTCAAAAGATTCACTGACGCACCTACCATTGTCCACACGAATGTATTCATTCGAAACGTCAAACAGTTCCTTTCCTGGCTAGGAAAATTGCTGCTCAGTCTACAGATTGATGAGCTGTCCAGTTTTAAATTATCTCATCGGCATATACGTGTCCTTCGGAATTTAAGCTGCTATATCGACGCCTTTCTGTCTTATCATCATAGGATGCATTGAATCTGAATCACATACCCTCATACAAAAACAAACTTATGACTGTCTCTACTAGTTAATATTACATCTTGAAAATTCCTAGTTCTTTAATATTAATTAAACTATGTGCAGATTTGTTAAGCTTTTTTTGTAAAGCGACTTTTGCGCATTAATGTTTTTTAAATTAATTACACTGTCAAACCATAATGTGTTCTTTATATAATTCTTATGAAAGAATATGTAAATATATTGCCCTTGTGTACGTCAACTGTTAGTACAAAATAAAAACTTTTTGAGTGCAGATGACTGTCAGTTATTTCTATACTGTGTTTGCTCTTGTAGCATATTGCTTTTTTTTTTTTTCGGTTAAAACATTCCAGAGTATATAAAAAAATTAAATGAAATATAGTTAAAAATTAAAGTTTAAAATGCTTTTAATAGTTAAATTAAATAACGTACATATACTTGTGTACATGTACGTTTATTTATTTAAACGGTTTAGGTTATTAAGGAAATAATGAGGGAAATATATTTTATATTTCAGTACAATTAAATTACATTTTTAAGTTATTTCATTATTTTTATTGTTTGTTATTTATTTTATTTTATTTTTTTATTATTATTTTTCGGCGATTTATAATTTAACAAATTATAAATCGCCGAAAATCACCGATGTTATGAGTAGCTTTATTTTATATTTTTATAATTTTAAAGGCCTTTTATTTTATTTATTTATTATTTTTTTTGTTGTTGTTGTTCCTTGTTTAAATAAAAAAATAAAAAAAATAGACAGATTATATACTAGGCATCCAATTCACTCTCGATCATAGTTCTCTTTCTCAACAGATGGCACCACGTGTCGCTAATGAAAAGTCATTCATTATTCAATGGCTTCGGTCTTTCGGTCGTGATATTTGTGACTTCATAATAAACTCTGGCTGATCTGAAATTACAGAGGTTTTCCACACCCATAATGGACATAATAATATTTCTGTTTTAAAAAGTTTGTTTCTTAATATACACCAACTATAATGAACAAGATTTATCTTTCCATCATTCATGATTACTATTGATATCAACAATGACTACATTCAGAATACAGCTTAAAATAATTAATGTTGTGCATTAACCAATGGTTAAGTCTATTAGTATCCTAATAAGATGCATATGCAAACCACCTCTTTCGATTATATTCATAGAGAACTCACACAGAACCTTTGAGAGCATTATAAGTGCTAGAGAAAACAGGAAAAGGAAGACTCAATTAATCTGATTAGCTAATGTGGAAGTAGGCAATGATTTATCATTGAACATGCAAGTAACAGAGGAAATTAATGCCTGCTGTTCACACTTAATGGGGTTTAGTGTCAATAACCATAAAATCAAATGTTGATTAAACTCCTTATACTGAGAAAATAATTTCCCTTATTGGTTATTCGCACAATCATTGGTATTTTGTTTTATTACAATAGATATCTGAAACTCACTATTTCTTTTTAAATAATATTTTTCTTTCCATTTTTTTTTTTTTTTCATATATTAAGAGTTTGAAATTAATCAAGTTTTTACCAGAAGAGGGCGCTTATTTCCATTAAGCAATATTGATATTAATGTATAATAAAGATATGTTGATATCAAATTTTTCTTCTGATTTATTTCCGACATTACTTGAAATTATTTACTTACCGATAATTCTTAACTGTATTTTAAATTCAATTTCTTTGAGTAGAAAATTCTTATGGGGAAATGTTTTATTAATTTAATTATTATCTGCCATATTTTTATTTTTACCAGAAGAGGGCGTTTATTTACAATAAGCGAAATTGATATTAATATATAAGAAAATGATATGGTGATATCATTTTTGTCTGATTTAATTCAGACATTACTCGAAATTATTTGCTTACAGATAATTCTTAACTGTGTTTTAAATTCAATTTCTTTCGATAGAAAATTCTTAGGGCGAAAAATTTTATATTTTATTATACCGTAACAATGAATTTGTATTATATTTTATTCAGCAGTCTGCAGAAAATATTTATTTATTCTGAGAATAAGCATCATTCCATAACAAATGGTTTCTGAAACCTAATGATTAACCTTATTTATTTTGGCTCATATAATCATCTAATAGTGTTTCCCAGAAGTAGAATTATTGTTAATTTGGTAATTTTCAACAAAGGAAATCCTCTTAAATGAACAAATGATCAATAAAAAACATACTAGTTTAAGTAAAAATAATATGTGATGTGATCTTCAGTCAACTAAGGATCCCTGTGATCAAGTGAATTTGTCAGTATTTGGAAAAGGCGGAATTCAAATCCTGTAAATGATGCAAGGAACTTGTTAAGGGCATTACAAGCCATGCTGGGTGGTTAAAGGTGACATTTGTTGTCCAAGTTCTTAGTGTCAGTCCTACCCCTCCCAACTCTTCTCCCAGGAGTTCTTTAAGAATGTCCTGGTGGGTTGCAATGCATCATAATGGATTAGAAGCGCATCGTTTTGTTATGACCAATATGACCAATCAGGTCACTGATTTTGGGTCTTCACTAAAAAGGGTTAATTAAAAGTAAAGGGTTGAGAAACTAATCAGACAACTTAACAACTTACAAAAGTTTTTTTTTTTTGATAGATTATTCCGTTGTAACAATTTAGGAGAGTTCTCAATAAAATATCTTAATACTCCAGTAAAGACAAAACGAAGGTTCTTAAGACTTTTATCGGAATCACAACTTTCTTAAAGTGTTATGAATATCTTTTGGGAGAAAAAAAAAGAAACAAAGATATTATATGCCTCTACTAATTCAATTTAAAAAAAGCGATATTTTTAATTCGTTAGAAGTCTGTTACCTGATTAGATCATTCTGTTCTGTATTTTCTGTTATGCTCCATTTCAGATATAATTTCTGTTTGTGGTTTGATTCTGGGTTACTTTGTATTTCACAAACATTTGAAAAATGACAGATAAACGTGAAGACGTATTCTTCTGTCTTGAAAACGAAAGTGATCACACTGATACTATTGACTGAATACGAATTGAGAATATTTAAGCCGTTTTATGATTAAATAATCCATCAGATTTTCATGAATGGCCTTTACTTTTACCTGTATTTTATATTTCTATTATCAATAAGACGACTTTTGATACATCCTGTACATTATACAATATTACGAATACAACGAGAGGAGAAAATCTTTGATTGAACTTGATTTTGCAATATGTTTTCAAATAGCTTATTATCATTGGTACGCTGTTTTCTATATTCAAATTCTTACGCCACCACAAAAATGCTGACCCACTGTTAACTGAGCGCTGTTGTATTGTCTGCCTTCACAATGAATTTGTAAACGGTCGGTTGGTGCACTATTTAATTGTGCGTAAATATTTTGATTTCAATTAGTTTTTTTCTTCCTTAAATCAATTGTTATATTATTTTTTTATGACAAAATGGAGAAGCGGTATTGTGAATCAATAAATAAAGATATATTTTTAAAAAATGAGAACATAAACCAACTTCATTAATTTGTCTCCCTTTTAGATTCCCAGTTATTTGAGTTCTGTACACTGTTTAGCGTGGTAAAATATAGTGCATGACAAATTTCAATGAATTAACATAAGATTTTACAGCCATGAACTTTTTATAACAAACTTTATACCTGTAGATATTTAAAGCTTTCGTTTGCTCAGGAAAAGGAAATATCTTTCTCAATTCCTCTTTGAACATCCCATCTACAAATAATTATCCAACGCACGTTTCCTTCCCTGTCACGCTGTGAGTCAGAGCCATCCTATATAGGAAAGCCTGCAGCTTCAAGAGACCTCGCACGTGAGGGGGCCCCATGTTTGTGAGGGAAAAGGACTAAAAAAAAATTAATATTGTGTTCATTATTTTCATTCTAGTGCGAGTTTTGTTTGAACTTTTTCGGCGCCGTCTGTGAGTCATTGCAGAAAACAAGGTTTATGACTATGACATATAGAATTTGTCTATTTGTATATCTTAAGAGGACAACTGCTCTTTCATTTAACTATCTTTTATTTCGTGGTTGGCCTCCTTTTAATTATCTTAGTTTTAGTAAAACCAGTTTTACTAGTTTTTTCCCCAAATATGACGGCTTTTCCCTACCCCTTTCAGGTAGCGTGTTCGAGTCGTTGCTTTGGGGTACTTGTGCGCGTGTTTATTAAGACTACTATCACTACCAGGTCTGGATTTGAGATTTGAACAAAATGATGCAGGGTGAAGTTTATTACCCCAAAGAAATACGCAATTTTGTAAAATCTGGAGCAAGGTATCCAAACAATTTCGCACTTTAATAAAAGTGCTCTGAATCAGTATTGAAAACCTCTCTTCTAATTGCAAATTTTAATTTTACTGAATTCAAAGGTTGTGTTTTTAAACACTGTCTTTCAAAAAGTTCCATAGACAAAAGTTTCATGGATTTCAATAAGGAATTCGCTAAAGCCATTTAACATTAAAACTCCCGCTTTGCTGAAATATGGTTTCATCAAGGGCTCCTCATTCAGCTCATATCTTTCCCCATTTATTGTAAAAGCTCGGAATTTCTCAGACAGGACCGGAACGTCGTTCCAGTTTGTCACAAGCAGTAATGGCATGTACCTACTTGGTTACTAAAAATAAGATAATGCATTAGCTAGAGTTCCAATCCGTAAAAATTTCCATTTTGATCTCTGATTGTAACAGTTTTGAGTACTCTATTAACTTCTTTATGAAAAAGGTATGTTTATTTATTCATCATTGTAATAGAGCCAAACCAAATATAAAATTATCATGAAAATCTATTCGCTGGAAGTCGAGTTATTACATGAGGTTATTTGTTCGAATTTAATGAAGTTTGGAATAAGTCAACAAATCCTTTTAAAAGGCTCAAATATAAACTTCACGAAAATCTGCCCCCTGGGAGTCAAGTTGTGACATTCTGACGGACGGACATGGTGAAGACAATAACCCTATTATGCATGTATGCTAACGCGCCTAATAATGAAAGGCTAATACTCTCAGTCTCAGGATGACAAAATTATGACAGAACACACATTGCCTTGAACGCCAGTGTCTATCATTGTCTGTGTCGCGACAAAATATAAGGGAACCTGTCATATACTAATATTCCCTTTATGTGGACATTTAGCAAGTTATATAAATTGGGAAAAAAAAGGGGGGGGATAAAAAGTATTCAGATGTTTCAATCTTATTGGGTGGAAAAGTAATGTTAAAAATCCTAAGTAAATGAACTAATTTGTCCTTGCTCTCGTTTTCAGACTGTCTGTATTTCACAGTGTACTGTATTTCATAGTAATTCAAAATCATGTTATTTAAGTGAACAAGTGAAGCAAATCCTATGCATGTTTCTACTTGATTTGACTTGTGTAATAATGGGATCTTCTTATGAGTAGCTGGTTGCAAACGTCTTCTGAAGTCATGAAATTTCTTTTGGAAGATTTTCATGGACAAAAGGAAAGGTGTTGGTAGGTACAGTGTTAGTCGATCTGAAATCAGATGGCTGCGATTTGTAAACGGCTGTTCTTTTTACTTATGTTCAAAGTCACCTTACTGGATTTCTGGAGACTTGCTTTTTTTTATTATTTACTTATATGCTATATCGGTTCTTCATCAGGCAAAGGGACACTCAGTTGAGCCACCGGGAAACTAATTGTATCATTGCTTATGGAAATGATATTACTAGCTGTATCATGACTCGAACCAACAACCTTTCGGTTAACAGAATTACGCCATAGGATTCTTGAAGAATCCTATGGCGTAATTCTGGATTGAATACAAAAGGGACAGTGCTAGTTTTTATTCCTATTGTATTTACTGTATGATTGAACTATTCTTTTGTTGTATACTGTATTTCTTTATACTACAACGTCAATGTCAAGCTGTTTTCCGTTACTGAAAGTGCTAGACATTGGCCTTTTTAGCACAAGATAGATAACAAAATAATAGTTTCAACTACCATAAACACAGTATGTATAAAAATTGACATTAACTCTTTTAGAACCAAACCACAAATTATAACTGCTATTTCAACGAGTTCTTTTATGAATAAAAACAAGCAAAAAAGGTGTTCTATTTTATGACTGTTATATTTAAGTAATTAGCTAGTAATTTATGAAAACAAACCTAAACTTCACCACTAAAATCTTTTATATGTATGAGCGAGATAATACATCATGAACAGTGAACATAATACATCATGACCATGGCAAACACTGAGAACTGCTGATAACAAAAATTGCACAGATGGTCTACTGTGCAAATTGTGTTATTTCTATCTTGTTGCACTTGACTAACACCGTTTGAAGATAGCGTTTTAAATTTTTCAGCTGCACACACAAACTTTCCTTTGTACTGGTATCGGGCACGCAATGTGAATGAAGTTCTGCGCGTGCGCAATGTAATTTTCGTGGATGTATTGAAATTAGTAGTTGTACATGTTACGAATTGGGAATTGCAAATAGACCTGTTCTTCCTGGTAAATGGCACTGGGTGTTCATATCTTGCCTCCATATCGTTCGTTTTACTTTTATTTTATTGTAGTTTGACTATGCAATGTAAAGGCAGCTGTTTTTAGAGCAGACACAAAAGCATTACGAATGACCATGGTGTGTGCGTGTAAAAACCGGTACAATAATTTAACATGGAGTTCAAATGACGTAAGGAAAAGCGAAACTATTGGGTGACTCAGAAAAAGAAATATTCACCACTCCACCTCTCATTCTTGTTAACTGCCCAAAGTCACTGAGGTTAAATGAGTTTTTCAAGAATTTGGTTACACCACTGGCTCCTACACTTCCGATCTATAGAGACTATTTGTGCAGTAATTTTAGCTAATTTTTATTGCTGCAAAGTGTTTAAAAATTGAAGTCATATGAAACTTTTTAATATTAAATGTAATTTAATATTGTTCCTTATAATATTTACACGATGTTGGTTGTGATATTTAATGGGGATATTACTGCGCCTTTGGTCAAAGCTACTGTTACAATTTGTTACAGGGGCTGTCAAAGGATTTTCTAAAGGAAAGGGCTAAAATAATGTTCCGAAGAATCGTTAAGCTTTAATCATAAGGCAGCAGTAAAAAAAATACACATTATTTTGATCATCGAGGGTCATGGCCTCTTTAGCCTCTACCTGTGACGTCCCCTGCTGGGTGTCACTAGAGGTTCAAAGGGATAAATACATTTTTTTCGCAATTTGTGAACAGCTCCTGAGTGAATCCCAGAAAAAAGAAGCTGAATCAGTAATGCAATATAAAACTTAAATTCCCTTCTTCCACAAGAAGAGGTACTAGATACGTGCAAGCAAGGTTAGCTAACAGGGAAACTAAGAAGAAATATCGGGGGGAGGGGGGGATGATATCTGCGAAAAAAATATACTGAGAAAAATATTCACGTTTATTTTTCATTCACAAAATCTATAAACTCGAAACTGAAACACAGCATTTATAAAAATGCGAATCTAGGAAAAAATATTTTCGGAAAAAAAAAAAAATCTTTTTTTTCCCCTTTATTTATGAAAATCCAAACACTCGAAAGCTGAAAGAAAAGGCATGCTGAGTATTTAATGAAATAGAGAATAGTAAATATATCCATTCTCCTCGAATGACTGATTTGAAAAGGAATTTCAGAAAAGGATATTTTTTTTATAAATGAAATCATTAACGATTCATTCATATTTCCGATTTTTAAAGAAAGTGGGACATATCCACTACCCTCGAAAAGTGGGTGACAAATCTAAAAGGGAAATAATGATGATTTTTTTTATAAAAAATGTTGTTCCACATTAGCTTTCATTTTTTTTTTTTTTTAAGAAGGGGATGAGGTGTGGGGGGATTATACCCCATTCCCGATTGTTTGTTAATGACCCAAAGAGGGGAGAAATGGTAATTTCGAAAATATTCCACCTCAACAGTTCATTCGCTTTTCCAAGTTTTAAACATGGGCATACATCTCCTAACCCAAAAGTATGAAATACTTTTTCTTAGCTTAGAACGCAATGATATTTTATTTTTTCTCCCCCTCTTTCACTACTGCTGCTGAAATGTTATTAAAGCAAATAGAATTAAAGAAAGGCAAAAGAAAAATATTTCCGAATAAAAATCAGAGAACGCCGCTTTATTAAAAGTTAATTGGAACAACTAATTCGAAATATTTTTAGTTATTCTCTGACTGGTTTGTTTTTCTTAAATTAAATATTCAGTCTTTCTTCGAGAAGACGCAGCGTTATACCCCGCGTTTCTCTTTTTGAGTACTTGACACTCACGAACTCCTAAGGCAGGAAGTCGACTGGTTCTATCGCCTTAATCTTTTATCATTTAAGGTCATTTGTGGGTGTTTACGAGCTTAGCATCATGCTTGTCTTCTCTTTTCCCTCGGGGAAACGGCAGGGAGGAGAAACAGTTTCTATTGTTCTAAAGAGGAACTATTTGTCCTTTGTCTGGACACGTTAGCACAATACACAATACTTAAGTACTCTGCTTGGGGTTAGTTTTTCCTGCATATGTATACCCGGGACTTTCTAATGAACAAAATAGGATTTCATTCATGGACACCACATTTATATTGTAACTTGTACTAGAAGACTCATCTCACAAATCGAAGGTCGCACTACCACAATACTCAGGCAAATGGTTGCCCTATCAGTTACCACTAGTATATCAATTCACTATTGTAATTCATCTCATCTTTAGAACTGGAATGCATTTTGTGACTAAAGTGTAAGGAGGTTTATTTCCCATTATCTACATCTGCGTGCGCCCAATTAATAGCGTTGTATTGAAATGAATGGTAGCCATTTTATTTTAAAATAAAAAACAATAAATACTGTAATTACTTTTTGTTTTTTGATTAAATTTCATCAAGCTAGGTAGAGTGGCGTTGTTGCTGCGGCATTTTAGGATTGCAGAGGTCCCAGAATTATAACCACTCTGCCACGGAGGTAGCAATCACCTTCCTTTCACAGAGCTTGAAAAAGCTTAGTATTCCGAGTTCCCGTCTAGATAGAATGAACTTTCATGGGCTTTTTATAAACCACGAAAAAGTTAGTCTCCGGTATCGGTTGATTGTATGTTTCCCCCCCCCACCCCTCTCTAGGAAAAGGATTTTCAATTCAGCAAACAGGCAAACCAACCATAAAATACAGTATGCGCATTTTATAGACAATTCTCGATCCCCCCATAGCTTTTGTTGCCTGGGCACAAGAAATAGAACAACATAATATCGTACATTCTGTATAAAAGGACTGTCCGATTTATTTCGCTTCTCGAAGTTAAGAAATACGTCCAATCAAGACGTTTTATGGATTTTTATTCATACTATGGGTTAGTCGCTCACAGATGAGGACTACACGTTTATCGTAGAGAGTGAAATTTCCTTCCTGCAAGATCAATATAACTATAGAACACATGTAATTTATGAATTCAATGATGGCCTTTTTCACACTAGTTCAGCACCCCAACCAAACTGTGTAGCCGAGTGCTCAAGAGAGAGGGTGCGTAAGTACATCCGCTTGAGTTACCGTGGTTCAAGCTCGCTTGCTTTGTGGCCCATTATTCACAACGTTGATAATTTATTTGGTCTCAGGCGAGGGTAGCATGATTTGTTCGCCTGGAAACTTCGGTTTGTTGTCCAGTAAACGGGCAAATCGACCACAAGAATACTTTCAATTTAAAGACAATGTACTGGCGCTTCACAGCCTTAGCTTTGTCGCTTAACACACATTACATCAAACCCGCCTGGTTATTTAATATGGTGCTGTTCTTGTATTCTCTCTATTTTGCGAACTCTTTTGATCTTGGCAGTCCCGGAGTATAATCAGAAATTTTATTTATTATTTATTTAAATAGCATATATTCCAAAACCTGTTTTCAGTTTTTTGCGGTAAAACTCCTTAGTTTGAGTTTATTTTTTCTATCTGAATCTGATAAACTTGGTTATGGGGCAAAAACTCTTTAAGAATTCCTGTCCGAACAAGAATCGAACTCAGTGCGTTTCCTTGTGAAAGAGAATAACTGAAATCATAGCTCTTTGCTGTGTGTTAAGTACCAAAGCAAGGCTATGAGACGTCATATCCTAATAGCCTTGACTATGAGGCTATACGAATAACCAGAGTTTTGTGGCAATAACCATGCAAAATTCTCCCAAGATCGACTAATTCAACCACGTTGTGAAAAAAGGCCCATCAATTTTCCTTGCGTCATTGACGGGATTCGAATTCAGGCCTTTTCCTAAATGTGTGGGGAAGACGGTGACAATATTCACTGTACTACCAGCGAGAGCCAACCTCTTTGCTAGCTAAGGATCGATTTCCAATATAAAGAAAATTGTAAGATGATTCAATACTCTACCAGACGTAATCACGTTTGAAAAAACGCAAATTTTCATGTACAAATTGATTTGCCTGTTTTGTTGGACGAAAAAACCCCAGTTTCTGGGGGGAAAACCTTGCTATCTACGCCTGAGACCGACTAGTTCAACCACGAAGTGAAAAAAGTCCAAAGTTCCTCACGACATCGATGGGATTCGAACCCAGGCCTTTTCCAGCCGGAGGGAGGGCGGTGACCACTGTGCTAACCGCGCAGACTGGTGGTAGTGACAGCGTCGATCTCTCTTGGGACGCTTTCGACAAGTATCTTTTAGAGTTCAGCAGAAATTTGCATCCTAATTCAGTGCAGGCGCCAGTTTATCCTAAAGGAAGTCGAATAAATTGACGACTGCCTAAATGATTCGGGTAGAGACTCTCAGTTAGCCAAGTGAGTTGTTGAACTTGGTTTTCCTCAAACCAGGTTTTTAGTGTATGGGATGGAGCATTATCGTGTTCGAACATGGATGGGCCCATTTCTATGGGGGTTGCAAAAGCGGGCACCATGGAATTGTCGAAAATGTCACTGTGCAATTCTGCATTGATCGTTTTTAGTATTACAACCAACGATCTCAGTCAGAACCTCAAGAAGATATGTCATGCCAAGATCCCCCCCCCCCAATTCTTCACCCTTTATTGTGAGAACACAGACTGCAATTGTGACGTTTCCCGGTCATATTTCACGCTCATTCCTCTAATCTGAAGACGCTGTAATGTGACTCATTGCTTCGTAGGTACTGTTTTTAATAATTCATGGTCCAAGAACCTCAAGAAGATATGTCATGCCAAGATCCCCCCCCCCCAATTCTTCACCCTTTATTGTGAGAACACAGACTGCAATTGTGACGTTTCCCGGTCATATTTCACGCTCATTCCTCTAATCTGAAGACGCTGTAATGTGACTCATTGCTTCGTAGGTACGTTTTTAATAATCCATGGTCCAAGAACAATGGGTGAAGCACCACTGTGGAGCTGCTGTCACAATTTCTGACGTACGTTAGTGTGATATGGAAGTTTTGAACAGAAATTCCATTATGAAAACCCAAGCGCTGCATTTATTTTTCTTCAGCTCCCTATGGCCTGTGAACGTTGGGGAATTATGGCACACCTGTAGCTCCAGCATAACGTTTTCCAGGCAGGTCTCGGATCTATTCCACCACTTTATTCAGAAATCGGCGATTGTCTTTTGGCAGATTTTTTACTTGGCTGATCATTTTTGTACACATCCACATCTCTCTCATCGTCTCATTTTTAATTTTTCACTAAATCAGCTTTGAACCCTTCTGACTTTGCAGAAAGATTCACAAGGGTGACTATTCCAGTCGACAATTTGCTAAGTATCCGATGATTAAGCATCTTTGTAACACCATAAAACGCTTTGTCACTACATGTTCTATTTGATTGTGATACCTTGGCTATTTCCTACACACCATAAAACCTGTACCTGCTTTGTATACATCTAGTTCACACTCTTCACTACTTTGATAGTTATCCAAATATTTGCGGTATGGTATGATTGTATGCACTGTCGTACAAATTTAAGGTTGTGATATATTCGCGATGTCAGAACATTAATTTGGTGCTTTATCCTCCACAATGCAGTTGTAATGATCACTGTCCTTACTTTACAGAAGAGGCCTACATTTAAATTCCATTAAGACTGGAGGAATTTCCATGCACTTTTATTTTTACATTGTGGCAGAGTAGAGTAGTCAGCTTAAATAGGGTGCATGATTTTCTTCCCCCTTTCCCCAAAGCTCAATTTTTCATCCAAAAAACAAGAAAATCAAATACAAAACACATTACGGTATATGCAATATACAGAAAAAACATTGATGTCTCACACACTTGGTTGCTTTAGTGCAAAAATAAACCAACAATGCGGTGTTCTGATTCAAATACGTATTACTGTTGACAAATGAAACAGCACGTGATAGAATTACAGTGTGAGTATGTGTTAAGCGCAAAGCAAATAAGACTATGAAGCAGGTCTTTGCAAATGGGGAACGCATTGGATGCTCTGCACCAGGGGCCCAACTTAGGGGTCCCAATAGAGGGAGCCATCAAAGTCAAAGGGAGTCATCAAAGTCTCAACATAAAATAAACTAGGCCCCTTCACCCCCTTTTGCAACCGGGCCCCAAGTACCTTTTCACGGCCCTGCTATGAGGCCTCTATATATTGTGTCTGTAAATTATGTGTAAATTGCATGAGATAAATCATGCAACCCTCACCTGGGACTGACTAACTAAAAAAACATGAAAATTCCTTGCGTCATTGACGGGATTCAAATCCAAGCCTCTTCCACCATATGTGTGGAAGTAGGTGATTAGATCCACGTGCTACTCGCGAGGTAGTAGAATTTCACTGCCTTGATGGAATTATTATAGTTTTACTACGAGACAGGAAAACAACATTAAACTTCAGGCGAGGCCTAGTGATAGGTGCTGCCTTCGCAGTGGCACAGAGTTTACAATCACTGTTATTCCTACACCGGGTGGAAAAGGCCCGGGTGCTAATCTCGTCAGTGACGCGAGGAACTTTTAGGGATCTTCCTGTTTGTTTGTTTGTTTTTTTTCCCTGAGTTAGTCAGTCTAAGGTGAGGACAGCAAAAGGTTTTCCCCTCCTCCAGAAACTCTGTTTTTTCGTTCAGCGAAACGGGCAAACCGACCAGAAAACACACGCACTTTACCGATATAATTCACACTGGTAGATAAGGTAACTCAAATATGACATTTTTTATGTATGCAGTTGAAATAATCACCATACTCCCCCACACCGAGTGAAAAAGACCTGAGTTCGAATCCCGTCAAAGACATTAGGAATTTTATGAGGCTTTTTCTATTTCTCTTCTTCAAACATCGTCTTCGTGTTCATTATCAAACTTTCTTTTTGCTCAAATTCAGGTTCGGTTCAGTTGTTAACTATTTTGCATTATCTAAAAGGCTGTATAAATCGCAAATCCGCCCTACCATGGAATATTGTTCCCACATCTGGGGTGGTGCCCCCAAAACCTCTCTCAGGCTTCTTGATTCCATTCAGAAGAGAGCAGTTAGGTTAATTAATGGTTCATCTCTAACAGAGTCTCTCCACTCGCTGTCTCATAGACGTACTGTTTCTGCTGCATGCCTCTTCTACAGATACTTCCATGGTCACTGTTCTGAATTGGCTTCGATAATTCCCGCTCTCTTTCAAAACAGTCCGAACACGTGCAGCCACCAGCCAACACCTATTTACTGTCCAATTTCAAACTCACAGAACCAACTTTTCATCTTCCTCGTTTATTCATTCAACTGCCATTTTCTGGAACAACCTTCCTTCATACATATTTCCTGAAAATTACAGTCTACAGAAGTTCAAGTCCAATGTCAACAAATATCTTCTTTCATCTTCTCAACCTCCAAGCCAAGCGCGGTACTAAGTACTATAGATTCTAATACCTCTCGTGTTTGGGGTTTGCATAAAAAAAAAAACCTTTTTACTTTATCATCTGTTCTGATCATTATGAAAATTAATTCTATAAGGAGGCAGCTTGTTAGGGAGTTTAATTTGTAGTATTTGTTTTGGCTCAAAACGTTGTACCAAACAATTAGGCAGATAAATTTGTTTCAATAGTTTTTTTTTTTTTTTTTCAATGATTTTCTATATAGAATTCCTTTTTTAAACTGCTCCCTTGTTTCTTGTTTATTAATAGGGATATACGAGGTGATCATTTAATTCTCGGACTGGTGCAAGATCTTATCCTAATTGTCATCATCCGAATCTTCTGTGCATTTCTCCGTCTCGAAATACTCTCCCTTGAACTTTACACACTTTCGTCACCGTTGTACCCACGCATGCATTATATGCTTCTTGGGAGCCATTTTTCGAAAGACAGCGAAGTGCTTCCCTTGTGGCTTTACGAGCATCGTTGTCGTACGCGAAACGCTTGCCTTCAGAGCTTTCTTCAGATATGGAAGCAGAAAGAAATCGCACGGGGCTAAGCCCAGCAATAAGGAGGATGTTGCAGAACCTCAGCAGCTATGGCAGTGATCACCAGCTCTGCAATATTAGCTCTTTGCGGCCTGGCATTGTCTTGTTGAAGAAATCACTTCACAATGGAAAGTTCTTGACGTTTCTCATGAATGGCGGGGGCGATGTTTGACTCTGAAAACCTCAGAGTATGCTTCCTTATTCATAGTTGTTCCACGAGGCACAAAATGTGTAACAAGAATACCTTTTGTGTCAAAAAACATAAGAACCATTTGTTTGTCAGCCGAACGTGAAGCTCGAAATTTGTTATGTTTTGGTGAATCGGAATGCTTTTACTCACTCAATGTTGTTTTGTCTCTGGAGCACAATGAAAAATTCAAGTTTCATCATAAGCCACTATTCTATTTAAAAAGTGTTTTGGCCCTGTGTTTCAAAACGATGAAGCATTTGTTTGCACAAATCTATTCTTTGCTGTTTTCATTCTGGAGTCATATTATATGGAATCCAGTGGGCACAGGTTCCCGACATTTTCAGGTGATCTTTCACAATATTGCGAGCACTGCTGTATGAAATGAACCTTCTAACAACTAATTCACGAAGTGTAATTCGCCTATGTTCATCCAAGATTTCCTGGACTTTTGCGGTTTGCTTACAATTTGTTGAGGAGGAAGACTGACCAGGTCTTGGATAATCTGCAACAGACTCATGGACTTCACTGAATCGTTTGTGCCATTTAAATATGGCCTCCTACCAAGACGCTCAATACCATACGCTTCATTCATCTATTTAACTGTTTCCGATGCATTTACACCCCGTCTGACACAATAACGAATCACATATCGCTGTTCAATCTGTATGTCCGGCATGGTACTTGCTTCAACGATCTTCAGTGACACGCGGCAAAAAAAAACTCTCTTCACGCAACACTAGCTTGACAAGTACTGGCATGCGACCCAGTCTGCTCAGTAGCGATCAGAGAGAGCGCCTCTAGCAACAGTTATGAAACGTTTGCGTAGTAAGCATAAAATTTTGCACCAGTCTGCGAATTAAATGATCACCCCTTTGCATTGATTTTGTTTTATTTCATTGTATTTTATTTATTTTTATGTTTCTCTCTCAGCTTTTGGCGTTGCCATAAACTCTGATGCCCAGAGCCAGTACCCTGTTTACTTGTTCCTCGAGTCGGTCCAGATTGTCATTTATTATTATTATTATTATTATTATTATTATTATTACCCATATGTTGCAAGGAAGCTTATGCTGCACCAGCCGACAAAAAAATTAACCAAGAAAGAGAAGAATGATGATATCCAACTCAGGACCCTGGGTGTGCCATGCCCATACTCACCAGATGTGAGCTCCTGGGGTTTTTATTACTTAAATTTTAAATGCAGAAAATTTTATTGTTTCCCCCTAAGCAAAATGTATTTAGCGCCCTTGAGATACTTTTATTTAATATTATTATAATAAAAGTTTTGAATTTAGGCATCCCCCACACGTTGGCGCCCCTATGGCCTGTTTACCAAGCTTACCTTGTTCCCCCGACCCTGGTCACAGGGACCTTAAATATCCACAGCGCTTTACCCAAATGATCCAAAAGCACACGTGTAAATACGGCAAGCCTCAAAGCATCATATATCCACTACCTTTCATTAAAGAAATATGATTCAAGTGAAACAAAAGTTAAGCAAATTTTACAGTTAATTTACGAGGCGTAATTTGATGAAACTTGAAATATTAGAACGGTAAGTTATAAAATTTCCCGTTAGAGGGTATAGTAGTTGTAAACCTGTTGCAATGTGTGCAAGATTCCCCCCTTTTTTTTTTATTTCATTTTGAATTACGCATGCGCTTAATGAAAAAGCATATGGTGCAAGCATGCCTTCCTTTCGCGCGTGTATTGTTAGGTGACAGCTGTTTTTTTACACGAGCGGAAATTCGGGTGTAGTCTACGTCTTTTGTAATATAGTAGAAATCATGAGACACCCTACTTCTGTAAGGATTTCTTCTGCAGTGCGTTCGATACGAAATATTTCCCAGCATTCGAAGTAAAAAAAGTTCGTCCTTCGTGATGTGTTATCGAGATTCATGTGAAGCTCAATATCAGTGCGAAATTGATCTTTCTGGTTTATGTTAAATCCAGATAATTACAACGATGATCTTTACCTCTGTATGTAGGTGATGTATTTGGCTTACTCATATCAGATATACTAATGTGATATCATTGGAGGAGTGGCATCATTAGAAGGCGGTTTGCAGTATTATGTAGTTACTAATCGTAATTACTAATCGGAAATCATGCTTAATGTGTACTTCGGGCCTTTGCTTGCTCTGTTACTGTTGATACAACATTCGTGGTCCCAATCACAAGGTATGATTTTATTTATGGTTACATGATTTAAGAAAATTTTAGGTTATTTATGGTGATTTAATAAATTATGGCCATCTTATTTTATTGTATATGAATTGTGTAATGATACCGGTAATTTTATACTCCAGGTTATGTTTGTACTGTGGTTTTTATCCACGTAGTAGATGATTCACGTGACTTATAAATAAACAAAAACGTGTTCGTGAATGAACGCATACAGGAAGTTGAACAATATAAAGTACACCAGGAATGGTGCACGTTTTCCATTACAGTAGTTTGATTTTTACAAAGAATTCGTTAGTTTATTGAGATTGATAAACCATTGGCTATATCACCAAAGATGTTTGACAAAAGCTGACCCTCTTCCAGTTAATTACGATTAAAGAATATAAAAAGAAATTAATGAAATGCTATTAGTATCAAGAAATTGTGATTACTGGTGCGGTGTTTTAGATAATCTTAAAGAATCCTGTGTAAACACAGGATTCTTTTGACTGGCTTCCTCTAAAATGGCTTTATGACCCTCCAGTTATTACCATAGAGTCTGCTCAATAGCGATCAGGGCAGAGTTTTTATGTTCATGGCCTAACCAGGACCCGATTTACGCATTGAGGTCTTAATACAAAGCATGTAAAGTCACACCATAATATGTAATTGTAGATTTTTATCCTCACAAAAGTGAACAGCAATGACCTTCATATATCAAAGTTCCAAAGCAATGACTTATTTGGCTTTTGCCTAAATCCAGCAATTTCAAGGATATAAAATAACACATTTCACACTGTTTTTTATGGTTATATTTTATATTACAATCAGAACCATTTACTTTTTATTACTTTTACTATTTTCACTCAAATTCGCCATTACCCTTACAATATTTTAATGGTAATAATGAACAAGAGCAAATATAATTGACATTGAAAATGATACTTGAACCTCTGTGTGATGTATCGTTTTCAATGACACTCTGGAGCTTTAACCTATATTCAGAACAAGGTCAACAAAGCAGCATGCATTCTTAAAGAACTAGCCTTCTTCAGCAACCTAAAAACTTTCTTCTCTTATATTGAAAATAACACTTATTTTCTTATATTAAACACCCAAAACACTGACTACATTCATTTGGGTACTAGTGAGTAGTCATTGATTTATCATCCCAAAAGCAGAAATGCTTCATAGCAAATCACCCTGAAAGCCAATAGCAATTGATGATTTATATTTTCCCATAAAAATGATTAATAGAGTAATCGAATCTCCAAACACTAATAGAATAATCACCTGGACTAATTGAAGACAATAATCTTGGTATCACTAGAATTGAAATATGTATTAAACATAAACTTCAAAAGAAGCTTTCTAATTAACATTTATGAAATAATGGACCTGAAATTGATGACTACTATGAAATATATAGAAAAAAAAAAACTTTAATTTACTACAAATAAAAGTTCTTGCATTTCTTTATAAAATATGTTCACCTAATGTAAAAATTGTCTCTGTGTGGAATTAATATGATTGTGTCATTTCACTGATTCTGTCATTATTGTAGTTGATAATTATCATTTTTATTTCAAAATAAAAATGGCTGTGTCACAACTTTATACTTTGTCATTTTATATTTGTGAGCACATACTGTTACAAGCTAAATAAAAATAGCTTTTTGTGAAAGCATCTCTGTGCATATTTGTTTTGCACAATATGTTTCCCAAATCTGGCTGTTCAAACTTTAACAAATTAAAGTAAGAACATTTGTGATAATCAATATTCATATATTACATCATTATAACATTTTTATGAAAATGTTATAATGCATGAATGGCCTACACGATGACATTTTTTATATGCCACTCATCTGATAAAAAAAAAAATCATTGTTTATGTCAACCAACGGCTTCTTCTAAATAATTGAGAATAAAAGTAACAACTAGTATCATCCATTCACGGTTTAACTCTAAACTCATTTAAATAACATTTTGTTCACCTTGTTCATTCCCTTGGCTTCTGTTCTTTGGAATGATCTTGCTTTATATATATTTCTGAAGATACAACTTTAAAACCCACAAAATTCAAATCTGGTGTCATCAAGTTTGTACTATCATTTTAACCTTAACCCTGTAAAGGCTGTTCATATCACTCCAAAGCAGACTGTCAGATCACAAATGAAGACCATTATTTATCATGGCAAGAACTTCTACTTAAATGAATTAATCATCTTAAGTGACACAAATACTTCCAATTCCCCTCCCACCCCAATGTTTGCTTGTATGTTTATGCAAGGTGTTTTTTTTCCCACTGTGTTCTGTTTTATCTTATCTAATGTGTGCTTTTCTACTCGCACGTATTTGAATGCAAATAAAATATGATGATCACATTGATTTTAAGTCCATGAAAGTATATATTTGCTTTCCCATAGAGTGAAAAAAAGAGTAATGGAAATGTTATTTTGCAGAGAAAAAAAAAATAATTTGTAGGGTAATTTATTTTTGGGAGGGTTTAATTGTTAAGAATATAATGTGTGCATCAGGTAAAATATTTGGGCATAATTCTACTATTGAGTAACATCTCCTGACTGAGCATTATTAGTCTCTGCTAGGCATAAATTTAACAAGAATATGCTTTAATGATAATTTCATATCCTGCTAACAAGCTGTATATGCAATTTTTATTAAAACATTCATTGCTTATAGTATTACTCAAATGGCAAGTACTATATTATAATTTCAGCATGTCATATTGGAAAGTTAGATTGATAGTTACACCTGTGAACATGTACAAGGTTGAACTGGCAGGTGGCACCTCCGTAGCCAGGTGGGAAGGAGCAGCAGTGCGTAGCACGCGCTTCTTGATTATACCGGGGTTCGAGCCCGTCACCACCAAATACAGAGGATGCGGAAAGGTCAGGGAATGACCATCGCATATCCCGGAGCAATATGATCTTAGTTGCTAATGCTTCTAAAAACCAAATAAAAACAAAAAAAAAAAACCTGGCAGGTTTTGACCCTGATGATTCCCAACAACTCTGACTCCATCTGAATCACTTACGTTGTGACTATTAGTTGGTGCCCTAAGTTTTCTGTTGGCTCTGGTGGTCCCTGGGTAGACTGGCCCAGATAGTCTGCCCCTGGATAACAGCTAATGTTACCATTACTGTACATGATTACATTGGTGGTAGGGGAGACTTGTAGATCCCTCCCTCTAATCCTGCTATCCCAGAAGCTGAATATGCAATTTTATTAAAACAAGCTTTCACTGTATTGAAAAATGTGATACTTATCACTTGCTTTTGAATTATATGCTCCATTTCAGTATACTTTCTCTTCCACAAACTATTAATGATACGATTTATATAATTCCTAAAGACACACTATATTATTCTTGGCTGAGATTAAAGTCATTCCGTTTAGCTTTCTTGTTCAATAACACTTCTGAAATAAGTCTTAATTATTTAAGTTTTGAAATTGTATGCTCTGAACTTACCACAGTAACTGGAATCATTAAAAATAGTATTAATATGATAACATTTTGAAAATTGTATTGATAGTGCAGAATTTTCATTGAGAAGCAGGCCGGTGTCAGTTTTCATGCAAAACAAAAAAAAAAAGTGAGCTAGATCACAGGTTCTCCTAATTCTATTTTCTATTTTTGCTTTTTGAGAAAAGCAAATGCTGGATATGAGCATAACTGCCAACACTCTAGATTTTTGACTGAAAAGCTGCCTTTTTTACTCTATTTGATTCACACTCTGTCTAATTATTGTAAAATAGTTGGCTACAAAGAGTTTCTCTGTCTTTTTATTTTCACAAAAAAATAATGGAATTACCAGAAATACTAGCAACTATATAATACTAGCAACAATACTACTAGCAACAGAATTTCTGGTAACGACTGATATAATTTCTAGTAACAACCGACAGGTTGTTACTAGAAGTGATATGCAGCCCAATTGGCCATCAGGTGGTACTGATGTACATTACAAAATATAAATGTGGGATAATAGCTATGTTCTCTGTAGTGTGACCATCTAATCGTACTTGTGTGGCGCAAGGTTAATTAACAATGTCTTTCAATAAGATGCCAAAGAGATTAGATGTAAAATCAGAAGACATACATGGGCAAGATTTTCATTGTCTTGTAAAATCTGGAAAAGGTAACAGGAAATATGATTTGCAAGCAAATAAGCGTAAGGACAGCGTGAAATGCATAGAAAAAATGTGGCATTTCATGATGATGATATCTTGCATGCCAAATGTTTATTCACATCTTTTGTCATAGATCATGCAAGTATGCTTTCCTGTCCAGAAATGTTTTCTGATAGTTGAAATAGCAAAAATAAATAAAAATATGGTTGCGGAAGAATAAAGACAAGAGGCATTGTTAGTAAAATTACATGGTTATAAGGAAAGAAAGGTAGTGATGTCTCTGAAAAATGGGCCATCTTTGTTTGCTGCAGATGGCAGTAATCAAAGTGATTCCAAGCTGTATCCCATTATGGTGACCTTTTGTAAAAATAAAAATTCATCAAATGGAAAGCAGCTTACTCTTAATGCTATTATTAGAAGGTGGCTCTACACGGGTACGACATTAGGTATCTTCTGAACAATGTTATGCCTATGGGATTACTTTAAAACCTGTCTGGCACTTAGTGTTTATGAGCAAGTTGCTATTGCATGGGGACCTCCCCTGTTATGATAGGCCTAAAAACTGGAGTAGCAAAGTAATACAAAGAGGAGATTGAGCACTTAGTGGTAATAGGCTCTCCTTGTCATCTTATTGTGTACTGAAAAGAGAAGGGCTGTATACACTTTCTGTGAAAGTGATTAATTTTTAGTGGACATTTACTATTATCTAGAAAGGATTGCTGGAAGGAAAGATAGATTTGAACAAGAAGGTAGAGTTCAAGTGATGCATGCCACCAAAGTACAAAAGATTTTGACTCATGTGTAAATGCTTAAATGTGTAACTAGATTGGAGCAGTGTGGTATTAAGGAAAAGTTGCTACAATGGATAAAAGGGTGGTTGATTGGGAGGAGACAGAGTGGTAATCAATGAACACTGCTCTTTGGGGAATGATGTCATTAGTGGAGTCCCTCAGGGTTCAGTGTTGGGCCTGCTGTTGTTTTGTATATTTATCAATGATATTGATGAAGGTATATCAGGCTTAATGTCCAAGTTTGCAAATGATACAAAGGTTGGCAGAGTTGTAAATGACAATAACAGAAGTGTGCTACTGCAACAGGATCTAGAAATGTTGGGCAGATGGGCTGAGAAGTGGCAACTGAAGTTTAACATTGACAAATGCAAAGTACTGCATATGGGTAGAAGTAACCCAAGAGAAACATATGAACTGTGCAATACTACACTTAGGGGCAGTAGAAAATGAAAAAGACCTGGGGGTAATTGTGCAGTCAGATATGAAGTTTTCTGAGCAGTGCAGACAGGCTGCCAGAGCAGGTCATGGGGTATTGTCAATGATATACAGAAATTTTGCTAGTAGGAAAGGGCAATGGTCAGGCCACACCTTGAGTACTGTGTACAGGTCTGGAGACCTCATTTTAGCAAGGATGTAGAGTTGCTGAGGGAAACGAAAGGGTGGTCTTACGAAGAAAGGCTTGAGTTTTGCAAATTGCATCATCTAGAGACTAGGCACCTGTGAGGTGATCTGATTGGGGTGTATAAGGTCTTGAATGGTTCGAGCAGGCTTAATGCTGATGGGACTGTTCCTCTTGCTCAGGTTATGAACCTGAGGGGACATAAATTCAGATTGAGGAAAGACAGTAATGACTAATAACATTAGTCCACGAAGAGCAGTGTCCATTGATTACCACTCCCTGTCTTCTCCCACTCAACTATCCTTGTATCCATTGTAGCAACTTGCTCTTAATACCATACTGCTCCAATTTGTACAGTAGCCTTCCATGTGCAACAGTATCAAAAGCTTTCCTGAAATCCAAGTACATGATATCAAAATTATTTTTGACATTCAGTTCCTTTGTGACCACATCATAGTACTCAATTAAATTGGTCAGACAAGACCTCCCTCTAACAAACCCATGCTGTGTCTTAACTATTACTGCAGTCTTGTCTAGATGATCCTGCAATGCTTCTTTAACTAGTGACTCCATTATTTTCCCCCAGAACACAAGTTAAACTAACAGGTCTATAGTTACTTGTGTCACCTTTTCAACCCCGTTTGTGAATTGGTGATACATTTGCAATCTCCAGTCCATGGGGATCTCCCTTGAGTTCAAGGAAGCTCTCATAATTATGGGGAAGGGTTTGCTTACTTCCTTTGCTGCCTCGTTTAATATACGTGAATAGATCCCGTCCACCCCGGATGCCTTCCTTATGTTTAACTTCAACAATTTCTCCTCCTATTTGCTCTCAGTTAATTACAAAATCGCTTATCTCCCTGTTAGTTTGATAAACTTATGGCTTTTCCCTCATTGAATAACTCCTCATGTGTGAATTGTAGATGCAAAATACTCATTCAGTTTATCAGCTACCTTAGCATGATCATCAATAGTCAACCCATCTATGTTAAGTGGTCCAATCTGATTCATCCCTCTCCTTCTAGAGTTTACATAAGTAAAGATATTTGGTAATTATGTAGAAACTGCTCTCATTAATACCTTTATGTTGGGCAATTCTTTGATTATGTTTGAGATATAAATTTGTTTATGTTTGTTTTTAAATGCATTTTATTTGTGGAATACATATCTGTTGTTTACTTGTATACAGTTATATGTAATTTTTTTTCCCTATGTGTTGGAATAATATTGAAAATGAATCTCTAAGCTTATAATAGATTTGATTTCTCATTCGTATCTGTTTTATTGTTTTATAATGTGTATTTTGTAGAGAAAAATCAGTTTTGATTTTACTCTTTTTTTTTTTTTTTTTTTTTTTTTTTATCTAATCATTTTCTCACTGAAGTGTTTTACAATTCAAACCACAACTAATACCTTTTTTAATTTGTGTTTTGTTTTGGAAGGACAATGCTGATGTGTTCTTTTACTTTGTTTTTCTTGCCTGTAGTTTTTCTTTAAGCATTAAGTGTATTCTTTTGTAATATTTTTAATTTGAATAAAAATTTGGTTTGAATTTTCATCAGATGAAGTGCATACATTTATACTTATATGTTGTTTTTTGTTCAATAGCTTTGTGTATATGTGATAAAAAAAAAAAGATAGCATAAAGTATATTAATGTATCCTATTCAGTTCTGAATTTTAACTAGATATCATGTTGCACCACATAAAATGAATTGATGGGTGTTTCATGGATTTTTATTATTGATTGTTCAGGATATCTTGATATCAGGATTAAAGAAAAGGTGTTTCTAATCGTAAAGGCTGTCAAGTTAAATTATATTGCACTATAATAACATTATAGTGCCAAATGAAGAAAAGCTTTAACTGGTTATCATTAACACAAATATTGTAAATATAGCATTACAAATATTGCTTCCTCTGCATCTAAAAAACTTGATTTTCTCTTTCACTCACAGCGTTACTTTCCTTCCAAACAGCTGTTCACTTGGTAATTATGTAGAAACTGCTCTTATTAATACCTTTATGTTGGGCAATTCTTTGATTATGTTTATGAGATATAATTTGTTTGTTTGTTTTTAAATGCATTTTATTTGTACAAATTGCAAATCCGCCCTACCGTGGAATACTGTTGCCACGTCTGGGGTGGTGCCCCCAAAACCTCTCTCAGACTTCTTGATTTCATTCAGAAGAGGGCAGTTAGGTTAATTAATGATTCATCTCTAACAGAGTCTCTTCACTCGCTGTCTCATAGACGTACTGTTTCTGCTGCATGCCACTTCTACAGATATTTCCATGGGCACTGTTCCTCTGAATTTGCTTCTATAATTCTCTCTCTCTCTCTCTCTCTCTCTCTCTCTCTCTCTCTCTCTTTCAAAACAGTCCGAACATGTGCTGCCAACATCCATTTACTCTCCAACTTCAAACTCACAGAACCAACTTTTCATCTTCCTCGTTTATTCATTCAACTGCTGTTTTCTGGAACACCCTTCCTTCATGCATATTTCCTGAAAATTACAGTCTACAGAAGTTCAAGTCCAATGTCAACAAATATCTTCTTTCGTCTTCTCAACCTCCAACCCAATCACGGTGCTAAGTACTATAGGTTCTAATACCTCTTGTGTTTGGGGTTTACATAAAAAAAAAAAACAAAAAAAAACCACATTTTGCACAGATATCACAGTGTTTTCTAGGAAAGAGTTTTTAGGGTATTAGTGCATGGAAAATCTTTTAACAGAGTACTGTAATGAAAGGTACACATCCTGCGTGACTAAAATTATTGGAGGCATAAACATGCTAGATAGTTTGATAGCAGCAACACAAATTTATATCATTCATCAAGAAGCTCTGTAATGCACAAGTAAAATGATGCATATAATGTGTCAAATGTTTATCATCTTTTTAATCAGCTTTTGGTGATGGATTTAGAGCAGCTTTATGAATTTCTATACCAAAGGAAATATAATTATTTTTTTATATATAAAATTTACAAATCATCTGGGTATCTGAATTTTTTCCTTTTTTCAGTTATTTGATCTTCATTTCATCTCAGCTATTTGGAGTTAGCCCTTTAGATTTGCCCCATTCACTCCCTCCTTATTAAAGTTGAGTTTTTTTATAACATTGTGTCCTTCCATATCTTTTTTTTTTCATCTCATACTATTTCTTTCGTGGTCGGCCTCTTTGCTATATTTATACAACCGGTACTGCTGCAACTTCTCTACAACCAAAGTCTGCTTAGTTTTCTCTAATATATTCATTCCATATTCTCTCCTTTATACACCAATCATCCCCATCTCAGATATGTGTGACCTTTATTTAAATTGAAAAATATGAGAAATCTAACTACTCAGAATCATTAGCATAGAAGAATGGTTAAATTAATGTTGGTGATGATGATGATTCCGATGTAACAAAGAATTAGTAAATTCTCTCATATCTCTTTTAAAATATGTGTAAACAGAAATAGGACAAGATAGATGAAGCGAGTAGAGTGTATTGTGATGGGTTGTAAATTATTGAAGTGAGGCCAGCTTTATTGTATGACATTATTAGAAAACAGAGAAAGAAGTCTATCTCATGTCTTATTCACCTAGTTCTAATTACATTTACAATTTTAAAGCTATATGTGAATGAATATACCATTGATTTTTTCCATCCTGCTGCATAACTGATTTAGAGTATTTGAATTTTTCACTTTGTTTGATTATGACCTTCATTTCTTATCAAAATAATCATTTATACTTTTTGTTTTCTTTAGTAAAATCACTTTCTTTGAATTCTGTTTTAGTTCCACTAATTCTTCAACCTTTACATTCAGCAATTCTGCTGTAAAGTTAACCCAAAGCCGGCTTTTTTGCATTATTTCTTTCTGTGCCTGGTCAGTCAACGATGTATCCAGAGGTAACATGCTAGATTGTTAAAAACCAGTTTTGTTCATCAGCCAGGATGGAATGGAATCTGTAATTTTAAAATTAAATTCACTGACTAGGACTAAAACTGTGCAAAATTGTATCTTGCTTAGCAACCGAATAGGATTCATACTGTTCAATAAATATAAAGTTCCAAATTATATGGTCAAATGCACATGTGGTTAGAATCAAAAAAACAAATTTGTGAACGAAATGCAGTTGTTCTTGTTACACCTGCAAAATAGTATTATGGAATATTTGTGCTAATGTATAAGGTGTTTACATAGAAAAGAAACAACCTTGAAGGTTTAAATTTTTATTGAAGAATTCATTAAGAGGGATATTCACACAGACCATAGTCGGCTGAAGCATGTCTGAGTATGCATGATCTGTCTTTGGATGGACTTTAATTTAGCCATCAGTAGCACACATTTTGTTTCCTGTTGTGAGGGCATCATAATTCAACCTGAAACTCATTATATAAAATAAATATAATATATAAGCATATATATTTATTTTTATATATTTATTTCTTCACTAGCATTTATATATAAAAAGTTTATATATTAAGGCGTCGAAGTTTCATTTCTGTGTAGACACCCAGTATTTTGTGTGTCAGTCATTTCATTGTCTGCACATATTAAGAAAAAATGTATATTACCCTTACATAAATTTGATATATAATTGTACACATTAAATATACAGTATATATATATATATATATATATATATATATTTTTTTTTTTTTTTTATTCTGAAGTTTATTATTACATTTTTAACAGCCAGTGTGACTGAACTTATGCAAGAGCCATTACACCAGTTTGGTTGAACCGAATCGTACCATTGATTATATCATCTACAGATGCTAAGCACCATGGTATCTTTTACTGTATGAGTTTTGCTAGTTTATTCAAAAAGAAAAGGAGTGGACTTTGGTAGAGTCACCCTTCACTGGGAAGGTTTCAAAAATGAACTTTCTTTACATGTAAATTTCTGTTCCCTCATATATATTGTAATACTACTACTACTACAACAACTACTAGTTCCCACAGGAACTAGTAGTTGTTGGTGACTCTATTGTCAGGGAAGCGGGGAACATGCTTTGCAAAAAGGATAGGTGGAATAGGACCAGGGTATGTCTGCCAGGGGCAAAGGTTGATGACGTTGTAGAGCAGATATCATCTTTTAAGGGCACAAAAGGTGATATAGTTGTACACGTTGGCACTAATGATATTAAGAGTAGGAGACCGGCGGAATTACTTAGCAAGTACAGGTCACTGTTGAAAAAAAGCCGTGAATTAGGGTTGAATTTGAAAGTGTCTGCAATTCTGCCCGGACACGCTAGGAGGGAGTATGTGATGAGAGCCTTGTCGATTAATTCAGCCCTGGAGGGATTGTGCAAGGCTCAAGGGGTAGAATTTTTTCAGCCTGGACTGTACTTGTTAACAGGAGAGATTGCTTCTATAGGGATGGGATACACTTAAATAGAAAGGGTGCAAGAATTTTTGCTGATGCTGTCGAGGCAGAGTTAGGTGGGTTGGAAAACTGCTAGTTGGGGGGGGGATTCAAGGACTAATAGATTAACAGTAGCCACTGGCAGAGGTGGAAGTGATTCTTGCACTGCTTCTATTGAAATGAGCAGAAGCCTGAAAAACAAGATGCAGGGTATTTCAGAGACTGCTGGGAGTCATTGCGGTACAAGTAAACACATGGGTTGTGTTAGGGTAGCCAAGAATAGAAACAGGTGCATGTATACCTGCGTGTACACCAATGCTAGGATTTTGGTAAATAAATTTGATGAATTTGAGGTATTGCTCAAAACATCAAAGGCAGATATTGTTGGGATATCAGAGACGTGGTGTCACACAGATATAAGGAATGCGGAACTGGAATTTGGGGAATACAATGTGTATAGAAAGGATAGACAGGACAGGAGGGGAGGAGGGGTTATGCTATTAGTTAAGAAACACATAAAGTCCAAGGAAGTGAAGCCAGTCGACATCGATGGACAGGGCAGTGTCGAGTCAGTTTGGTGTGACATAAGCATAGGGAAATCAAAATTGAGAGTAGGAGTGTGCTATAGGCCTAATGACTCTGATGAGTATAATAAGATATTGTACAGGGAAATAGAGTGGGCCAGTAAATCAGAGAGTCTTATAATGGGGGATTTTAATTTCCCAGATATTGACTGGAATTTGTGGGTTGGTCACTCGCACACTAGCAAGGCTTTTGTGGATTTATTAGATGATTGTTTTCTACATCAGCATGTTCGTGAGGCACAAAAGAGGGAGCAATACTCTTGATCTGATTATCAGTAGTGATTCTTCGTGCATTAAGAATCTGCAGATAAATGAACCACTAGGTGGCAGTGATCACAGTGTGTTGAAGTTGCATGGGATACTTACAAATTAACACATGACACAGAAGCCTATGATAGATACAAGTTGATATGCAACCAAGTTACAAAGGAGGTTAGGCAGGCGAAGGCAGATTACGAGAAATCCTTGGCAAGGGATGCAAAGAAAAACAGCAAAGAGTTCTTTACTTATGTAAACTCTAGAAGGAAGGGGATGAATCAGATTGGTCCACTTGATATTGATGAGTCAACTGTTGATGATCCTGCTCAGGTAGCTAACAAACTAAATGAATATTTTGCATTGACATTCACAAATGAGGTTATTCAGCAAGGGGAATGCCAGAGGTGTATTCAACTCTAGCAGTAAGCTAAAGAATCTTGAAATAACTGGGAGTAAAGTGGACGAGAAACTGTTGAAGATAAACACAAGAAAGGCACCTGGGGTGGATGGGATCTATCCAGTTATATTAAAGGAGGCAGCAAAGGAAGTAAGCGAACCCTTAGCCATAATTATGAGAGCTTCCTTGGACTCAGGGGAGGTACCTACAGACTGGAAATGTGCAAATGTGACCCCAATTCACAAAGGAGGATCAAAGGCTGACACAAGTAATTATAGACCTGTGAGCTTAACTTCTGTTCCAGGAAAATTAATGGAGGCACTGGTTAAAGAAGCACTGCAGGATCATTTAGACAAGACTTCAGTTATAGCTCAGACACAGCATGGTTTTGTTAAGGGGAAGTCTTGCCTGAACAACTTGATTGGATACTATGATGCAGTCACAAAAGAACTGGATGCAGGGAATAACTTTGATATTATATACTTGGATCTTAGAAAGGCTTTTGATACTGTTGCACATGGAAGACTGCTACACAAATTGGAGCAGTGTGACATTGGAGGCAAATTGCTGCTATGGATAAAGGGGTGGTTGAGGGGGAGAAGACAGAGAGTGGTAATCAATGGACACTGCTCATCGTGGACTAATGTTATTAGTGGAGTCCCTCAGGGATCAGTGTTGGGTCCATTATTGTTTTCTGTATTTATAAATGATATTGATGATGGTATATCAAGCTTAATGTCCAAGTTTGCCGACGATACAAAGGTTGGCAGGGTTGTCAAGGACACTACTGACACTATGCTGCTGCAACAGGATCTGGAAAGGTTGAGCAGATGGGCTGAGAGGTGGCAAATGAAGTTTAACATTGACAAATGTAAAGTACTACACATGGGAAACAGCAACCCCAGAGCAACGTATCAACTCTGTGGTACTACACTGACAGTGGTAGAGAATGAAAGGGACTTTGGGGTGGTTGTGCAGGCAGATATGAAGTTCTCTGAGCAGTGCAGACGGGCTGTAAGAGTAGCTCATGGAGTATTGTCAATGATATACAGGAATTTTTCCACCAGGGATAAGGAGGTGATTATTCCCTTGTATAAGGCAATGGTCAGGCCACACCTAGAGTACTGTATACAGGTCTGGAGGCCTCATTTCAAGAAGGATGTAGAGCTGCTGGAACGAGTACAGAGAAGGGCAACAAGATTAGTGAATGGAACAAAGGGGTGCTCTTACGAAGAAAGGCTTAAGTTTTGCAAATTACAGTGTCTGGAGACTAGGCACCAGCGAGGTGATCTGATAGAGGTGTATAAAGCCTTGAATGGTTTAAGCATGCTCAGTGCTGATGGGATTCTTCCTCTAGCTCAGAAAAATCACCTGAGAGGGCATAAATTCAAATTGAGGAAAGACAGATGTAGGATAGACGTGCGGAAATTTGCCTTTAGCCAGCGGATGGTTGGTTGGTGGAACAGACTTCCATCCCTTGTGGTGGAGGTTGATAGCCTAAATAAGTTTAAGGCTCAGCTGGACAGGTATTTTGAACGAACAGAGGGGTGAAGTGGAAGTGGGTTTTTTTTTTTGGCTGATGCTGCATAAGCTTGCTTTCTTGCATCAAATGCCTCTACTAATGCTAATGCTAAAGTGGGATTTACTCAAGGAGGTAACTACCATCAGAGGTAAAGGGAAGGGTTTTTGTTTTCGTAAAGGCGACTATGATGGTCTGAGACAGTATTTAAATTCTATACAGTGGGACCAACTGATGATGTTACCAACAGCAAACTCAAAATGGGAAGCATTCAAGGAACTAATCTTGGAGTCTACCAGGCTTTACATACCAACTAAGAAATATTGTTCAAGGTTTAGGCCTATATGGTTGTCAGATGAACTAATGAGACATGTGGCAGAGAAGAAAAATGCATGGGATACATACAAATTAATGGGTGACATGGAAGCCTATGATAGATATAAGTTGGTCTGGTAACCAAGTCACAAAGGAGATGAGGCAGGCAAAGGCAGACTATGAAAAATCCTTGGCAAAGGATGCAAAGAAAAACAGAAAAGAGTTCTTTACCTATTTAAACTCAAGAAGGAAAGGGATGAATCAGATTGGTCCACTGGATATTGATGGTTCAACAGTTGAGGATCCTGCTCAGGTGGCTAACAATCTAAACGAGTATTTTGCATCTACATTCACGCATGAGGAGTTATTCAGGAAGGAGAATGATGTAGGTAAAGTAAACATTGGCAGTGAGCTGGATGATTTTGTAATAACTGAGAGGAAAGTGGAGGAGAGATTGTTGAGGATAAACATAAAAAAGGCACCTGGGGTGGATGGGATCTATCCAGTTATATTAAAGGAGGCAGCAAAGGAAGTAAGCAAACCCCTAGCCATAATTATGAGAGCTTCTTTGGACTCAGGGGAGGTACCCATAGACTGGAGATGTGCAAATGTAACCCCAATTCACAAAGGAGGATCAAAGGCTGACACAAGTAATTATAGACCTGTTAGTTTAACTTCTGTTCCAGGTAAATCAATGGAGGCACTGGTTAAAGAAGCACTGCAGGATCATCTAGACAAGAATTCAGTTATAGCTCAGACGCAGCATGGTTTTGTTAAAGGCAGGTCTTGCCTGACCAATTTGATTGGATACTATGATGTAGTCGCAAAAGAACTGGCTGCAGGGAATAACTTTGATATTATATATTTGGATCTTAGAAAGTCTTTTGATACTGTTGCACATGGAAGACTGCTGCACAAATTGGAGCAGTGTGGCATTGGAGGCAAATTGCTGCTATGGATAAGGGGATGGTTGAGTGGCAGAAGACAGAGAGTGGTAATCAATGGACACTGCTCAACGTGGACTAATGTTATTAGTGGAGTTCCTCAGGGTTCAGTGTTGGGTCCGTTGTTGTTTTCGGTGTTTATGAATGATATTGATGATGGGATATCAAGTTTAATGTCCAAGTTTGCAGATGATACAAAGGTTGGCAGGGTTGTTAAGGACACCACTGACACTATGCTGCTGCAACAGGATCTGGAAAGGTTGAACAGATGGGCTGAGAGGTGGCAAATGAAGTTTAACATTGACAAATGTAAAGTACTACATATGGGAAACAGTAACCCCAGAGCAACGTATCAACTCTGCGGTACTACACTGACAGTGGTGGAGAATGAAAAGGACCCGGGGGTAATTGTGCAGGCAGATATGAAGTTCTCTGAGCAGTGCAGGCGAGCTGCAAGAGTAGCTCATGGTGTCTTGTCAATGATATACAGGAATTTTTCTAGCAGGGATAAGGAGGTGATTATTCCCTTGTATAAGGCAATGGTTAGGCCACATCTTGAGTACTGTATACAGGTCTGGAGGCCTCATTTCAAGAAGGATGTAGAGCTGCTGGAACGGGTACAGAGAAGGGCAACAAGATTAGTGAATGGAACAAAGGGTTGCTCTTACGAAGAAAGGCTTAAGTTTTGCAAATTACAGAGTCTGGAGACTAGGCACCGGCGAGGTGATCTGATAGTGGTGTATAAGGCTTTGAATGGTTTGAGCATGCTCAATGCCAATGGGATTCTTCATCTTGCTCAGAATAATCACCTGAGAGGGCATAAATTCAAATTGAGGAAGGACGGATGTCGGATAGATGTGTGGAAATTTGCCTTTGGCCAGCAGGTGGTTGGTTGGTGGAACCGACTTACATCACTTGTTGTTGAAGTTGATAGCCTAAACAAATTTAAGGCTCAACTGGACAGGTATTTCGAGTGAACGGAGGGGTGAAATGGGAGTGGTGTGTTTTTTTTTTTTTTTTTTTTTTGGCTGATGCTGAATAAGCTTGCTTTCTTACATCATATGCCTCTACTAATGCTAATATATTCCAGTGATGGTCGAAGTTTCCTTCCTATTGCTTACTGGTTAATCTTTCTTGAACCCTGTTATCTAAGTTTTTATTAATTATTTTTTACAGTTAGTAAAATAATAAGAGGAATTTACCTCAATATAGTACGTAGAACACTTCCCTATGGTACCCTCCAGAAATTAAAATGAAAAAAATCGACAACTTACCGGTACATTAGAGTAAAATATAAATAATTAATTTAACACAATTCAAATCAATTTAAAACAATTAAAAAACAAATTAACGCAATTAAAAGTATCTAACGAAAATATTCAAACCGATTTTCCTTCCTGAAGCTGACAACGCTTTTCGACCGTATGTCGTGATCACAGGAATGAAAATTCCTGTGAAAATTATTTATATTTTACTCTAATGTACCGGTAAGTTGTCGGTTTTTTTTGTTTTTTCCATTTGAATTTCTGGAGGGTATCATGGGGAAGTGTTCTACGTACTATATTGAGGTAAACTCCTCTTATTATTTTACTAATATTATTATCAACGTAGAACATATTGAGTATTACAGCTCTGATTCATACTATCTATTTTTTACAATGTGCACATTCTTTCTTTTCTCTCCCAGAATTTCTTAAGTAAGTTGCCTCAAGATATAAATGTTTCTTTTTTTTAATCCCCCCCCTCACACACACACACACACACACACACACACACACACACACACACACACACACACACACACACAACCTCTATAGCTAGTATTACCCTTATTCTTATATATGGAAACTAAATGTCTCCAAATCGCTGAAATTCTTGCACAGCCCTTATCTTATAGAAAAATATTATTGGCTACTGAATTCCTTCCAGTCTGGGTGGCTTTCATACCTCAGTGTCATAGCCAAGTGCCATTGAAGGCCAGTGTTGCTCTCCAGGGGAAATCTATTCAGTCAAACCTATATTTGAATTGACATCTTTAACATCTTAAGGAATATTGCTCTTCCATTTATCCATTATCTTTTCTGCTTTTACCACAGTTGTTGAGACCTTTGTATTGTTTCATTTCCCATTCGATTCTCATTGTTAATATATTTTGTATATGTTATATCTGTCCTTTTTTTTTTCTTTTCACCCAGCTTTAGACGGTCTGTCAAGCCTCTTCAGCTTAATTCACGTTTTGCATTTGTTTTAAATCCTCTGTATTAATGGTTCTCAGCACTGTGGTGCATACTCTGTGCAGAGTGAGAATGAGATATTAATAATTTTAACCATTTAGTTCGCTTGTGAACTAAATGGTTAAAGTGGAGAAAGGAACATAAAGCAGCTCATTTCTTTTGGGAGAGGGCATGAGTAAAAATGGTTATAAACCGCTGATGTGTGACTTTCCAATCTTATGCCATCTTTTTTCCAGTAATTGCATCCTTAACTTCTGCATTTCAAGTTCCTGTGTGAATATAGCCTCTATTACTCTGTAGAGGATGAAGTATTAAAGTATACTTCATATTTTCTTCACTAGCATAATTTTCATTGCTGTCAGAGTGTTTTTTTAATTTTTTTTATGCTCGCTCTCAGTACTATTTGCATGCAATATTTCTGTCTACCACTATACCCATTCTATTTCTATAAGTACTTTAGTCCATACATAGTGTCTCCTACTGTATAGGATCTGGATATAAGCTATACAGTATTTACCTTCCTTTTTTTTGGAGAGGGTATCAGCCAGTATAGCAGTTCTTTAAGTCAGCAAACCAATATTCAGTTTCCACTCACTTTCCATACTTGCTTTGTGTGTCGTTACTTAAGGGAAAATGAAGTAAGTCCAGATCATCAGATATGTTACTTCAACTGCATTATTATGGTCATTGTAGGACTCTGAGTTTAGCAAGTTTTGAAGCTGGCTGGACATCTAACACCACCTTCCTCCTTTCAATGTGTAAAGTTATAACATGAAAGAAATAAAACTTACCACTATAAAAGCAAACATTTTAAAATGACCAATCAACAGCAAAAAAAAAAAAAATGCTGAAATGTGATGAATGCCTATTAGTAATTAAAATAAAGATGTGGTTTTAGTTCTGTTTTGTTTTCTGGTGTAAAATTATACAATGTTGTGGTGTATTGTACAAGTATAATTTTAAACCAGCATGCTGAAAGTTGTGTATTTTGTTGTAACTAGTATGCGTGTGTGATATAGTCACTTTTTGCCAAGATACCTTTGAAAGAATGAATTTAAATTAATTTATGAATTTTTTTTTTTCAAATTTACCTCTGTACCGATAAATTTTCCATTAGCAAAAAAGTCTTTGAGCATCATGAATCATGTAACATTGATGAAATCTTGCTACAACTAACTGACTGAACAGCATTCCTCCATGAGGACTGCTGTTCAGTCAATTGTAGCAAGTTTTTATATCCATTAGAGAGGTCTTGGCATAGTCTCATCATAAACTGGAGGAATTTCTTAAGGTATCTTCAATCAAGGCTGTAGTTAGCTGATCTCAAATGGAGTAAATAGTTTTCCTCTTGAGCTATTCCTGGTTTTTCAGTGCACACATAAAATTAAAATCAACCCGTGAATACATTTTTTTTTTTTTTTTTTTTTTTTTTCCTACAATAATACACAATTATGCAATATGGTCTAAGTCAATGGTTCCCAAACTACTGAGATTTACAGACCTCTTCAAAAATCAAAACGTGTTTGCAGGGGGGGGGACCCCCTTAAAAAAAAGAAAGCCCAGTACGAACACTGGTTTTCTGAAAAGAAAATTCAAAGTTTAATGTGTGAAACAACTCAACTTTATTCTTATTTTTATACAAGTACATAATAATAACTTTATTTATCATCGATTTGCTGTACATAGAGCGAATAATTTGAAATGTGTATAATTATATACACTAATCATATTGAAAATAAGTAATCTTCTAATGAAGTTCATTGTGATTCTGTCAGTATATTTCTTAAGAAAATAAACACACATCGCTTGATATGTTCTGAACATTTTGCAGACTCCCTGGAACTGGTCTACAAACCTCCAAGGGTCTGTGGACCCCAGTTTGGGAAACGCTGGTCTAAGTTATTAGATATGCCTAAAAACCAAAGCAAAATTTATTTTTTTTTTCTGTACACAAACAGTTGTAACAAGATTTTATTATAATAAAATTTTCAGTCTTTCAGATGGCACTCGCTATTCTGCTGAGTAACACTGCTATTGTTCGTTTGTTTTTTGTTAGGGGTTTATTGGAACAAGGATTACTTTGGTCATATTGCACATAAATACACTACTGCACTTTATAATTCTGTAATTAAAAATTAGAACCAAAATGTTTGGTACTGTGGCTGAAAGTTGAAATAATTTCACAAATTTTTAAATGAACTAAAGATAATAAAAAGCCAAACTCTACTCAAAGTAAGCAACATTTTTTAAACAACCACACACAATTATAGTGAAAAAAGTTACATTGTGGAAAGTGAACCTTTCCATCCTTTTGCTTTTAGTGATAAATTCACTTTTGACAACCATTTCTGTTTATCAGGCTTGGCCTTACATCTAAGCTTTGCAGGTGCAGGGCAGCTGCATTCTGACAGTCAGGAACTCCTCTAGTGGGTGTTACAGTTTATATAAAATGCAGTTGTGCCCATCCATCACACTGTCTATCACTTGCAATGGAGGACTATTTAGTTCACTTTTTTTCCAAAAAATTTGGTTTAAAATAAACAGACATTGAAATTTTAGAAGTAGCTAAGACCATAGCAGAATAATGAATAACTACTTCAAAAAAATACGAATAAATAATTAATTTTTGTAGATTATAAGAACCAGGAAAGTTTAAAAATCTACGTAGTTGATATTCTAATTAACTCATAACCAGGTGTGACAATGATTTTTCTTACCCACACACACACTCATGCGTGCTTTCTCGTTTGCAAAAGTTACCCCATTTATGACCTTAAAAAATGATTGAAATAATTTAAAATATTCTCTTTTTGATGTCACCTTTATTTTTATCTTCTTTTATTTGCATATGATCTCCATTATTATTTTGACTGATAGCAAGCGAAATGTCAGTAAAAAAACCTGCACCTGCAACCATTTGATGCTAGCCAGATTCAGCTGTGATGCAATGTATTATGAAGGTGTAATGAGAAAGTATAAAGCAGAAGAGCATGCACCACAGTGAATTGGTTTTAAATTCATGTTTTACAGAACTTTCATATAATTATCAAAACTAGACTTAACTTGGTCATACATTTTTACTTTTGCACAAATAACTAAAAAAGATTTTTTGGAATTTTCATTGTGAAATCAAAAACACTCTCATTGAAAGTTATTTGGAATTTTGGCTGCATAGAGGACATTGCTGGAGGTGGTGTGGTGTTTCAAAGACCGTGTACAATCAGCTCTATATTAACTTATAAACAAACGTTATGATTTTAATGGCTGTAATTGCACTATAGTCCAGTTTGCTGACAATGCCATTTTCAATTGACAGAATACTGAGTTGTTAATTTGTTCCAGAAGCATTGTTAACTGCATGTAAGTTTTCATAAGTTTTAGTATTTTTGTTAAACCTTTTCTTACTGTTTTGTATGCATTTCATGGTTTGAATTTTATTTATTTTTTTTGATATGAAAACCCCCAAACATGGAAAGTATTAGTACTTAGTACCATGCATGGGTTATAGATTGGGAAAACAGAAGATACTTGGTGACATTAGACGTGAAAATTTCAGGAATTACATTGAAGGAAGGTTGTTCTAGAAAATAGAAGGGATAAATGAGGAATAGGGAAAGTTGGTTCTGTGAGCTTGGAGTTGGACAGTGAATGGATGCTGACTGGTTGTAGCATGTGTTTGGACTGGTTTGGAAGAGATTAGGAGAAATTACAGATGCTGGTTCAGAAAGACAGTGCCATGGTAGTATTTATAGAAATGGCATTCAGTTTCTGCTGAACAGATGTTCAGCAGAAACTGAACATCTGTAAGACAGAGTGCAAAGAGACTCTGTAAGAGACAAAGGTCATTAATTAACCTGACTGACATGTTTTGAATAGTGTATAAGCTTGAGAAAGATTTTGGAGATACCACTCCAGATCTACTAACAGTATTCCGTGGTATTAGTATTGGCCACATGGCTCAAGGAAGCCTATGGCTTATGCTGCACCAGACAAAAAAAAAGGGGGGAGGGATAAAATAATAAGAAGAAGAAAATTTAAAAAAATAAATAATTAATAAAAGAAAAGGAAATAGGCAACATGCATTTCCATCCTCCCATAGTTAATTATCCAGCTGACCTTTGAATTTCCCCAAACTGTCAGCCTCTACCACCTACGTAGGTAATTTATAACTCACTGGTTAAAATAAAACTTTCTGCATTCCAGTCTAAACATCTCTCCCTGTAACTTTAATTTATGTCCCCTGATTCCAGAATCAATAATAATGGTGAAAATTTTGTCCTCATTCATTTTACTTATGCCTCTCAGAGCCTTAAACACCTCAATCAAGTCTCCTCTAAGGTGCCCAGTTTAAGTTCTACAACCCACATATTCGAAGTCTTTCCTCATATGGACGACCTTTTGTCAATCTCACCAGGCGAGTTACCCATCTTTGGACCCTTTCAAGAAGCTCAATGTATTCCAAGTGTGGTCTGACCTATAATGGGATTATGACGTCCTTATCTCTACTAGCAAATGTTTGATAAATCATCGATAGGACACCATGGGCCTTCCTTGCAACCTGTCTACAAATCTATATGGCAGATTGGAGTTTTGTACAGAGTGAGTAGTTGTTTAGAAGGAAAGTAATGCCGAGAGTGAGAAAGGAAATCCACTTTTTGGTTGTAAGCAAAGCAATATTTGTGATGTGCTTATGCCAGGGAGATTAGATGCTAGGGTAATTCCTAGTTGGGATATATGTTTTCTAGAAATCTGAGTATTATCAAAAATGAGCAAGGGGACAGTGGATTCTTTTTGTGAGAAATAAGACAGGACTGCTGTTTTAAAGGGATTAAAGTTAACTAAGTTTTCTTTTTCTCACTGAAGAATTATCTGGTGATTGTCATTTAAGGACTTGGAGGTTATCCAAGAAGTTTAAGCAGTTTGTGAGGACAAGGTTTCTCAAATTGGTAAGTGGAATTTAGTGTGCAATCATCAGTAAAACTATGGATAGAATTCCCAGTTAGTGGAAGAACGATATTAATATGTAAGATGAAAAGAGTAGGAGAAAGAACTGAGAACTTTGGGGGAAAACCAGCATTGGTGAAGAAATTAGAAGACGGGGAACTGTCAGTCATCACTGAACGTGAGCAGTCAGAAAGAAAAGTGGATATCCAATTTCAAAAAACAGTTGGCAATACATAAGGTGGAAGCTTTTTCAGAAGACCTTTATGCCTTAGAATTCTCGAGAGCAGCTGTTTGAGTTTCATCTTGAGTTTTACAATTTCTGTCTGGAAGTTTGAATATCAAATTTTTTTTTTTGTTAACTGGCATGCAGTTCCCAAAGCCACAACCTTAGTTACCCTGCCCTAAGGGTAGGCCTGTTTGTGCAATTTATTGTCATGTGTCCTTTGAAGAATTATCTTTCAAGGAATTCTCAAAGAATTATTTCAAAGAATAAAATTTTTAAAGGTTTGTTTTCAGAATGCGTTTTTTTTTTTTTTTTTTCCTGAAGAGGATCAAAGTTGAAATTATATCTGATATTATGTTTGTAGAAAATACATTTACCATGACCTTGCCCCATTCTGCACACTCATCTCTCATGTAATTGCATATGCAACCTTTGAAACCGTGGGCTCATTTAGTGTTAATAAAGGGCAAATCTGCAGTATTCTTATGATTATAGATGTTATTCTGTCTTTTTTTTTTTTTTTTTCTGGGAATATTTTGTTTCCTCAGTTTAAAATGACAAGCTTAGGCATGTGCTCACCTAAAATTACTAATTTTGTTTTTTATTAGAATTGGTAATTTTAGGTTGACTCAAGGAAATCCATATTGCTCCCAAAGTGAGTACAGCAAGGTTGATACCAACCTTGCTATCAGTGGAAGGAGCAGTGTCCCCACAATGATAGAAAATTAAAATGTAGAGAGTAGTGCCTGTAGTCATATTTTTTCAATTCCTGTGTTAAAATAAAACCCCACACTTTCATTAATCTAAGTATCAACTTATACTTTTTTGGAACATATTAATGTTTTTTAGGTTACCTCTATTTTTAATGATTTGGTGTTTAGATTATCAATGAGCCGATGAGTAAAAATATTTGACTAGGTAAAAGATTTATCAAAATTGAAAATTACAATGGACAGTAGCTTTAAATTACCTGGCTAAATAAGTTTTAAATCTAGTAAAAAGTATGTAATGTCTGCTCTGATAATAATGAAATAATAATACACTCTAAAAATATTAATTAATAAAATCTAATATTGTTAAATTAAAGATAACAGTAAGTCTTAAGATATTGTATTATTATTTCAGAACTTCCCAAACTGAATAGTTTTGCATTTCCAAGTGACTTGAAAGAAAATTCTAGGGTTAGAGTTGTTTGTTCAACTTATCATGGAACCGTGCCCCTCCATTTCAATTGGATGAAAAATGGCCAGGTATTGACACGAGATTCCGTTAGTATTCAACAACTTGATCAATATACTTCAGTTCTTATCATAGATCCACTGCAACCTTCTCATAATGGAAATTATACTTGCTTTGTGAAGAATGATGCTGGTACAGATAGTGTAACTGCTAGTCTCATGGTGAAGGGTATGTATGCGCTCTTTGAAAATAGGCTCCGAAATTTTAAACATTGAAAATTTTCTTTAATAAAATTGACATTTATGCATTATTCAATACCAAAAATTAAATTTTTTCTTTGGCATAATTAAGGGCTAATTAACAGGTTAGCAATGACTTCTTACAGAATGCCAAAGATTCAAATTCCCATTCATATACTATTTGCATTTGTCCTTCCACAAATTGTTAACTCTCTATCACATGAGTGTCTAGACGCATGTGGACCTGTGGCAGTGAATTATTGGAATGCACAGAGAGAGAGAGAGAGAGAGAGAGAGAGAGAGAGAGAGAGAGAGAGAGAGAGAGAGAGAGAGAGAGAGAGAGAGGGGGGGGGGGCAAATGAGGTAAAAAAAAAAAAAAGGCAGACAGATTCTCAGTCATAAATCCTGAGAGTTATACAATGTTTAAGAAGAGGCCTTACGGGGGGCATAATGAACCTAATTCTTTGTCTAACTTAACCCATGAATTTTCTGAGGCTTAATTAATTTCAATGCTGAATGGGATATTGCCTTAAACTTCAAAATCATTAAAAAGGAAATCCTACATCTGTCATGAAAGGATTTCTGAGGAAATGAATGCAGCAGATTTTTTAGTTACTGTTGATAGAATAAATGGTGCTGAAAATATATTTCAAATAGTCATCATTTACAGATACATGGTTGAAGAATGGATTTTTTACACTCCTTCATGATGCAATGTATTGGCTTCTTGTATATTTGAAGAAATTAAACAACATAAGTAAAAAAGTGCATAAATGAATTGCCCAGCCATATGATGGAATATGTTATCTATTAGGCGGACTATCAAGGATTATCAGAATGGTGAATAGAGTGAGAGAAATATTTTGAATAATCCCTTTTAAGAAGTTTTAGCTAGCCACGTAATACATCCAACTGGCAACCTCTGATTTAGGACAATTATATTATCCTAAGCAATGTGGGATATGCTTAATTATTATGTTTTTGGTTGCCCCCCCCCCCACCAACAGTGTCCATGGAAGTTTTATATGTCACAGTCTCATTCTTATCTTATCATTCTAAAGTATAAGATTCTGTTAAGAATTTGTATTTTAAACATGTATTTATTCCCTTTCAACAAATAAATGTTTAAAATACATGTTAATGTTATTATGGAATTTACAAGAGATGGGATCTGTGGAGAGTAAGTTTCTTTATGGAAATTTGAAATTTTGTAAAAGTGAATGCTTTGTGTAGATGCTTTGAAATGTTAATTTGTTCTTATTTTGACTTTCCTCTTCAACATCATAGTCAAATTGTTGTCAAAAATCAAGGGCAGAATTCTAAAAAAAAAAAAAATCAGGAAAAAATAAAGTAAAAGTGTTTGTTCCTTTTTTGATGCAATAATATTCTCTTCATCTGTTTACATATCACCTGATTCAATTTCTTTAATGTCTAGATCAGAAATATAGAGAATTATTCAATATTGGCTTTCATACATCAAAATCAGATAACTGAAGTTAACAGCTATGGACTGCCCTTTTGATTTTCAAAGTAATTTTCTGTCCAACTTCTATTATAAACTGTCTAGTATTACTTGGCAATTCAGATAAGATACACTACAGCATTCCAATAGATGGTAGCTTACGTGAATATTTCCAGACAACTTGTACTTAAGGAGACTTTATTTAAAACCTTCAAAATGTATATATATATACAAGTGTACTCCACAGAGTTCACTCATAGTAAATTTGTACGTACATGTGCATACATGCAAAAGGATTAGTCTAAAACATTCTGATGTTATATTATTACATCAAAAAAGTTTCACGAGTTAAGGAGTATAAGATCAACATGTTAAGAATTGGCCCTTAGAACTAGGCCCATGGTAAAGACACTTCTGTGTTTGCAGATCTGAGTTCCACAAATCTGAAAACCATAATATTTTTTCTCCATTTCCCTCCAAGCAAGTTAGATGAGACCTGAAATTAATATTTCATAGTAAAAATAACAGAATGAAGCTAAATCAATTTCCAGCCACCTTGTGAGAGAAGCTAAATAGATCCCCTTCGTAGATACCTGCTTTCTACTTTGCAACTTTCAGAACTGACATCTCTTCCTTTTGTGTCCTTTTTTGTCTCCGTACTTGTACCAGCAGCTCTACATCTTTCCTAAAATGAGGCCTCCAGACCTGTATGCAGTACTCAATATGTGGCCTGACCATTGCCTTATGCAATGGGATAATCACCTCCTTATCCCTGCTAGCAAAGTTCCTGTATATCATTGATAAGATCCCATGAGCTGCTCTGGCAGCCTGTCTACACTGCTCTGAACGCTTCATATCTGATTGCACAAATTCCTCCAAGTGTTTTTCATTCTTCATTACCTGAGTGTAGTACCACACAGTTGTTACGTTACTCTGAGGTTACTGTTAACCATATGCAGTACTTTGCATTTGTCAGTGTTAAACTTCAGTTTCCACCTCTCTATTTGCCCAACTTTTCTAGATCCTGTTGCAGTAGTGGACTCTCATTAACAACTGTGCCAACCTTCATATTGTCTGCAAACTTGGACATTAAGCCTGATATCCCTTCATTAATATCATTGATAAAAATGTAAAACAGCAATGGCCTAACACCAAACTCTGGGGGACACCACTAATAACATTAGTCCACAACGAGCATTGTCCATTCATTACTTGTCTGTCTTCTCCCACTCAACCATTCTTTTATCCATTGTAGCAACTTGCCTTTAATGCCATACTGCTCCAATTTGTACAGTCTTGCAGGTGCAACAGTATCAAAAGCTTTCCCGAAATCCAAGTATATGATATCAAAATAATTTTTTGCATCCAGTTTCTTTGTGACCATATTTTTAGTATCCAATCATATTGGTCAAGCAAGATTTCCCCTTAACAAACACATGCTGTATCTAAACTGTAACTGCAGTCCTGTCTAGATGATCCTGCATTGCTTCTTTAACCAATGGCAACAATATTTTTCCTGGAACAGAAGTTAAACTAACAGATCTGTAATTATTTTTGGCACCCTTTGATCCCCTTTGTAAATTGGGGATACATTTGCACTTCTCCAGTCCATGGGGACCTTCCCTGAATCTAAGGATGCTCTCATAATTAGCAATAGTAGAGGCATATGATGCAAGAAAGCTAGCTTATTCAAAATCAGCCAAAAAAAACCCCTCCCATTTCACCCCTCCATTCATTCCAAGTGCCTGTCCAGCTCAGCCTTAAATTTATTTAGGCTATCAACTTCCACAACAAAAGATGGAAGTCTGTTCCACCAATCAACTACCTGCTGGCTAAAGGCAAATTTCCACACATCTATTCTACAACTATCTTTCCTCAATTTGAAACTGTGCCCCCTCAGGTTCTTAATCTGAGCAAGAGGAAGAATGTCATCAGCATTCAGCTTGCCCAACCCATTCAAGGCATTGTACACCTCAGTCAGATCACCTCACAGGTACCTACTCTCCAGGCGCTGCAATTTGCAGAACTTAAACCTTTCTTGGTAAGAGCACCCTTTTGTTCCCCTCACCAATCTTGTTGCCCTTCTTTGTACTCATTCTAGCAACTCTACATCCTTCCTAAAATGAGACCTCCAGACCTGTACACAATACTCTAGGTGTGGCCTGACCATTGCCTTGTATAACGGGATAATCGCGTCCATGACCCTGCTAGCAAAATTTCTATATATCATTGGCTAAGAGTTTGCTTAATTCCTTTGTTGCCTCCCTTAATATAACTGGATAGATCCCATCCTCCCCAGGTGCTGTTCTTATGTTTAACTTCAATTTCTCCTCCACTTTCCTCCCAGTTATTAAAAAATCATTTAGCTCCCTATTAGAGTTTGATAAACATTTTGCCTCCACATTTCTACAGAATTCTTAATGTGTGAATGTAAATGCAAAATACTCATTCAATTTTCAGCTACCTGAGCAGGATCATCGATATCAAGTTGATATCGATGATCCTGCTATTGATATTGCTGTTTTTCTTTGCCAAAGAGTTCTCGTAATCTGCCTTCGCCTGACTAACCTACTTTTTGACTTCATTACAGACTAGTTTATGTCTATCATAGGCTTTTGTCTTGCCTGATAATCTATATGCATCCATGCATTTTTCTTATCTGCCACGAATCTTGTTAGTTTATCTGACATCCAGTTAGGCACCCTTTGATCCCCTTTGTATTTCTTAGTTGGTGTAAAAAGCCTAGTAGCTTCCAAGATTAATTCCTTGAATGCTTCCCATTTAGAATTTGTTGTTGGTAACATCATCAGTTGGTCCCACTGCGTAGAATTTAAAACTATCTGAGACCACCATAGTCACCTTTATGAAAGCAAAAACCCTTACCTTTACCCCTGATGGTAGTTACATCTTTTAAGTTATTGTTTGTTATTTGGATTTTAGGAGCATTAGCAACTAAGGCCATATTGCTCCGGGGATATGCGGGGGTCATTCCCTGACCTTTCCACATCCTCCGTATTTGGTGGTTATGGGCTCTAATCCTCTTTAAGTAAACCCACATCAGTACATTGTGATCACTTCCACTTAGTGGTTCCTTTATCTGCAGATTCTTAATGCATGAAGAATCACTGCTGGTAATCAGATCAAGAGTATTACTCTCCCTCTCAAACATTGGATGACTGTTGAAAAGAGTCATCCAATAAATTCACAAAAGTCTTACTAGTGTGCGAGTGACCCACCAACAAGTTCCAGTCGATATCTGGAAAGTTAAAATCCCTCATTATAAGCCATTCTGATTTACTGGCCCACTCTTTCTCTGTATAGTTATTCATTGTACTCATTAGTCATTAAGCATATAACAAACTCCTCCCATGTTTGATTTCCCAGTGCTTATGTCATGCCAAACTGACTCAACATTTCATGGCCACCCATCTCAACTGGATGCACTGCCTTAGTTTTTATGTTATCACACAGATATAAGGAATGCAGAATTGGAATTTGGGGAGTACAGTGTGTACAGAAAGGGAGAGGGGGTTATACTGTACTTCCCCAAATTCCAATTCTGCATTCCTTATATCTGTGTGATACCACAGATATAAGGAAGCCTTTGATGTCTTGACTAGCTTAAAATTCATTGAATTTATTTACTGTATACCTGGCATTGGTATGCATGCACTCATTCTTACTCTAGTTTCCCAAACACAGCCGGTGCATTATGGCCATAGACGCCCATGCGCCAAAAAAAAAATCCCCAAACAAACAAACAAACCAAACACAGCCCATGTATTTACTTTTTCCATGATGACTCCCAGCAGTTCTTGAAATTCCTAGCACCTTGCTTTCTAGGCTGCTGCTGATTCAAATGGAAGCAGTGCAGGAATCACTTTCGCCTCTGCCTGTTGCTGTTGTTAATCTATTAGTCTTGTGTATCCCTCCAAGCTAGTAGTTTTCAAACCCGCCTAACACTGCCTCAGTAGCATCAGCAAATATTAGTGCACCCTAGTTTGGAGCTTTAAACACCTTGGTGAGATCTCCTTGCAGGTGGCTAGTCTCTAGACACTAAAATTTACAGAATGGAAGCCTTTCCTGCTGAGCAATAAGCTGATTTTAATACAGTATCCCAATATGTCTTCCAAAAAGCTTTAATGCAATGAAGTAATTATGAAGGCTAATTTTAATTCTGGCTACACACTCTTGTTATATTTAAAAGACTTTAAAGTATGATTAATTTTCTTTAACAGAGTGAAAGTAAAATCTCCTTGATTATTTGATTATTTGCTTACAATTTTTCAGATGCCAGTACAAAATGATGAGATGAGAAGGGATGTAATTTAAAACTTGCTTATATGTGTCCAGTTAAAACTTTACAAGCTGTGATGAAAGATGACTTTATGGTCTGTTGCTTATTATAATTAAGGTCATATGCTAAATTGTTGTTGCTACTGATAATAGCCCTTTAAGAACCAGTTTTTCCATCATATTCCCTGTTATTCTTGATGTAGTTCTTTAGAAACATAATAAAACAGCAAAAATCATTGTTGATCATTAGAAAAGAAAATCTCAAGGTAGTTAAATGGCAATACATCCTGACCAAACTAGGCATGTGGTAAGAAAAGAGATGGTTAGGTGTCATCTTAAATTAGTCATCTTAAATTTAAAACTAAGTAGTTCAAAGAACTACTGAGTTTGAAAATAACATGAAGTGGAATTGCAAATTTCAAGGCAGTCTATTTTTATAAATAGATATTATGAAACATTGAGCAAATAAAAAAAAAAAATCACATAAACAAAAATATATGGCATTGATAGGCAGTTTTGATATTTTATTTGTTTAGCGCAAGATGCTGGATAAAAACATTCATAGTAGAAGCCTGTATTTCTGATAATTAAGCAGAAAGTATTAATAAACTAAATATGGCCTGATTATTATTTTTGTATCCATCAGTAAAGGTAGCTTGGAATACTGGCTGCAATAGCAAACAGGCATACCAATTTGCTGGTGCAGTATTGTTCATTTGACATATGAGATTGTTAATTTTTAGGATAAATTGATGTACTCTCATGTTCTGTCTGTTAATTTTAAATATGGTGTGTCATAATATACACATGTATATTATGATAATATACAATATACAATTTAACATTATAAATTCAACTATGACAAACTACAACGATGAAATATGATTTTAAGGTTCATAACATGTAAATCAGGCATGCTGTAAAGTGTGCACTATTCATTTATAATCTCATATGATACATAGCACATATGATTAGGTTTTATCTTTCTGTAGAATTCAGTATAGATATTTGGAGTAGTGGATGTTCACTGGCACTATGATGGTTTAGCACTTGTAAATTGACATGGCCAGAGCCTTATGCATATTAAAAGTGATTTCAAGGTTATGACTCGACATTGGATTACATGCATTTGCATGTTGTGGATGTTTTAATCATTAGTGTATATAACATAAATGTTACTACAATTCTGCATATTTTTTTAACTTGATCAGTTTTTCAGACATTTAACTTGGGAATGCAATTTCATTTAGCATGGAAAAATAAAATGTTTTGCTTTAATTTTTGTGCCATCAGTGACAGGAAAGTACATTAGTGTTAGCATGGCAAATGATGCAAAACAAAAAAACTGCTGCTCCTGGCCTCCATAGCCAGGTGGGCAGGAGCAGCAGCACGTTGCACACGCTCCTTGATTAGACCAGAGTTCGAACCCGTGACCACCAAATACGGAGGATGTAGAAAGGTCAGGGAATGACCACTGCATATCCCCAGAGCAATACGGACTTAGTTGCTAATGCTCCTAAAAACCAAATAACAAGCTAACATAACCTCAGCTTGAATTTATGCCCACTTGTATGCATAGTCTGAGCAAGAGAAAGAATTCTGTTGTCATTGTTTACTCAATCCATTTGGAGCTTTAAACACCTTATTGAGATCTCCTTGCAGGCATATAGCCTCCAGACACTGAAAATTACAGAACTGAAGCCTTTCCTGGTAAGAGCACCCTTTTGTTCCCCTCAATAATCTTGCTGCTCCAACAGATCCACATCCTTCTCATATGAGGCATCCAGACTTGTATGCAGTTCTCAGAATGTGGCCTAACCATTGCATTATACAACTGGATAATCACCACATTATCCCTACTGGCAAAATTCCAGTGTCATTGACAAAACCCCATGGGCTATCCTGGTATCCTTTGCACTGCTCAGAGAACTTCATATCTGACTGCACAGTTACTCCCAGATCTTTTTCATTTTCCACATAATTAACATGCACTAAATACAGTGCTGTTTCTTGTATTCTATCCTATGAACTCCCTGACTGTACTGTGTAATTGTCTCAGTATGAAAAACTGAAAATTTATTTTAATTTTAAACTTCAGCTGCCACATCTGCCTAATTTAACTAGATCTTTTTGCAGTAGCATACCCTAATTACTGTCATAAAAAGGACCCTGCCACCCTTCATATCATCTGCAAACTTAGCTATTAGGCCTGATGCCTTCATCATTATCATCAATAAATATTGAGAACAACAGTGGGCTCAGCACGGAAACCCCAAGGGAATCCACTAGTAACATTTGTCTACAAATAGCAGTGCCCAGTAATAAGCACACTCCCATTCAACCATTCCTTATATCCATAACAGTAACTTGTTCCTAATGGCACAATCCCCTAATTTGAACAGCAGCCTGCTGTGTGGAATAGTATCAAACGCTTTTATAAAATCTAAGTATGTTTTGTCAAATTTATTATTTTTAATCCAGTTTCTTTGTTATTGGATCATAGTATCCAATCAGATTGATCAGATACAATCGCCCCTTTAATAAATCCATGCTGACTACAATATAACTGCATTCCTCTTGATGCCAGTGACTCCATTATTTTCCCTGGAACAGAAGTCAACCTAACAGGTCTAATTACTCATGTCACCTTTTGACCCACTTTTTGAATTGGGGGATACATATGCACATCTCCAGTCCATGGGGACCTCCCCGAATCTCATAATGCTCTCATAATTATGGCTAATGGTTTATCTGACTTCTTTTTCTGTCTCCCTTAATCAGGGCCGGACTAAGGTATTCCTTCGCCCCGGGCAGAAAGATTATTTCTGCACCCCTTTGTATATCCTAGAATTCTATCTGCATAAGGTTTTGTAAAAAAAAAATCCTTCCCCTGCTCTTCAGCTTCTGGTGCCCTGGGCAGCTGCCCTGTTAGCTCATGCCTTAATCTGGCACTGGCACCAACGCAACAATAATCCGTTTTCCCAAGACTAAGTAACGGCATAACATGATACGTTCAAACTAATAATTGAATAATTGAAATATATCGAAAAAGATAATTGTCAAGAGCACTAGAAACCAGAAGAATTATTAAGAATACTGTACTTCTCTATAGTAGCCTACTAATATTAAGTCACGAAATCTATGATGTGCACCTCCACACAGATTACTCAACTACAACTGATAAACACACTTCAGTAAAATCTCGGAGGACCAAGCAAGGGTAACACAAACTCATTTTATATGAAGTACTCATTTATGTAACGCACATAGCTTTCCCCTGTGAAAGGATAGGCTTTTCTATGTAAATTTATTCGGTTAATATGTGTTAAAAAGTTTGTTTTTGCCCTGTCAGAAATGTGTGCTATACAGTAAACCCTCATTAATCCGGACCACGGTAATCTGGGTGTCACTTAATCCGGACAACTCTAAAAAACTAAAAGTGTAAAGTCAAACGATGATTGGGCTCAAGGGTCATACGTATTGTGTCCGAGGTCATTGGGCCGTGATGACTCACGCTTCACAAACAACCTGGTTCCCGGCTGCGGTTCAGACAGTTGTCTGTCGTTTGCTCTGCAGTTACGTTCTTCTATCTTTTGTCGTTTGTGCTATGCAGTTAAACAATATCTTTAAGTAAGCCTAGTGTAGGACAGAAACGTAAGCATAAAACGCTTCTTCATGATAAACTATTGGTGATAGAAAAACTTAAAAGGAGTTTCAGTGTCCAGCATCTGTCTTGAGTACAGCATCGCAAAACAAACCATGTCAGACATTAAAAAGAAAAAAAAGTGAAATTTGTAATTTTGTTCTCAAGTTTAACGTGGAGAAAAAAAAAAAAAAAGTAAAATGAATGTGGATACCTACTGATAAAGCACTAGATGATGCTGTGTACAAATGGTTTTCCCAACTTTGTTCATCTGGTTTGGCTGTGTGAGGAATAGAAATTCAAGCAGCGGTGGAGAGACTGGCTAAACAGTTAGGAATTGAACAATTTAAAGCGAGCTCTTGTTGGCTTTTTAGATTTATAAGACGCCATAACATTTCAAACAAGAAAATATGTGGGGAAATTCTTAGTGCCGATTTTGAAGCTGTTGATCCTTTCAGGAAACAACTAATGATTTTATTCAAAAGGAGGGTTATCAATTGAATCAAGTGTACAAGTTTGTTACACACTAGACATTACAAAGCGTATTTCATATAATCCGGACTTTCATTAAAATGGACACCTCAGTTCCTATTAGTCTGGTTTAGGCCTGATGTAGCCCAGTGGTCAGGAGTGAGAGTGCATAGCATGCGTTCCTTGAGTGGACCGGAGTTCAAGCCCGTGACTACTAAATACGATAAATATTTGTATTGATGATTTATTGTAAACTCTACTGACTTGGTTGTCGTGCTGGAGTATAAACAGAAAATTTATTTATTAATGAGGGTTTACTACTGTATTGTTATTTTGTATGTTTAATACAAATCTTGGCACAGCTATCCGATTATTGCCTCTGTCCACCCAGTTCCATGCTTCCCGAAGGATGGCACTGACTTGTTAGAAATTACTTTCGTGCAAACAAAACCAGTTTATGGTGTATCTGCAATGCAAGTGCAGTCTGAAAAACATCTTTGTGAAGGGTGGGTTTAAATTAACATAAGAATAAAAACAGTTTTTCTAAATTGTTTACATCCACTCCAATCAGAGTATCCAATCTCACTCTCTCCAAGGTATTAAGGTCAGTTGCAATTGTTACGCCAGTTCAAAGAGTCTTTTGCTACAGTATACAGTAAAGAAGCATTAAGGGAAAACAAAGGATTTAAATCAGCAGCCATGAGCAGTAATACAGAAAGACAAATGATACTGAAACTGAAGAATAGCGATGGTGTACTTATAAACAGCAGAGAAGGCATAATTCAAATAGCAGAAGACTACTATAGAGAATTATACAAGGAGCGAGGGAATGATACCAGCAGTGGAGAAGATGGATTGCAAGGTAGCAACACATACGACATACCCGATATTCTTCCTGATGAGGTAGAACATGCATTGAAGAAAATGAAGAATCGGAAAGCCTCGGGGGGGAAGATGAAGTTACTGTAGAGTTGTTAAAATTGGGAGGAAGAGACATAACACAAAAACTGGCAAGGCTCTTCACAAAGTGCATTAGAAAAGGTGTGACGCCTAAGCAGTGGAATAATGCAATCATAGTTTTGCTGCATAAGAAAGGAGATAAATCAGAAATTGGAAATTATAGACCAATTAGCTTGTTATCCCACATCTACAAGTTGTTCACAAGGGTCATTACTGACAGATTAGAAAGAATACTTGATGAGAATCAACCGAAAGAGCAAGCTGGCTTTAGGACAGGATTCTCAACTATGGGATTACCTTCACATAATATTACAGCTAATGGAGAAAGCAAATGAATATAAAACACCATTATGCCTGGCATTTGTGGATTATGAAAAGGCATTTGACTCCATACAGCATAAGGCAATGTTTCGGGCACTGGAAAGACAAGGCATAGATACCCCCATATATTATGATTTTTGAAGTAAATATATGAGAGTGCTACCTCCTTTATTAGACTAGACAAAGACAGTAGGAAATTTAAAATCGAGAAAGGAGTTCGACAAGGAGACACGATATCTCCGAAGCTGTTTACTGTTGCCCTTGAGGAAGCTTTCAGAACATTAGACTGGTCGCAGAAAGGAGTCAATGTGAACGGAGAGTACCTAAACCATTTACGATTTGCAGATGACATCGTGGTCATAAGCCACGATCCCAAAGAATTAGAGGAAAATCTTAATCAGTTATGCACAGTTAGTAAGGATTTTGGACTAAAGATGAATATGGCTAAAACAAAAGTAATGATGAACAAGTATGCTACGGAAAGGGAAATAATGATTGAAGGAGCAGTAATTGAAAAGGTGGAGTCATATACTTATCTGGGACAAGTTATTAGCTGTAATAATGATAAATGGCTGGAAGTCAAGAGAAGAATAAATTTTGGATGGATAGCATTCAGGAAATATAGTCACATACTGAAGAGCAATATCCCAGTTTGTCTGAAATGTAAAATGATGAATCAATGTATACTCCCCATCATGACTTATGGAAGTGAAACTTGGGCATTCACCAAAAGAATGGAAGAGAAGCTGAGAACTACACAGCGAAGAATGGAACGAATTATACTAGGAATCAGACTGTTAGATAAGAAGAGAAACACATGGATTAGGCAGCAAACTCAAGTAAAGGACATTCTTATCAAAACTAAAGAACTAAAATGGTCTTGGGCAGGACATAATAGCTCGAAGACATTATGATAGATGGACTAAGAAAATAACAGAATGGTACCCAAGAGGAGCTAGAAGAAAACCTGGAAGACAAAGGCAGAGATGGATAGATGAAATTCATGAGTTTTTGGGTAGTAAATGGATGGCCAGTGCTCAAAACAGAAGAAACTGGAAAGTTGCTGGAGAGACCTTCATCCTGCAGTGGATTGAAAGTGGCTGATGATGATGATGACAGTAATCCAGAGGTTCTCAAACTTTCTGAGTCCACACCTCCCTTGACCTGTAAAATTTTCCCGCTACCTCCCTTGAAGTAAAACATCTATAATTGTGCAATTTCTTATTTTTAATACCTTAACACAATAATTCAGACTCTTGCAAAGTCAAATAACGTGCAAAAATACCCGAACCAATCGCTTGTAGTAGCCGGATCCCAAGAATACGGTCAGGGAACACTATGCGTTCTCTTCTTCAAATATCCAAATATTTTCTATAATTATTTACATTAATAATGCAGATCAAATAATAGTAGATATCTAATAGTACAAAAAAAAAAAAAAAAAAAAAAATCATTCTTAATACATTTTAATATTTGCCATGAAAATCTTACATAAACTATTACATTATCTGTGATTGCCCCTGGTAAACTATGGCGCCTCCCCAGGGCATCGCAACGCACAGTTTGAGAACTGCTGCAGTAATCTATTTTTTTGTGCCATTTTATCTGAGCTGATGTCTTTTTTGGAACTTATGTTTTTAAAATAAAGGAGTTCATTATTTTTCATTATATTTTTTTAACAGACGTTCTATTATATTATGATAAAAAATAAAGATATGAAAATGGCAAACCATTTTTGGGAAAGTAAATTATAATTAATTAATATTATATCTAGCAGCATATTCAATGCATTTAATTTCAAAGCTGGTAAAGGAACAATTTAAAAGAAAGATAATTTTCTGCTGCTGATTTGCTGATTAATGCATCTTTAAATATTAATATGTCCTTGTTTTAATTTTTGCTTCCTTTAATTCGTTGTTTATTGACAATTTTAAATTTTTAATTCAAAGGTGATTATTTTAAATAACTTAAGAGTAATGTAACTGATAATGATATTGATTCAATTTTAAAAAATTAAATAAGTAAGCACACTGAATCAATTCATATTTTAAGAGCGAGAGATCAAAATGCTTTCAATAAAGAAAACTTATGCCACTGCTACAATTGATAACAAAACATTACATAAGTATGATAATTAAACTTGCTGTTACAAAGAATCAAAATGTGTTAAACTACTTTCAAAGATATAGAAAAGTACGTATATTTACTTCAATGTGTACACTCTCACTTTAACTTTACACATCAACTGTTAAATTAAACTAAATTTTACAGTTTGCAGATCTCAGCTTATATAGATTCTTAAATCAATTAAAACAGTTTCCCTAGAATGAATAAAATTATATAGATTCAGAAATCAATTAAAACAGTTTCCCTAGAACAAATAAAATTGCATCTCTGGCCTTTAGTCAATAGAGCTGCTGCTGTAGGGATTAACATTCTACAATTTAATGGTGTTCATAACACATTTACAACTACCTCTCCCACATACTATACCAAGTTACGCTGGTCAACTGCTTGGTCAATTGCTTTCTTGTGTCTATAGCCAGTGGAAAAGATTTAGGCATATTCCCGATGTGAACAATATGCTGTGGTCAACCAGTGTTCTACAGTAAGCACCCTATTAGAGAATTAGAAAGAGTGATTTTCCTTTATCCTGGAAATTCATCTGTTCTTTTGCAGAAATAAGTCATCACACTTTCAGTAAATTTCGCTTGTCTCTGTTTACACAGTAGGTGCAAGTGGACCCTAGTTTGTACCAGGGCGTTAAAAAGAAATTGCTTTAAAAATTTGAGATTACAGAGGGCCTTGCGAGGCCCCTCTGTGGCAGAGGCTTGAGGCTAATGCCTCATGTGCCTGTTCATAAGTATGTCCCTGACGCAAGGTGAAACCCAATAATCAGTACTCTGTTATTTGCAGAATGCAGTTTCAGCACACGTCAGCCATAATCTGTTTGCAGGAAAGGCCATCTCAACAGAATATGCTTCATCTTTCCTCAGAAACAAAGGCAAACATTTCTTCTAATCTAATATGTCACTGGAAGTTCTATATTGTGCATTTGAAACAGGGAAAAAAAAAACGTTTAGAAGCAATAATTGCAACACTTCCAAGGCATATCATGGATTATTTCAGGCCGAGTAACATTACTTTATGGCCGCAGATTGTGTCAGGCTTAGATTTTGTAGAAAAAAAAAATCCCTTGCTCTTCAGCTTCTGGTGCCCTGAGCAGCTGCCCTGTCAGCCTGTGCCTTAATCCGGCACTGCTCTTAATATAGTTGGATAGATCCTATCCACCCCATGTGCCTTTTTTTTTTTCATTTAGTTTCAATAATTTTTCTTCCAAATTCTTCTTAGTTATCCCTGCAACCTGTTAAAATTTGATTCACTTTTGGTATAAAAAAAAGGTGAACTGCAGCCATTATCAACCCACTGCAGGATGGGAGCCTCCTCAATAATTCATGCTGAGAGAAATGGACCATAATCTGCCACGCTGGTTCAGTGCGGGTTGACAGATCAACCGTATTTAGCAGTCAGGGGCCTGAACTCTGGTCTACTTAAAGAGAGTGTGCTACTGCACTCCCACTCCTGACCACTTGGCTGCAGAGGCCTTACTCTTCTCTAAATAATTCCTTGTATGTGAATGTAGATAATAAATGCCTGTTCAGTTTGTCAGCCACCTGATCAGGTTTATCAGCAGTTAAACCATTCATATCTCTGTGGTGGTGGTTCATCTGTATCCTTCTAGTGTTTGCACAAGTAAAGAAGTCTGCATTCTTTGCCAGAGATTTCTCATAATCTGTTTCAGCTTACCTAACCTCTTTTTTGTGATTTAACTGTGGAATAGTTTATATCTGCTGTAAGCTTCTGTATTACCCGATAATTTATATGCATCACGTGCATTTTTCTTCTCAGCCATGTGTCTTATTAGTATCTTACATCCATTTAGGTTTAAGCATTGAACAGTATTTCTTATTTGGTATAAAAAGCTGTGTAGCTCCTATGATTACTTCCCTGAGTGATTCCCATTTAGAATTTACTCTTGGTAGCATCAGCCCATTGTATAGAATTTAAAAACTGTTTGAGGCTAGTGTAGTTACCTTTACAAAAGCAAAAGCTTTCCCTTTGAATTAAATATTTAAGTAAATCCCACATCAATACAGTATGATCACTACCGATAATCAGCTCAAGAGTGTTGTTTTCTTTCATTGTTTCTTTAACATGTTAGTGTAGGAAATGGTTGTCCAGTAAATCAACATACTTCTTGCTGCTGCTATGTGTGACCAATCCAGTTCCATTCACTATCTGGAAAGTTAAAAATCCCCCATTATAAGAAGATGCAGGAAGGGAAAAGTTTAGACTGGATTGCAGGAAGTTTTCTTTTAGCCAGTAAGTTGTTAATTACTGGAATAAGTTTGCTCCATGCCATGATTCTCACCAGTATATTTAGTATGATTAAATTAAAATAAATTAAATTTGCTGTTTATACTCTGGGACAACCACATGGTTGGAAGAGTTCGAGAGAGAGAGAGAGAGAGAGAGAGAGAGAGAGAGAGAGAGAGAGAGAGAGAGAGAGAGAGAGAGAGAGAGAGAGAGAGAGAGAGAGAATACAAGAAACAGCACTGTATTTAGCCACTGGCTTGAATCCCAGTCACTCAAATCACGGGCACTTATGAAACCTTCTGCCTGACCACTTGGCTACGGTTGGTGCAAAGGTGTGATTGGACTGACACCTTGAGGAGATTTAGAGGTCAGCTGGATAGGTATTTACATGATGAAAGTCAAATAAGCAGTTTTTATTTTATTTTGTTATTTACTTAGTATTATTATATTTATTTTTCTCTAGTGCAGAAAAAGCCTCATGATTCCTTGAACCACATGGCTTATACTAATCTCTTCTCTTTTGATGGAGTTCTTTGGTCCAAGTGGGAGGGATTGTGATAGAACTGATGCTATTGAATGCATTGTCAATGCCCCCACCACAGGTTCCCAATAAAATCATTTATTGCCAAAAAAAAAAAATTGTGGCATACACCTCTGTGTATGCCCATTTCTTTCCATTCTGGTGTAAATGGTGTTTCTGACGTGTGTGAATATCTTTTAAATACCTGCCATTCATCAAAACTAGCATGTTTCTTACAAACAGTTATGTGCAGAGAAACAGTAAAACATTTGGCAAACACTAACTAAATAAATTTTGGTTCTTAGTTAATACTGTGCTCTTACTAGTATATTAAGATTAATAAGTATTTCTTTTTTTTTTTGTTTTTTTTTGAGCATGCAAAAATTAACTTACTATCTGTTTTCACATGACTGCTTATTTGGGATTTCTTTGTTCAGCACAATCCTGAAACACTAAGTTTTTAAAGATCGTTTAGTGGGATATAATCAAAAGAATTGACACTACACATTTTGTTCTCTTTAAATATCTATATTTAGTGCATGATCTGATAAGGATACATGACTGAAAAAAAAATACAAGTTCCAAGATAGTCACGTAGAAAATTTTTTATCACCTAAGTATATTCTTATCTCTATTACATTATCTGTAATGGCAACTCCCACTGATAACTAAAGTTAAACATAGCTAACAGATGAAAATTCTTGAAGAACATACTTCTACAAAAAATGAATGTTTCATTAGCAGTTCTGAATTTTTTGTTTTCTATAAAGACAACTATTCTCTGTTAGCTTCTAAATGAATAGGATTTTTTGGGCACATGCATATAGGAAAATCATAAAACTAAAGACCTAACCTTATTCTTCTTATAAATAAAGAGCTATCATTGTTTTCAGAAAAATCACTTGGACACGGCAAGTGATTTTATGAAAAAAAGACAACTGTAGCAAATTGAACTAGTCCTTCAATAGTTTGGCATCTCTCCTTTCAAAGAAGACAGAGAATAATGAATTCCCCCAAGTTTGTTAAATGGTAACATAAAGAAGTATATACAATCTTTCTTTGCCATTTTATTTTTTTGATCCAAAATATAAACCTTGCTCGAAAGCAGAAGGACCTTTGTAAGGAGTGGAAGCAGCAGTTAAATATTCAAAATCAGTATAGCTGTATATTACTAAAACTAACGTTTTTTTTTACTCACGGCTACTTAATATGCAATTTCCTATTTCCTTTTTTCTTTTTTATATATATATATAACAATATTTTAGTTAATTATAATACCAACTAGATAAATTAGACAAAAGTATTAGGGGTGAAAACTATAATCATTGGTTCAAAGTGCCAAATGTACAATCATAAATGTGATGGCATTAATCTGTTCTGCAACTCTTTCTTTTTCTATTTCTTATATTCTTTTACATAACTTCGTATATATATATATATATATATATTTAAATTTCCACTATTGCAGTTGCTATGTGCTCCATGTTCATGATTGCGGCACTGTCAAATATTCCAGTGGCAAAAGAATGAAGTATCTCTTAACATGAAACATGCTCTTTATGTGATATGTTTTATAACAGTGTGACTGAACAAAGTGTGATATATGTAAATAAATATACAGAAATAAAGAAGAATTTTCCTGATGCCTTTTTGTAAATAAATATATACACGCAACTGTCTCTTCATGCTGTAGTTTTGGATATGCCATGGGTATGATCGAGTCCCCCAAAATGAGTTATGAAAAAAGGTAGTATTTTCAATGAACTAGCAATTTATATTGGAAACTGAAAAAGTGAATACTACACACACACACACACACACACACACACACACACACACACACACACACACACACACACACACACACACACACACACACACACACACACACACACACAGGGTATCTCAAAAATACATGGCATAATTTCAGGAATGAGTTCTTCATGTGTAGACAATAAAAATAATTTATAGCAACATAGTTCCGGAAATGCTTGGTTTCCGAGTTTTGGAGGTCTGTCTATGACACTTAACCGTTCGCATCACCTTATAGTAATTGTTCAAAATGTCCACCTTCTGCCTGAATACAGGCCTCACATCGATGTCTCATGAACTCGCGAAGACAATGTCAAATTCTCGACATGTTTCGTATTGTCTCACAACCTGCCACAATTTGATTGTGAGGTGCACTATAGCCCCAGTAGCTCGTGCCGCATTAAACCCCCATCACACACACACAAACACACAATTCGATTACGGAGAGTTTCCACATCAGCTACCGGAGTCATACACCAATGACTTTAAATGGCCCCACAAGAAGAAATCTAGTGGGTTTAAATCAAATGAGTGTGGCGGCCAGGCAGTTGGTCCACCCCTCTGCTTCAGGAGTCGTAGATCTTGGTCATCCTCTGTCGGCAGCACGAGGTGTAAAGGTCCCCATGTTCACAAAGGTGAAGATGGATACCTTCAAACATTTTCCTGTCTGGACATCTTCGTTCTGGGAACCTTTCGTGGTACAAACAATGAGCCTCCAGACCATTGCCGTCCACCAAACCATACATAAAGTGCATATCTGCTTGCTCCTGATTTGAGTACATGGTGGGAATGGAAAACCACCAGATTCTGTCAGTACCTTGTGATGACGGAAATCATCTGTGAGAGATAAGACATTCCAGTTAATAACTCGGGAACCAATCATTTCTGGAACTATGTTGATGTAAAATATTTTTATTGTATACATATGAGGAACTCATTTCTGAAGTTATGCCATGTATTTTTGAGACACCTTGTACACATACACACTCATATTTACTGTACACCTTACTATCATATTTCCAAGAAGGGAAATTAGCTAAATATTTGTTGTATATTTGCTTCGATATATTCAAAACCAAAAACTGCTAAGCACTGATCTAAACAAAAATTTACATGAACTAACAAGTAATTTATATTGAAATCACGTGATGTCACTTCAGCACTATGATAGGCAGCTAGACAGTTTGGTTTTAATTTAGTTTTCTCAAAACAATGCAAATTCTAGGCCATCAGAAATAAATACACATCAAAATTAGTGAATCTGTAGGACTGAATTAATGACCACCAAAATAAAAAATTATACAGTTGAAGAAAAGTTAAAGATTATCAAAAGAGTAAAGAGTGGCAAAACAAAATGCAATATGTATTGTGTGTGAAATTCCAGAAGGAATGATCCCTGGTTGGATGAAAGAGGAAGAAAAATTGTGTTCTTTCATAGACTCCATAGAAGATGAAGTAGGCTTTCTGACTTTCTGAAAACAGTGATGTGCACCAATGCTTATTAGGATTAGCATTAGTAGAAGCATATGATGCAAGAAAGCAAGCTTTTTTAGCATCAGCAAAAAAAAAAAAAAAAAAAACACTTTCCATTTCATCCATCCATTCACTCCAAAAGTTTGTCTAGTTCAGCCATGAATTTATTTAATCTGTCAGCTTCCACAACGACAGATGGGAATTGTTCCAGCAATCAACCACCAGAAAATTTCCACGCATCTATTTTACAACCATCTTTCCTCAGTTTGAATTTATGCCCCCTCAGGTGTGGAATCTGAGCAAGAGGAAGAATCCCATCAGCTGATGGGATTCTTCCTCGTGTATACAAATAGTTTCTACAGAAGCATAGTGAAAGAGTGCTGAAAAATGGAATAATTTTGAAACCATAGGCACTTCATAAGCTACTTGGAGGAGATGATGACACATTTAAAGCTTCTAAAGGGTGGCTTTGGAGATGGAAGGCTTGTCATGGGATCCCATGTTAGTCTTGTAGGCGAATCAGCATTTGGTGACATTACAGCAGCAGAAGCGTTTCCTAAATTTCTGCACAATGTTGATTTAAGATGGTGAATTCACAAATGAACAGTTGTACAACTATGATGAAACAGCAGTGTGCTTGCTTCTCCCTGATAAGTCACTGGATATTAAAAAGGCACCCAACAAAGTGGGCATGAAAACTAACAAAGAGAGAATTACCTGTGTTACTGTTAGCATTAGCATTAGTAGAGGCATTTGATGCAAGAAAGCAAGCTTATGCAGCATCAGCCAAAAAAAAAAAAAAAAAAACACCCACTTCCACTTCACCCCTCTGTTCGTTCAAAATACCTGTCCAGCTGAGCTTTAAACTTATTTAGGCTATCAACCTCCACCACAAGGGATGGGAGTCTGTTCCACCAACCAACCACCCGCTGGCTAAAGGCAAATTTCCGCACATCTATCCTACATCTGTCTTTCCTCAATTTGAATTTATGCCCTCTCAGGTGATTTTTCTGAGCTAGAGGAAGAATCCCATCAGCATTGAGCATGCTTAAACCATTCAAGGCTTTATACACCTCTATCAGATCACCTCGCTGGTGCCTAGTCTCCAGACACTGTAATTTGCAAACTTTAAGCCTTTCTTCGTAAGAGCACCCCTTTGTTCCATTCACTAATCTTGTTGCCCTTCTCTGTACTCGTTCCAGCAGCTCTACATCCTTCTTGAAATGAGGCCTCCAGACCTGTATACAGTACTCTAGGTGTGGCCTGACCATTGCCTTATACAATGGAATAATCACCTCCTTATCCCTGCTGGAAAAATTCCTGTATATCATTGACAATACTCCATGAGCTACTCTTGCAGCCCGTCTGCACTGCTCAGAGAACTTCATATCTGCCTGCACAACCACCCCCAAGTCCCTTTCATTCTCTACCACTGTCAGTGTAGTACCACAGAGTTGATATGTTGCTCTGGGGTTGCTGTTTCCCATGTGTAGTACTTTACATTTGTCAATGTTAAACTTCATTTGCCACCTCTCAGCCCATCTGCTCAACCTTTCCAGATCCTGTTGCAGCAGCATAGTGTCAGTAGTGTCCTTGACAACCCTGCCAACCTTTGTATCATCTGCAAACTTGGACATTAAGCTTGATATACCATCATCAATATCATTTATAAATACAGAAAACAATAATGGACCCAACACTGATCCCTGAGGGACTCCACTAATAACATTAGTCCACGATGAGCAGTGTCCATTGATTACCACTCTCTGTCTTCTCCCGCTCAACCACCCCTTTATCCATAGCAGCAATTTGCCTCCAATGTCACACTGCTCCAATTTGTGTAGCAGTCTTCCATGTGCAACAGTATCAAAAGCCTTTCTAAGATCCAAGTATATAATATCAAAGTTATTCCCTGCATCCAATGATAGTAAACGTCTTAATTTATTGCACCTGACCACTATTAAGAATTATGTACTGAAAAAAAAAACAGTCATCAGTTCCAGCAAACTAAATTACACAACTATTTCAGAATTGATTTGTAAAATACAAGTCCATAACAGTATTGTGTATTAATAGAATGTTAAGGAAATGATATAACCTTTAATACTTTGTCTTTTAGTCTGTATACTCATAAAATGTTACATAAATAAAGTTTTAATGTTAAAAACAAACGGAGAAAAATGACAACATTTTTTTTTTTTGGCTCTAACACACTTTGCTTATAATGCAGGTATTAAATTTATCTCCTTACACTCACTTTATATCAAGGTTGCACTGTAAGTATATGAGTTAAAGAAATATTTTTACAAGTAACACAAATTCAAGGAATAAAATATTATTTAGGAAAAATATAAACTATGCGATTAACTAAGAAAAAAGGAATTTTTTTTTTTTTTTTTTTTTTAATGAAAATCCCAAACATTAGAGGAATTAAAACCTCTAGTACTTAGTACCATGCATGGGTTGGAGGTTGAGATAGCGAAAGAAGATATTTGTTGACATTAGACTTGAACTTCTGTAGACTGTAATTTTCAGGAAACACGTATGAAGGAAGGCTGTTCCAGAAGACAGCAGTTAAATGAATAAATGAGGAAGATGAAAAGTTGGTTCTGTGGGTCCGAAGTTGGACAGTAAATGGATGTTGGCTGGTGGCGGCACGTGTTCGGACTGTTTTGAAAGAGAGAGAGAGAGTGGTAATTATAGAAGCCAATTCAGAAGAACAGTGCCCATGGAAGTATCTGTAGAAGAGGCATGCAGCAGAAACAGTACGTCTATAAGAAAGCGAGTGGAGAGACTCTGTTAGAGATGAATCATTAATTAACCTAACTGCCCTCTTCTGAATGGAATCAAGAAGCCTGAGAGATGTTTTGGGGGCATCACACCAGATGTGGGAACAATATTTCATGGTAGGGCGAATTTGCGATTTGTACAGAGTGAACAGCTGTTTGGAAGAAAAGTAACGCCGAGAGCAAAAGAGAAAACTAAGTTTTTTAGATGCAGAGGAAGCAATATTTGTAATGTGCTTGTGCCAAGACAGATTAGAAGTCAGGGTAATCCCCAAAAGAGATATATTGTCTTGCCTAAAAATTGGAGTGTCACCACATATAAGCATAGGATCAGAAGAATCCTTTTTTTGAGATATAAGACAAGACTGAGATTTAGATGGATTGAAATCAAGTAAGTTATCTTTGCCCCACTGGAGAATTACCTGGAGATTGGCATTTAAGGAATTGGTAGCAGATATGTGAAAAGTTGAAGCAGATTGAGCAGGGCGAGGTTTCTTCAATTGGAAAGTGGAATGCAATGTGCTATCATCAGCAAAACTATGAATAGGATTTCCAGTCAATGGAAGGTCATTAATATACAAGAGGAAAAGAGTGGGGGAAAGAACTGAACCTTGGGGGATACCAGCATTAGTGGAGACGTTAGAAGACAGAGAGCCATCTACCATCACCCTCAGCGAGTAGTCAGAGAGAAAATTTGATAACTAATTACAAAAAACAGTTGACAAACCATAAGATGGAAGCTTGTTTAGAAGACCTTTATGCCAAACACGAGCGAAAGCCTTTGAAATGTCAAGGGCAACTGCTTGTTTCACTGAACTTTTCCATTGAATTTGTCCATAAATGTGTAACATCGACACTGACGGAATCCATACTGGTGATCGTTGATCAGACGGAAGGTTTCTAGATAGTTTTTAAGGGTTGGCAGTTAATTGATTTCTCCATTACTTTAGAAAGAGTAGAAGTAATTGCAGTGGGACGATAATTGGATGGGAGGGATTTGTTACCCTTTTTAGGAACTGGCTGGATATGAGCAAATTTCCAAGCAGAAGGAAAAACACTTTTGAAATAAGAAAGTGAAAAAAGGCAACAAAGAACAGGAGTAAGTTCAGGAGCAAAGGTTTTGAAAACAAGCGGAGAAATACCATCAGGACCTGGACGAATCTTGATGCTTTCTTAGCATCAAGATTTTTCAAAATCCTTTTGATGGAAGACCACAGGAGACATTGAATGGAGCGTGTTGGGAATGGCGGGGGGTGTTTTACCAAGATCATTAATACATGAGTTGGAAAAAAATACTAACGAAGGTTACATAGAACAGTGTTATATAAAACTTCAGTATTGCTTTATACAGCCTATTTTATCTACATTTAGTAATGAAAGAAAAGGAAGGTGTAGGTTTAGCTCATTACATCTGTACTTATAATCCAGAGGTTTATAAAGTAGAAGGAATTAAAACATTTGCTAAGAACATTAAAAGATACATAAAAGATATATAAAATACATTAAAAGTACATAAAACAATGCACAATGATTAACATGCTGCAAAATAACAGTAATGTGCTGTGAAGATAAAGAATAGTAAGAATATTATATTGCCAAGTGTAAGTTCAAATGGCTTTTATCCTGTAGATTAAGTTATAGAAAGAAAAATCTAAACAAAATTTTGACTGGCATCCTATAAATTAACTATAGAAATACACCAGCAGCAAAGATACAGTGACTATCTCAGTAGGCAGCTACCTCTACAGTTTCAGCATAATAACTAGAATTGGCATTGTATTTGCTGTAAAAAAAATATACAATGTTAATTCTAGGTGGCATTTCTTAAATAAAGAAGGGAAAAGTAAACAACTAGTTGATAAATACTATTATTTCCAGATGGCTCTTTAAGTACTTCAACAACACTAACATTTCTATGCAGAATCGAAAAGAAATTATAAATTGCCCTGAAACAGTACCCTAGGCACAAAACAGCACTAAAGGGTGAGAAACATTTAGTGAAGAATGGCAGACAAGCTGCATGCATGTATATCATGTTATACCAGACAGTGTCAGGTATTGACCTTGTAAATGGTGTTCCTATATTCCATATGTGAGGAGGGGGGGATGGGCTTCTAAGCATTTGTTTTAATTTTTATTTATTTAAGTTTTTTATATTTTAGAGCTTTTAGTAAACCCTTTCAATTTAGAGCCATAGTAAACCCTTTCAATGGATATTGTTCACTGGACCAGGCTTTTGTTCTGTGTGGAATCCAGTGATGTAACTGCTTCTGTCTGATGATATTTTCATAATAAGACAAACCTTTCATCAGCCTGCAGAGTATGTCAGACATAAGTAGGGAGTCACCTGAAACCTCCAGTGAAGGTATCGAAGAGCTCCCTGCACTTTCAAGAAGCTTTAGTGAATTTCTAATTCCAATATACAATACAGAAAAATTTTAAGTTCTCCACACAGTGCATAGCATTCTAGCAGCTTTGGCAACCATACATATTTCTTTCAAGTTTAATGGGCAACCAGATTTAGCAGACAAGCCTTAACCCCCCCCCCCCATGTAGTCTGTTAAAGCACTAGTATTAGTTTATTTGAATTCTTTTGGATGCTTCTTTAGAATGACATAGCTATACTTCAGGGATGGTCAGAAAAATGGCAGCTATGCTTTAATCCAGCAAAGTGTAAGGTATTGCACCTGGGGAACAGTAACCCCAAAATAACTTATACACTTGGGGGGAGTTGAAGTAAAGAAGGTAGTGGGGGAAAGGAACTTGGGTGTTATGATACCGTCAGACTTTAAGTTCTCTGAGCATTGTAGACAGGTTGCAAGGAAGGCCCATGGTGTCCTATCGATGATGTATCGAACAATTGCTAGGAGAGATAAGAACATCATAATCCCATTGTATAAGGCTATTATTAGACCACACTTGGAAAAACGTGTTCAGATAGAAAATTTAGACATCACGCCCTCTATCCCTTCATTGATGTCATTTGTGAAAACCAAAAACAACAGTGGTTCTAATACTGATCCTTGGGGGGACCCCACTTACATGAACCCAATCTGAGGAATAACCATTTATCACAACCCTCCGCCGCCTGCTCTGAAGCCGTCCAGGTATTCATCTAAGGACTTTCCCTGTGATTCCAACCTTTTCCTGTTTATAAAATAACCACTCATGTGGCACTGAGTCAAATGCTTTGCTGAAATCCAAATAAACAATGTCGAAATTATTCCCGAAGTCCAGCTCTTGAGTGACCTTGTCAAAATAGATAACCAGATTAGTTAAACATGATTTTCCCTTTACAAAACCATGCTGAGTATCCTTCAGAATTCCATTTTCTGTCTAAATGATCCTGAATTCCAACTTTAATCATTGTCACCATGATTTTCCCTACTACTGAAGTTCGACTATCCAGCTGGTAATTTCCCACTTCACTCTTAGAACTGCCCTTATGTACTGGAGATACATTGGTACTTTTCCAATCCAACAGAATCACTCCCGAGTCCAGTGATGCTCGCATAATTAGCCTCAATGGTTCAATGCACTCACTTGCCGCTCCCTCAAGATTATAGGGTATATGCCATCAACCCCTGGAGCCTTATTATTAAATAAACATGTGAAATTTCAACATCATAATTACATTTTTTTCAACTTCACTCCCATAATTTCTCATTGACGTAAAGGGTTTTCCTTCTGTATATATCGATGCAAAGTAACTTGAGTTCATCTACAACTTCAGCTGGGGTATCTAATACTATCCCACGTCCATTACATAAGGGTCTAATCTGGTTTGTTCTTCTCTTCTTTGCATTTATATATGTGAAGAATTCCTTATCCTCACCTCTTTGCCAGCAATTTCTCATAATCTGCCTTTGCCAGCCTAACCTTTTCTGTGGCACTATTACAGATCAATTTGTAGCTGTTATACCAACTTGGACTCCTCCTCGTGGAGCATTTTTTTAATGGTATATATGCATTCAAGGCTTCTGTGATTAATGTTTTAAAGGTATACCATAGTTCAATTGTATTTGCCCTCTGTGAGATATCTACCCAGTTAATAGAGGCCATGTAGAACCTTAAGCCATCGTAATTTCCTTTCCTGAAGTTATAACCCATTTTTTTTGCCTTTAACTACTGCTACCGTCTCTCTTCATCGTCCAACAGTAGAACTCCGTGATCGCTTCTGCTACTGGTTTCTGTACTGTCAGCCCTATTATGTCATCTGATTCATGGGTGATGAGGCCTAGAGTATTGTTTTCCCAAGTACTTTCCCTGACATGTTGATACAAATAACAATCATCTAGTTGATTTAAAAGTTTTGACCCCATGTGGAGTTTTTCTCCCATTTGCTCCAATCAATTAGAGGCAAATTAAAATCGCCCATAATAAGACATTCACTTACTTGCCCATTCTATTTGTATGTAGAGGTTCTGATCATAATCTTCACAATCATTTGGCCTGTAGATTACTCCCACTGTCATTATACCATTGCTTCCAACTATCTCACACCATACAGATTCTATATTAGCATGCAAAATGTCTGAATTCGGGAAGGCTTTCATCGGGCTCAGGCTGCTTTTGATAAGAAGCATGACCCCACCACCCCTTCTAATATCCCTATCCTTCCTAAATATATTATACATACCGTACCGAAACTCATCATCCCCTATTTCTGGGTGGCACCATGTTTCCGTAAACCCTATTATGTCAGCGTTACTTGTCCTAACAAGCAGTTGAAATTCACTAATTTTATTGACAACACTTCTGACATTACTGTATAAACAATTAAGACTTAGTGTTATTTGTATAGTTAACTACCCTGACACATCCCTTAATGTTATTTAAACTTGCTTCCCTGGTATTAGCTGCCTGCTCATTTTAAACGTTTCTCCCCTCAGAACATCTTGCTAATATGTTCTATTGTGGTAACAAACAAGAACTCTTGAGGTATGTGCAAGCGTTAATTTGACCAATATTATCAGATAAATGCATAATGTGTATATATATATACTGTATATCCCTCGTTCCCCCAAACTAGCAGGTTCCCTGAACCTTTAATTTATCCTCAATAATACTGACAAAAACTCTTGCACCACCTTTGTTTAATTGTATCCCATCTCTACAAAACAGATTCCTTTTACCTACAAGTGCAGGCCAAGCTGATAGAAATTTCCCCCCCCCCCCCCAAAAGCCTTGCAGAGTCCAAGTCTTGAGTTAATCCACAAGGCTTTCAGCATATAATACCTCTTTTTCGCATCTAGGCAGAATTGCAGACAGACATTGTGACCTAACTTGTGGCATTTCTTCAGCATGGTCCTATATTTGTCTAACAAATCATCAGATCGGGTATGCTTAATGTCATTAGTCCCCACATGAATAATAATATTTTCTTTTTCCCCCTTACAATCTGACAATCTGTTGGTGACATCATTAATAGCTGCTCCTGGCAGATATACCCTGATTGTAGTCCACCTATCCTTATTACAAAAAATATTTCCCATTTCCTTGACAATGGAGTCCCCTAATAAAACTAAGTCCTTTCGAACCAGAGTAGTTTGCACCTGGTTATTCTGTTCTGGGGCCCGAATCAGGAGTGCATCACTTGTTATGTTGCCAGAGTCTTGAGTCCCCGATGAGCTCCCAGTTACATTATTCTTGAGGGCAAGCATCCATTTTTTTCAGTGACTCAAATTGTTCTAGCAATGCACCAAATTGTAACTTAAGTTTAGTGCACTCCTTATAACAGTGACAAAGAAAAGAATCTCCAAGTGAGCTAGGATTATCTATTAGGTTGACCCTGGAATACATGCCACAGGTTCTGCAAGGGATAAAATCATGACTCACCTGGGAATTGCCTTGGCTATTTCCGTATGAGTCATGGTACCCTCTGACGAAGTGTTCAAAGCGGATCTTGTAATAACCATTATAAAATTTACTAATTATTAATAAAAGGAACTTTAAAATAATTATATTTATAATATTAAAAAAATCAAACTATTACAGGAAAAGGGAAAAAAAAACTTATTAAAATAAACTTTACCAAATACTAAATAACCTATGAAATTCTGCTGTAATCCCCTCTTATCTATACTTCTGTACTGTATCTATGAAGAGCTCTAATAGTCATGTCTGCTTGCCATGAATGCCAACAGTAGAATGGGGATAAGGCTCTACTGAATCAATAGTAAAATTATCTCTCTCTCTCTCTCTCTCTCTCTCTCTCTCTCTCACTTCCCCCCCCCCCCTTTATGAGTAAGGTTCAGGTAGTTTCATATTTATTGAATTATAGTAACTGTTGTTCAATAAACACTGGCTGCACTAAAAAATGCGTGAACATATTTCAGTGCAGCATAGCTGAAAATAACAAACTTAGTTTAAAATACAAAAAATGATATTCAGTAAGCAAAAGAATGGGTAACTTATTTCTCTAGTTGTTACATGATTTTTTTTTTTTTTCTTTTCTTTAGCTCCTCCTAAATGGACTACTGAACCTGAAAATACCCAAGTTCAAGTTGATGGGCAAGTATCCATACCTTGTAATGGAGTTGGTTTTCCACCACCGAAAGTCACCTGGAAAAGAGCAGGAGGTTTGACCAGTGTATATTTTACACTGTTAACATGTTGCATGCAAATTTTACTAGATCATCATAAAAAGATACTAGTTTTACCTGCCTGTTTTTCATATATTTGTTTTAATATAAAATTATTTTCATATATTTGTTTTAATTATATAGTACTGGAAAATTATGCAAGAAAGCAAGCTTATACAGAATCAATCATAAAAAATGCTCACTTCAAATGCCCAGTCCTTATAATAATTTATTCAATGCTCATATAAATTTATTCAAATTAGCCCACTTCCACAACACTAAGCGAGAGTTTATTGCAATAATCACTTACTCTCTGTCTGAAAGCGAATTTTCACACCTATTCTGCATTCATCTTTTTCCAGTTTAAATCCATGCCCCGTTTGTATGTATATTCTAAGAAAGAGTAAAGCTACCATCAGCACTTAGTCTACTGAATCCATTTAAAGCCTTAAATGACTTTAAATTTGGTGATATTAGTCTATTAATCAGGTGGGATTGGTATACTAACCCCACCTTTAATCAGGTGTCCTTGGTATACTAATCCCACCTTTAATCAGGTGTCCTTGTGGAAGCTGTTTCCAGAAATCGCACTTTACAGAATTTTGTCAAATAATGCTTAAAGTAGATGTATGATATCATGCAGGGTGGTTATAAAGTCTTTGTGCAACTTTAAACTTTAATATCTTTGGATGTACACATGATAGAAGCACACTGTAAATGGAATATAAAAGGCAAATTCTTAGTTTTTTATGCATTAGTGTTGTTACTTTTGGGTTAATTAATTTTTATTTCTTTTCAGATCCTTCAACTGATTGAAAATGCCAACAGTAGAAGAAAAGGTCAACCATGTATTATGTCTCACATAATTGAAGTCCATAAGAGCTGTGAGAAGAAGATTCACTGCTTATTATAGGAAAGATGCACCACAAAAGAACTCAATTAACAGTTGGATGAAAAAGTTTAGAGAATCTGAGTCTGTGAACGCCAAGCCACAATTGGGGAGGCCACAAATCAGCGAAGAGACTGGCTGTAGTCCAGGAAGCATTTGAAAGGAGTTCACATAAGTTGGTGTGGCATGCAGCTGCTGAACTAAATGTTCTGCAGTCAACAGTGTGCAAAATTGTAAGAGTGAAACTGCATGAGCATGTTTACAAGATTCAGGTGGTTCGAATGTTACAGGAAAAAGACTACCAGGCAAGATTGGATTTCCCAACAGATGAAATCAAAAATGGACAGTTCCCATGACTTTCTTGAAGAGTTGACATTTTCTGATAATGCTACTTTCCACATTAGTGGCAAAGTCAATCCCCTCAATTGCCACATTTGGGGAAGAGAGAAATCTCAAGAATTCTGGTAACATGAAAGAGACTCCCCAAAAATCAGTCTGGTGTGCCCTCAGGAAGTCATGCATTATCAATCCTTTCTTTTTTAAGGAAGCAACTGTCAGTGGTGAATATTACCTTAAAATTCTGCAGAATTTCCTCATCCCTGAACTAAGATGGTTAAATCTTTCAGGTAGCACCTTTTAGCAAAGTGGTGCACTTTGCCACTATGCTACGAATGTGTGACAGTTTTTGAATGTCATCCTCCCAGACAAGTGGATCGAGAGAGCTGGACCAGTTGCTTGGCCACCCCATTCACCTGATCTGACCCCTCTGGACTACTTTTTATGGGGTCATGGTAAAACTGTCGTGTACTCAACTAAACCATTTTCTGTGGATGAACTTAAGGTCGAGATCACAAATGCAATTCATAAAATTACTGATCAGCAACTGAGGAATATTTTCAACAAGTTTGAAAACCTGTTTAAAAAATGTGTCACAAATGATAGTGGTTATATTGAAGGTTAAAAAAATCAAACTGTATTTGCTTTAAAACTAAGATTTAAGCTTTTATATGTCATTTACAGTGTGCTTCTATCATGTGTACATCCAAAGTTATTATTAAAGTTTAAAATTGCACGAGGACTTTGTAACCACCCTGTATATATACACAACTACTAAGTCCTATAAGTTAATATATATTTATTTGTTTTTCCTAGATCCATTGGTTACTGAACTAAAGCCATGGATACAGTAAGAGGTGAGATGTTAGAGAAGGTTAAGGTTCTCTCCGTTCTAAAATTATATTGTGTGTAAGTCAAAGAAGCAAAACAAATAGTACAAAAATTTTCATCTGTGAAGAGATGAAAGCTGTATATGGGGAGGATTGCCAATCCTGTGGCACTGTGAAAAATTGTAAATGACAGTTAAGGCATGAGTGAAGCAGTGTGCATTATGACTCAATAGAAAGAAGACCCATTTCAATCACAGGCCCTTCCATTGTCACCAAAGCGGAACAGCTAGTCCTTGAAGATAGATGTGTGACTATAGATTTTAAAGCAAATGAAGTTAACGTTAGCCATTGGTTTGTTTGCACCACAATGCACGAGTTGCTCACCTTTAAGCAGGAGCCCAGTGAGTTCTGAGATATTGATACCTCCTCAAAAAAGTCCAGTTTTTGGAGCTTTGTAGAGAGAGAGAGAGAGAGAGAGAGCTGATGATTATTTTTGGCCTAATTGTGTTGGTGGATGAGTGCTGGATACATCACCATGACCCAGAAACAAAACAGATAACAAAAACATTCATCTTCAACTCCTAAAAAAAGCCAAATTTCAATTGGTATTAGTAGTGGCAAATAATGTAAAAATGCTTATACAGCAGTAGGGGGAAAAAAAAAAAAACACAATTCCCATATTACCTGTCCATCCCCTCTATGAACATTTATTCCTACTGTCAACTACCTGTTGGCTGAAGGCAAATTTCCATACACTATCTTGCAACCATCCCCCATTTGAATTTATGCCCCCTTATATATGTAGGTTGAGCAAAACAAAGGATGCTCTCAGCCTTGAGCTTACTCAGTTCATTCAAACAATTAAACATCTCAGTCAGATCTTATAGGTGCCAAGTCTTCAGATGCTGCAATTTTCATAACTGAAGCCTTTGTAAAAGCACCCTTTACTTCCCCTCACCAATCTCATTGCTCTTCTCTGCACCTGTTCCAACAAATTCACATCCTTCCAAAAATGAGGCTTCCAGATGTGTATGCAGTACTCAAGATGGTTTTACTATTGCCTTACACAACGGGATAATCACCTCCTTATCTCTAATTAGGCAATTAGGGAAAATTTTGTGTGTCACTGAAAAACCCCATTAGCTGTTCTGGCAGCCTATCTGCACTACTTAGAATTTCATGTCTTGCTACTTAATTACCCCAGATCTTTGTTCCCCACTAACTTGAATATGGTACCACACAGTTGGTATGTTATTGTGGATCACTTTTACTCATATGCCGTACCTTGAATATGTCGATGTTAAACTTTAATTGCCACTTCTCAGCCCACCTGCCTAATTTTTCTAGATCTTATTGTAGTAGCATACCCTGATTACTGTGATTAACCACCTTGCCAACCTTTGTACCATCTGGAAACTTAGCTGTTAAACCTGATATGCTTTCATCAACATCATTAATAAATACAGAAAACAGCAATGGACTCAGCACTAAACCCTGGGGATTCTCCTAATAACATTAGTTCAAGAATAGCAGTGCGCATTGTTAACCTCTCTGTTTTCTCCCACTCAACCATCCTTTATCCATAGTAGTAACTTGCCCTTAATGCCAGACTGCTCCACTTTGTACAGCAGTCTTGTATGTGAAGCTTTTCCGAAATTTAAGCGTACACTGTCAAAATTATTTTTTGCTTCCAGTTTCTTTGCTACTGAGTCATAGTATCCAATCAGATTGGTTAGACAGATTGTCCCTAAACAAATCCATGCTATGACTGTAGTGTAACCACATTCCTGTCTAGATGATCACCCAACAAATTGTCTAACTAGTTGTTTTCTAACAAGATCATGTTGCCAGTCTTCTGGGACTCTAAAATTATCATCCTTGCAGATTACCTTCTAAAAGGCAACAGCATCACTCGGTAATACTACAGAAACCTCCTGAGAAAGTTAAGAAAGGCAGCCAAGTTGAAGAGATGTAGGAAGCTACCCAAGGTGTCTACCTCCCAACCAACAATGCTCCTGCTTACAAGGCTGCTTGAAAAGTGCACTTTGCAATCAGATGCAGCTTTGAAATTCGGCAGCACTCACCTTATTCTCCCAACCTTTCATCTTTAGTCTTTTTCCTCTTCTCCAAAATGAATAAACCATATGCCACAGATTTCAGACTGAGTAGGAAGTAATAAAATGGAAGCATGTTTTATCTGCTCAAAGTGATGTTCTATTCAAGAGGCCTGAAAGAGCTTATCCACAGATTAAAAAAGACATAGAAGGGTGGAATTACCAGCCAACTTTCAGACTACTAACTCAAATATCTTTAAGTGAGGGTAAATACTTATTGACTACCTCTCATAAATATTTAAAAATGTAAGGGCCCAATAAAAATGCCCAAGGATCATCACTCATTGCATTAGTCTGTGAAGAGCAGTGGCTATGTTTTACTACTCAACCATCCCTTTACCTTCAGTAGCATTGATAAGTTGGTGTAATTAACACATAAGACAGGAATTGTTCATTCAAGCATGCACTTATTCAGTGTTTTTCCTTGAATGATACACATCCCTTTTGCGTATCCACCGAAGTTAGCATTAGCAGAGGCATATGATGCAAGAAAGCAAGCTTATACAGCCATCAGCCAAGGAGGGGGGGGCGGATCCTTCCCATTTCACCCATCCGGTCACTCCAAATGTTTTTCTAGTTCAGACTTAAATTTATTTAGGCTATTAATTTCCATAACAACAGATGGAAGTCTGTTCCAGCAATCAACTACCCACTGGCTAAAGGTAAACTTCTGCACATCTATTCTGCTACTGTCTTTCCTCAATTTGAATCTTAACTCTTGGACATTAGGCCTGATATACCTTCATCAATATCATTGATAAATACACAAAACAACAATGGGCCCAACACTGAACCCTGGGGGACTCCACTAATAACATTAGCCCACGTAAAGCAATGTCCATTTATTACCACTCTCTGCCATCTTCCACTCAACCATCCCTTTATCCATTGCAGTAACTTTCCCTTAATGCCATACTGCTCCAATTTGTACAGCAGTCTTTCATGTGCAACAGTATCAAAAGCTTTCCTGAAATCCAAGTATATGATATCAAAATTATTTTTTGCATCCAGTTCCTTTGTGACTACATCGTAGTATCCAATCAAATTGGCCAGACAAGACTGTCCCCTTAACTAACCCATGCTGTGTCTGAACTATTACTGCAGTCTTGTCTAGGTGATCCTGTATCGCCTCTTTAACCAGTGACTCCATTATTTTCCATGTAACAGAAGTTAAACTAATAGGTCTATAATTATTGCGTCACCCTTTGTGAAGGGGGTTCAAAGGGTGATACAAACAAAGGTTGTGCAAACAAATAAGGGTGACACAAATCCCTGACTCTAAGGATGCTCTCATAATTATGGCTAAGAGTTTGTTTACTTGCTGCCTCCTTCATTATAACTGGATAGATTCCACCTGCTTTAGGTGCCTTTTTTATGTTTAACTTCAATGATTTCTCCTCCATTTTGTTCTCAGTTATTACAAAATCACTTATCTCCCTGTTACCTGTTAGTTTGATAAACTTCTGGCATTCCCCTCCTTGAATAACTCCTCATGTGTGAATGTAGATGCAAAATACTCATTCAGTTTATCAGCTACTTGAGCAGGATCATCAATAGTCAAACCATCTGTGTTAATTGGAACAATCTGATTCTTCCCCTTCCTTCTAGAGTTTACATAAGTAAAGAACTATTTGCTGTTTTTCTTTGCGTCCATTGCCAAAGATTTCTCATAATCTGTCTTCGCCTGCCTAACCTGTTTTCGCCTGCAGAAAAGAGGGCGCTGACTCTCTTTAAAAATTACAGCTGTGAGTTACAGGCTCCGAAAAAGCGATGTGTTTGCCTTTTTATTTACATAATTGTTATTTTATATTGTACTTAATACATAGTCTTATAGTTATAGTTACGCTGGTTATTTTTATTTTAATTTAGATAAAGAGTTTTGGTGGATTAATACTTAATATACGTAAAACCGTTATTTCATTTGAATCTTGCAGCCATTGTCTTTGTATATAGTGGTAGGGAATTCAAATTTTTAATTGAGGTAGCTAGGTAGCTCTAACATATAATTATATAGAGTAATATGCTTCACTGTTTCTATTAGATAGCGTAGTATTGACATTTAATTAATTTAATTTATTGATCTTATTAATTTAAAATAGCATGCCCCAAACTAGAGCAGCAAAGCAACGGGCACAAAGTGGCAGGAGTGCTGTGACTCGGAGGAGAACTGAGGGGGCGATTCCCAACGCATCACAGCCTAAAAAAATGTGCAACTTGTGAAATGTTTGCCGAACTCTCTGGAACGGAACATGATATTGCCATGGGGGATGTCTTTGTGTGTGCATGGTGTAAGGAAATCAGGCAACAACTCAGCGTTGTTATAGGCCTATATATGAGAGTTTGAGGGACAGGGTGGATGCCTTCGAAAGATCTAAATTGAGGGGCCCATCAAGCTCAGCTGCCCACATCAACGCCAGAGCTTGCACTTGGTCATCACGCAACACAGCGGCAACCCCCAAGGCAGAATGCGCTGGTCCCCAGGAACTAGTAGTTGTTGGTGACTATTGTCAGGGAAACAGGGAACATGTTTTGTAAAAAGGATAGGTGGAACAGGATCAGGGTATGTCTACCAGGGGCAAAGGTTGATGACGTAGAGCGGATATCATCTCTTTTAAGGGCACAAAAGGTGATATAGTTGTACACGTTGGCACTAATGATATTAAGAGTAGGAGACCGGAAGAATTACTTAACAAGTACAGGTCACTGTTGAACAAAAGCTGAGAATTAGGGTTGAATTTGAAAGTATCTGCAATTCTGCCCAGACACGATAGGAGGGAGTATATGATGAGAGCCTTGTTGATCAATTCGGCCCTGGAAAGATTGTGCAAGGCTCAAGGGATAGAATTTTTTTCAACCTGGTCTGTACTTGTTAACAGGAGAGACTGCTTCTACAGGGATGGGATACACTTAAATAGAAAGGGTGCAAGTATATTTGCTGATGCTATCGAGGCAGTGTTTGGTGGGTCGGAAAACTGATAGCTTGGGGGGATACAAGGACTAATAGTTTAACAGTAGCTGTAGGCAGAGGTGAAGGTGATTCTTGCACAACTTCTATTAGAATAAGTAGCGACCTGGAGCGAGGGATGTTGGGGGTTTCAGGGACTGATGGCAGTCATCCTGAAATAGGTGGGTATATGGGATGTGTTAGGGTAACTAGGAATAGGAGCATGTATGCTTGCATGTATACCAATGCTAGAAGTATAGTAAATAAATTTGATGAATTTGAAGTGTTGGTCAAGACATCAAAGGCGGGTATTGTTGGGATAGTAGAGACGTGGTGTCACACAGATATAAGGAATGCAGAACTGGAATTTGGGGAGTACAATGTGTACAGAAAGGATATAGGCAGGATAGAAAGGGAGGAGGTGTTATGCTGTTAATTAAGAAAAACATAAAATCAAAAGAAGTGCACCCAGTTGATATAGATGAACAGTGCACTGTTGAGTCAGTTTGGTGTGACATAAGCACTGTGAAAGCAAAAATAAGAGTAGGAGTGTGTTATAGGCCTAATGACTCGAATGATTACAATGAACAATTGTACAGAGAAATAGAGTGGGCTAGTAAATCAGAATGTCTTATAATGGGGGATTTTAACTTCCCAGATATTGACTGGAACTTGTGGGTTGGTCACTCACACACTAGTCAGACTTTTGTGGATTTATTGGATGATTGTTTTCTGCAGCAGCATGTTCGAGAGGCAACCAGAGAGAGTAATACTCTTGATCTGGTTATCAGCAGTGATCATTCGTGTATTACGAATTTGCAGATAAAGGAACCACTATGTGGCAGTGATCACAGTGTACTGATGTGGGATTTACTTAAAGATTTAATTACCATCAGGTGTAAAGGAAAGGGTTTTTGCTTCCGTAAAGGTGAGTACAGTGGTCTCAGAAAGTTTTTAAATTCTGTACAGTGGGATCAACTTCCGATGTTACCAACAGTAAATTCTAAGTGGGAAGCATTCAAGGAATTAATCGTGGATGCTACTAAAAGTTTCATACCTATTAAGAAATATTGTTCAAGGTTTAGGCCTAAATGGTTATCTAATGAACTAATGAGACTCGTAACAGGGAAGAAAAATGCATGGGATGCATATAAATTATTAAGCGACTCAGAAGCCTATGGAAGATATAAGCTAGTCTGTAATCAGGTCACAAAGGAGGTTAGGAAGGTGGATTACGAGAAATCCTTGGCAAAAGATGCTAAGAAAAACAGCAAGGATTTTTTTACTTATATAAACTCTAAAAGAAAGGGGATGAATCTGATTGGTCCAATTGACATCAATGGTTCGACTGTTGGTGATCCTGCTCAGATAGCAAACAAACTGAATGAGTATTTTGCATCTACATTCACACATGAGGAATTATTAAGGTTTGAAAATGAAAGGGCAGAAGGTTATCAAATTGTAGCAGGATACTTAATGATTTTGTAATAACTGAGAGCAAAGTGGAGGAGAAATTGTTGAAGTTAAACATAAGAAAAGTACCTGGGGTGGATGGGATCTATCCAGTTATATTAAAGGAAGCGGCAAAGCAACTAAGCAAACCTTTAGCCATAATTATGAGAGCATCCTTGGACTGAGGGGAGATTCCCACGGACTGGAGATGTGCAAATGTATCCCCAATTCACAAAGGGGGATCGAAGGGTGACACGAGTAATTACAGACCAGTTAGTTTAACTTCTGTTCCGGGTAAAATAATGGAGTCACTGGTTAAAGATGCATTGCAGGATCATCTAGACAAGACTGCAGCAATAATTCAGACACAGCATGGGTTTGTTAAGGGAAAGTCTTGTCTGACAAATTTGATAGGATATTATGATGTGGTTACAAAGGAACTGGATGAAAAAAATAATTTTGATATCATATATTTGGATTTCAGGAAAGCTTTTGACACTGTTGTGCATGAAAGACTATTGTACAAATTGGAGCAGAATGGTATTAAGGGTATGTTGCTACAATGGATAAAAGGATGGTTAAGTGGGAGAAGACAGAGGGTGGTAATCAGTGGGTGCTGCTCTTCGTGGACTAATGTTATTAGTGGAGGCCCACAGGGTTCGGTGTTGGGTCCACTGTTGTTTTGTATATTTATCAATGATATTGATGAAGGTATATCAGGCTTAATGTCGAAGTTTGCAGATGATAGAAACGTTGGCAGGGTTGTTAATGACAGTAATGGCAGTGTGCTACTGCAACAGGATCTAGATAATTTGGGCAGATGGGCTAAGAAGTGGTAACTGAAGTTTAACCTTGACATATGCAAAGTACTGCATATGGGTAGAAGTAACCCCAGAGAAACGTACCAACTGTGTGTACTACACTTAAGGTGGTAGAAAATGAAAAAGACCTGGGAGTAATTGTGCAGTCAGATATGAAGTTTTCTGAGCAATGCAGACAGACTGCCAGGGCAGGGCATGGGGTTTTGTCAATGATATATAGGAATTTTGCTAGCAGGGAAAAGGAGGTGATTGTCTCTCTGTATAAGGCAATGGTCAGGCCATGCCTTGAGTACTGCATACAGGTCCAGAGGCCTCATTTTAGTAAGGATGTAGGTTTACTTGAGCATGTACAGAGAAGGGCAACAAGATTGGTGAGGGGAATGAAGGGATCCTCTTACCAAGAGAGACTTAAGTTCTGCAAATTGCAGTGGCTGGAGACTAGGCACCTGCACGGTGATCTGATTGAGGTGTATAAGGCCTTGAATGGGTTTAGCACGCTGAATTCTGATGGGATCCTTCTACTTGTTCAGATTACGAACCTAAGGGGGCATAAATTCAAATTAAGGAAGGACAGATGTAGAATAGATGTGCGAAAATTTGCCTTTAGCCAGCTGGTAGTTAATTGCTAGAACAAACTTCCATCTGTCGTTGTGGAAGTTGATAGGTTGAATAAATTTAAGGAGGAACTGGACAGGCATTTGGAGGGAATGGTGTGATTTTTTTTTTTTTTTTTTTTTTTTTTGGCTGATGCTGCATAAGCTCATACACTTGTTTTCTTGCATCACATGCCACTACTACTACTACTACCTCCTTTTTGACTTGATTACAGACTAGCTTATATCTGCCATAGGCTTCTGTGTTGCCTGATAATTTATATGCATCCCATACATTTTTCTTTTCTACCACGAACCTCATTAATTCATCCAACATCCATTTAGGCCTGAACTTTGAACAGTATTTCTTAGTTGTTATGAAAAGCCTAGTAGCCTCCATTTTTCCTCATTAGCCTCCACTAAGTCCCTGAAGGCTTCACCTTTTATAATTCACCACTGGTAACATCATCAGTTGATCCCACTCTATAGAATTTAAAAGCTGTCTGAGACCACTGTAGTCAACTTTACAAAAACCAAAACCCTTCCCTTTACCCTTAATGGTAGTTACATCTTTAAGTAAATCCCATATCAGTACACTGTGATCACTGTCACCTAGTGGTTCCTTTATTTGCAAATTCTTAATGCATGAATAATCACTGCTGATAATCAGATCAAGTGTATTACTCCCTCTGGTTGTCCCTCGAACATGTTGCTGTAGAAAAAAATCCTCCAATAAATCCAAAAAAGCCTTGCTAGCGTGCAAGTGACCAATAAACAAGTTCTAGTCAATATCTGGAAAGTTAAAATCCTCCATTACAAGACATTCTGATTAAGTTTACATAACTGCAGCCTGTATTCCTTCAGGGACATCTTTCACAGCAGTTGTGATTTCATCTTTCAGTTTTTCAGTGGAGTGTATATTACTCCTGTAGACTATTCCTATAGATTATTCCTGTAGATTATTGTTGTTCTTTCAGGAATCCCCACAAGAAATAATCACAAGGATTTGTATCTGGTAAGCAGTGGCCAAAAAAATTTAGCTCTACATCATCCATGATATCAGTTAGAGATGACCCTATTGTTAAAATGTTAACAATAGAATCATCTCTAATTTAGTTTTAAGTTTTGTTGAACTGTGCTTTTATAATAGACGTTTGTTTTAAATCCAGCTGTTATATAATTGTTTCACAGGTTTCCTTGGACAGTAAATAATTACTTCTGTATATTTGGAATATTTTCTGTCATCCTCACCGACTTATTTCTGCCGCTAGTGCATAGAATTTTATTGTTCAAACTTCTTGACTGTTCTAGATTTTACTTTACACTCTCACTGCACACTCAGAAACTGCCAGTTTTATGAAACCTTTTCACTAAAAAATTACTGATCAATAGTGTATTCCAATTTGCTTATATCTTGATTTTCCCACTAGAGTGCCTCACTAGGTATTAAAAAAATACTCCAATGTTTGATGTGTTTAACAAAACCATACAAAATATTTAGTACATAAAAAAAAAAAAGCATTCAAAAGTGTTACATCTTTTCTTGTTGACCCTTTATGTGCAAATTATATATGCTATGCAGCAATTGCCAGTTTTCATTTCTGTTAAGAGTTGGGTGCCTCCGTAGCCAGGTGGGCAGGAGCAGCAGTGCGTAGTACACGCTTCTTGATTAGACCGGGGTTCAAGCCCGTGACCACCAAATACGGAGGAAGCGGAAAGGTCAGGGAATGACCACCACATATCCCCGGAGCAATATGGCCTTAGTTGCTAATGCTCCTTAAAAAAAAAACAAATAACAATGTTAAGAGTTGATAAAATGAGATGGATATATAAGAAATTATAGCAATAAACAAAACACAATTTTCTTTCTCTTTTTTTTTATTTTTATTATTTTTATTTTTTTAAAGAATTATGTGATAAACAGTTTTCTATGTATATTTCTCCCATAATATTGTTCATCATTAATTTACATTTTATTTTTGTTTTGTTGTATTTAGAAAGAGCAGATGATGCTAGCACAGTTGAGTCAAATTTCATCCGTATCCTGAAAAATAATAGTTTAGTGATAACAAAAGCCCAAAAGCAGCATGCTGGTGTGTATGTTTGTGAAGTAAATAATGATATTGGGACTGGTCTGAGGAAAGAAATTGAATTAACTGTATATGGTAAATATTTCAGTTGTCAAATTTGAAAAGAACGTTAATAGGAATATCTTTTTTTTGTGTCAGTTTTAATACAAGAAAAATTAAACATAATTGTTTGTGATTTCATATCTTGTCTTCATACTAATATTTTAAATTTAGTAATGTGATTATTTATCACATTACTAAATTTAAAATGATATATTAAAATGATAACGTTAAATTTCAACAAGTGCTTCACATGTCTTAGAAATATACTAAATGTGTAATTATGGTTCTGACTTTTAATATTCATTACACAAATTCTCAGATACCTTCGAATACAAGGCAACTTTTCAGAAACATTTTCCAGATTAAATCTTCATTCACTATAAGGCTTAAGATCCTTACTTCAAAGGTAGGTCTTTATTACCAAATTAAAGATACAAATGAATATTATTGAACAATTCATTCAGATAATTACTAGATCTAGATCCCATGAAGAAAATTTTATACCAAAAATATCTCATATCGAGGGATTTTGTGAAGTAATGCATTGTAGTGAATGATGTTGCTAATAACCAAACTAAATTACAATTTAAGCATTGCACATAAAGGTATTGCATATTCTTATATTTTAACATTCATATTTTTCTTCTTTGATTAAAAATAATTATTCACATCTTTAATTTGGTAATAAAATATATATTAAAATATTTTATTACTAAATTAAATTTGACTTTATTGCAAGAATTTGAGAATTGCTAGTAAATGTTAGGGTATAATAGTTATAAGATTAGTATTGATTTTAAAAGAAATCCTTACATAATCCAGTACTTTGAACCTTGCCCAGCAATAGGCAGGGCTAGGTTAATTTATATATTTAATTATATTAATATCACTACTAGTTTACTTTCTACATCGCAAAATCAAAACTTTTAGACATTTGTAAGTTACTGAAGGATGCAGTACTCAAGTCTGGAACACGGACTTCTATCTTTCTAACTTTCTCCATTGTGTCAAAAGCTTGTGAGAAAGTTTTCCCCCATCTGGTTTGATCTTGTTCTTTGTTCAAATTTTGATGTCCTGGCACAATATCAAAACCACTCATTCTGATGAAGAGCATAATATATACTTTCATAATACATACTTACCTTTTCTGGTCTCTACAGATTGATTGGGAATGCATGTCAAAACCAGTCGTTGACTATGTATTCTTTTATCTCCATGTAGATAGATGTGAAGCCTTTTGCAGTTGTTTCAAAAGTCCAAGACTTATTAACTGTATAATGTAAAAACCAAATTTATGCAACTAATACATATGTGTTTTTTTCCTGAAAAGTTTACTTTAAAAATTATTAGGAAGATTTGTATATTGGAGGTGCACATTGCTTTAATAAGCAGCAATATGATGGTTAATGATATATATAAACCACAAACTGATTCAAACAGCCAGAATTTGAATAATTTGAATATCTGTATTAGGAGACCAAGTGTGCATGGGGACAGATTTATACAGATGTAGTCAAAGGTTTCATGAAACATGACATTTCAAACAGTTTAGATGGCATGGATAATGATGCTGAGTATAGTATTGGTTAGCTGTCAGGTACATCTATGAATATATTCCCTAAAATAAGACAAAAAAATAATCACAACATTTCTCTATTGTCAAACACTACTTAGCATGTGAGATTATCTTATTGCTGGGAGAGAGAGAGCTGCCAAGATTAAATTTGTGGATAGGGAGTGTTATACATGATTGCACAAATTATGATATTCTGTACTACAGTTGATCAGTAATTTCATATTATTTATTTATTTTTAATTTTTCTTTCAAAAAATGAGATGCACATCTGTAATTTGGAAGTACTATTTATTTGGATAATTATTGTAAATATAAGTTAATATTTAGATTGCAAAATTTGCAAATATAAAATTAAATATTTGACTATACTATTATGCATATAATGTCACATCAAAATAACCTTGGGTAAAACAACCCTACCAAAATAATGTGATGAAATATTAACTCTCTTCAGAAAATTCCAAGAAATAGTTGTTCATGGCTTTATCTGTTTATTGCATTTCAGCTGTACTGAGAAAG